>NC_089493.1:135719068-136030703 GCF_036850765.1 Saccopteryx bilineata
CATTGGGTGGAGGTTATAACAGCACATACATCATAGCGTGGCTGGAGGATGAACAGGAATAACTCCTGGGAACCAGCACGAGGTCACTGCCACAAGAATGTGAGCTCTATGAGGAAGCTGTGTTCCTAGCACCTACAGCAGCACCTGCTACACAGAAGGAGCTCAATAAATATTTGTTAAAGAAATGTTTTTAAAAGTTAGCCAATATAACATTAGGTCACAATTTCCTTTTAGCTCCTCGAATCATTTAACTCATTACAATTGCTGACGTGTGGCACATTGCAATTGCTGAACAAACAAAATAGGCATAATAAGAAAAAAAAATTTTTTTTTAAATTTTTCTGAAGTGAGAAGTGAAGAGGCAGAGAGACTCCTGCATGTGCCCGACTGTGATCCATCTGGTATGCCCACCAGGGGGCGGTGCTCTGCCCATCTGGGGCGTTGTTCATTGCAACCGGAGCCATTCTAGCGCCTGAGGCAGAGGCCATGGAGCTATCCTCAGCGCCCGGGCCAACTTTGCTCCAATGGAGCCTTGGCTGCAGGAAGGGAAGAGAGAGACAGAGAGAAAGGAGAGGGGGAGGGGTGGAGAAGCAGATGGGTGCTTCTCCTGTGTGCCCTGGCCGGGAATTGAACCCAGGACAACCACATGCCAGGCCAATGCTCTACCACTGAGCCAGCCGGCCAGGGCCAGTAAGAAATTTTTAACAAAGGGTATATGAATGTATACTTGACTCTCATGGATGGGGAAAGAGAAGTGCCTGAAGGAGACTAGCCAAAATGCCATCTCTGTGTATGGGATGCTGTGTACTCTACTTGTTTAGAATTTTAACAGTAAACATCATTAAGACACCAGAGTAATTGCTAAGAAGACTCTGAAAAGTTCAAGTAGGATTTCTGTGGAGCGTATCTGAGGGATCAGCTTTCTTTTGAGATGTTTTCAGCGTTTACATTGCTTCATTTGAAGGATACTCTGGCCCTGCTGTAACCACAATGAGACAGGCCAAGCAGGGGAACGTGAGAGGGTGACAGCTTGGGAAAATAGATAACCTTCCTTAGGAGTGCCCAAGCTCCCCTCTTCCACTGGAGTTGCTGAGTGCCCAGACCTGGAGCAGTGCTCACCCTCACCTGCTGTAAGGGTGCTGACTTTCAGAGAGAGCCTTTGCCCCAGGGAGCAATGGAGGAAAACTCTTCTTTATTATGCATCTATATACACTGGGTGGTGCTGTGAGGGCTCCGGCATCTCTGACAGCTCCGGGATAACAAAATCTTTGGGTCCAAAAGTTCTACTTTAGAGCTGTCAGTAGGACTGGCATATGTGAGAGCAGTGAGCTCATCCATATTCTGTTTAAATTCTGGAGATGTGGCTCATGGGCACTGGCCAGTGGGGGATTTAAAAAGGAGTCCCAAATGCACAGGCTTAAGTTCAAGAGACAGGCTTTAGTTTCTCTCAAGAAAGCTGTCAAATTGTGCAGAAGCAGAGCATTCAAGCCTTGGGGTCCCCTGGATTAGAAGCCCTGGTATTCTCCTGATCCAACAGTGTTTCCCTGGGCTCATTCTTAAGATAAAAGAACAGCCCTGTTCTTGAAAAATGACATAATTCTCATACTCTCTGACCCTTGGAGTCCCACTGCAGGGTGCTAAACTGGCTAGGGAAATACCACTGGATGGGTCACAGAACCAACTCCACCCCACACCAAGCGACTGAGGTGTGCTGCCTGGAGTGACTTCTGGCAGCAGATCACTTTTGCCCCAGCACTGAATGTCCCCGCAGCACCCCATATTGTCATTTACGCTGCAACTGCCTTTGTCTCTGTTTCCTCCCCCTTCATCTTGTCACCCAAACCCTCCTGCTTTGGTGTCTTTGGGGCTTGGGTGCTGAGTGGAGAGGAGAGCTCCCCTTGGTGGTGTGCAGTGGTGTGAGTAGGTGGTGAGCACTGAGCCTCTGCTTACCACTGACTATCCCTCCTTCTGGCAGCCGACCCCCCACCACACCCCAACCCTGTGTTACAAACATCCGTCTAACTCTCCTGTAGCCAGAAGCTCAGAAGCTGCTCCAGATGGAGAAGATGCCAGTTGACTAACATGCTTCCACCTCAGTGGGTGTTCACCTGGATCATGGTCAGGTCAAGGTGCTAACAGCCTTCCTGCCAGTCAGGTCTCAGATGAATGTCACTCCTCAGAAAGGCTTCCACTGATGCTTTCAACTTCCCATACCATCATCTGTTTCATTCTCTCTATTCTCTTATCTCTGACATCATCTGAGAAATCCCTTTGTTTACTGCTTCGCTGTCTGTCTGTCCCACTGAACATAAGCACCAAGTGGGTAGAGAATGTCTTGAATGAATCCATCCATCCATATATCCATCCTTCACAAGAGCTCACTGGTCTACTCAGCAGTCCTTAGAGTGACCTGGGTGATGAGCGGAGAAGAGTGCCTTGTTGGTGGTGAGCAAGGCATGAACCTACTCTGACCAGGGGAGATGGGGCAAGGGCCTCTAGGCAGGGTGGTAGCCAGTCAGTAGGCCATGTCTCTTTAAAATCAGCAGGAAGCCAGGCTCTGAGATAAGAAGCATGACTGCCAGTGTGATAGAGTGGGGAGAGGGCCACCAGGGAGAGAGGCGAGGCTGCTCTAGGGGGACGCCCGGGCCTCTGTGGCTAGCTGGCAGTACCACATGCTTCCTGTGGGGACCAAGGAGAGGAGATCCCCTCTGTGTGGGCCCTGGAGCTGGGGCTGCCCCAGGTGCCTCACCCTTGTCCTTACTGGGGTGGCTGTATCCCTATCTGCCATTCACAGACACTTGGGCCCTTCTCTAGGACAGGTATTGAACCCATGTACCCTCCACCCTGTGTTCCTCTCTGTTGGTAAAGTGGCTCCACCACACCAGTGGTTGTGAAGAGTCTGAGACATCTAAGAGGAAGGACACAGTGGAAATTGGGAGCTGGAGGTCTGAGGAGGAGTGAGGCTCTGGAAGGCTGTAATGTGATATGTGAGAGGCAGCAGAGTGGAGGATAGGCCAGGCAGGGCTCACACTGAGGGCCCTGGGGCAGGCAGGGGGCAGACACTTAGAGGCCCCAGGCCCTAGCCTCCTGATGCTAAATAACAAAGACCTGACATCCGTCTCAGTATCTTATCCCTGACTAGTTTATATCAAGTGGCAAGGAGAGTAATAGAAGAGCACCTGGCAAGGAGTCCCTGAGATGAAGGTTCAAGTCTCATCTCTATCACTGTGGCTGTGTGACTATGAACAAGTTACTTCTCTGCTCAGACCTCCAGTTACGCCATCTGTGAGGAGAGGGCCATGATCTTTTCCTAACACGATTGTGATGAGTATTAAAGAAATGAAGTCATCCTAGTGGTTTTATGGGCTTCAGCTCCCTACTCTTATCAGGGCCTTCTTCTAGGGTGGGGACAAATTAAAGAAGCCAGAAAACCGCTGTCCTGACTCAGTGGCTTGCCCCACCTTGTCCTTTGGCCCAGATTCTAGAGGTCTTAGTCAAGGGGTGGGGGTCAAAACTGGGGTTTCCCTGTAGGTCCCATGGGGCAAAAGCATTATAGCTCTGTAAAGTCCTTGAAATAGCTGGATATAGCCCTGTTGGAGCACAGCTCAGAACTGCCAGGACAGAGCATGGAACAATTGGCCCGCCCCCTGGGGAAACCCAGGCATGAGCTGGTACCTGAATCTGAACATGGTTTTTGTCCATCCTGCCCCAACTAGGCCCTGGGGAAAATTCAGAGAGGGAGGGAGGTGATCTGCAGGCCGAGGGCTGCTCTCACCTAAATCCTGCATGACATCCAGCATGTCCAAAGTTGCCAGCCACCGCACTTGAACTATCCAGGCCTTTTCCATGGACATCATCTCATTCCCTATCACCCCTGACCCTGCCTGCCCAAGGCCCTTGCCAACAGATGGCACCTCACCTTGCGCTAGCTGCTTTCTCCAAGATCAGAGGTGTTTCCTGACCTCTTGGTCTTACCTGCCTCCATGATGCTGCCACTCCTGGCTCCCTCCTCGGTGACCAGTCCTTTCTGGCCTCTTCCAGAGCTGCCTCTTTCTCTGCCTACCTTCTAGGTTTGCAAGTTCCTTGGGGCTTGATTCATTTCTCTCCTTGGCTACCCTAGATGTCTCAAATTTTGTGTAAGGGTGAAAAATTAGGGACTAACCTCCAACCAGTATCCCTGTCTTTTCTTAACATTCTGCCTCATCAATAGCACCTCAGAAGGAGGTGGTGTTATTGCAGATTGAGAGCAGAGGGGAAGTGTGCTGAGAGAAAAGAAAGCCAAGATGGCAGGGTGCTGAAGGAAAGTCAGTTTGTGCAAAGGTTTCACATATAAGTGATATCATGTGGTATTTGTCTTTCTCAGACCTAATATTTCACTCATCACAATACCCTAGAGGTCCATCCAGGCTGCTTCAAATGCTCAGGACCTGAAGATGGCAGCAGAGTAGGCAGACGCACAGACTCCCAGCTCACACCACCGAACTGGATTATAAACTAATTTATGAACAACCAGCGTGAAAAACCAAATCTGGACTACAAGAACAGCTTTCAAAAATCAAAGACCAAAGAAGAAGCCACAACAAACCTGGTAGGGAGCGCCTGAATCTCCCCTGCTTACAGGAATGGGGGTGGGGTGAGGCTGGGCTCTCAATTTCAAGGAGGAGAGCAGTAAGTACTGCTCACAGCCACTTACTGGCGACCAGGGAATGAGGTGTGTTGAAAGGGCCCACTTGTCTTCCAAAAAGAAGAGAAAGAGAAAGACGGTTGGTGAGGGGGAGAGGAATATAGGTGATGACATAAAAAGCTGACTCATTCAGTGCTGGAGGTGGGCATAACTGGGGGAGGGGCTGATCCTTCCACAAAGTAAAATATAAAAGTACTTCCAGGTCACAGAGATACAGACATCTCTCCAGCTCCAATCAGCGCAACAAGACACAGCTGAAACCAAGAAGTGGGGAGGAGAGGCAGTAACTCAGGTCTCCATGGAGATCTGAGATACACCTCCCCCTACTGAAGCTGAGAAAGCAACCCGCCCCCAGAGAGATTAACTGGCAGAAGAGGATTTCAGAGCCTCAGGTCACACCCACTGCATTCCTGGATACAGTTTCAAATAAGCCCCCTGATGAGATCAGCAAACAAGACAATCACCTGTTAAGAAAACAAACAAATCAAGACTTCAAAGCAGCCCAAATCCGAAAGTGGATTACAAATAATAGCTGATACCAGCCCAAGAAGACCTAGAAATAACACAATTGAAAACTAGAGGCAGACAACACCAAACCTAGACTCAACCAACTCTACAAACTAAACACCCAAACACAGATAATAAGAAGACAAAGAAGTGCAATCCAAATGAAACCACAAGAGAAACCTTTAGGAGATGAACTGAGTGATATGGAAATAATCAAACTTCCAGATGCATAGTTTAAAATAATAATTATAAGGATGCTTATGGATCTTAGAACAACAATGGATGGTCATCACGAACACCTAAATAAAGAAATAGCAAGTATAAAAAAGGATATTGAAATATTAAAAAGAATCAGTCGGAGATGGCAAATACAATATCAGAAATGAAGACCACAATGGAAGGAATTAAAACAGGATGGATACAGCTGAGGATCAAATCAGCGAGTTGGAGGACAACTGGAATGAAGGCATGAAAGCAGAGAAGAAAAAAGAAAAGAGACTCAAAAAGTCTGAGGAAACTCTTAGAGAGCTCTGTGACAACATAAAGAGAAATAACATCCGCATCATAGGGGTTCCTGAAGAAGAAGAGAAAGAACAAGGGATAGAGGCTTTGTTCAATCATATCATAGCTGAAAACTTCCCTAAATTAATGCAGGAGAAATTCTCACAAATTCAAGAAGCACAGAGAACTCCACCAAAAAGAAACCCAAAGAAACCTACACCAAGACACATCATAATTAAAATACCAAAGCTAAGTGATAAAGAGAAAATATTAAAAGCTGTGAGAGAAAAAAAGGCTATCGCCTACAAAGGAGCCCCTATAAGGATGACATCAGACTTCTCAACAGAAACACTTGAGGCCAGAAGGGAATGGCAAGAAATATTCAAAGTAATGCAGAACAAGAACCTACAACCAAGACTACTTTATCCAGCAAGGCTATCATTTAAAATTGAAGGAGAAATAAAAAGCTTCCCAGACAAAAAAACCCTCAAGGAATTCATTACAACCAAACCAATGCTGCAGGAAATATTAAGGGGCATGGTGTAAACAGATCAAAGTGCGAAAAAAATATAGCAAAAGAGGAATACAGCTTTAAAGAATAAAATGGCAATAAACAACTACATGTCAATAATAACCCTAAATGTAAATGGATTAAATGATCCAATCAAAAGACATAGGGTAGCTGCATGGATAAGAAAACAGGACCCGTACATATGCTGTCTACAAGAGACACACCTTAAAACAAAAGATGCACATAGGTTGAAGGTAAAAGGATGGAAAAAAACATTTCATGCAAATGGAAATGAAAAAAAAATGCTGGGGTAGCAATACTTATATCAAACAAAATGGACTTTAAAACAAAGAATATAGTAAGAGATAAAGAAGGCCACTACATAATGATAAAGGGAGCAATTCAACAGGAAGATATAACTATTATAAATATCTACGCACCTAATATAGGAGCACCTAAATATATAAAGCAGACTTTGATGGATATAAAGAGTGAGATCAACAGCAACACTATAATAGTAGGGGATTTTAATACCCCACTAACATCACTAGATAGATCCTCAAGAAAGAAAATTAACAAAGAAACAGCAGACTTAAAGGACACACTAGATCAACTCGATTTAATAGATATCTACAGAACCTTTCACCCTAAAGCAGCAGAATATACATTCTTTTCAAGTGCTCATGGTACATTCTCTAGGATAGACCACATGTTAGGGCACAAAAGTGGTCTCAACAAATTTAAGAAGATTGAAATCATATCAAACACTTTCTCTGATCACAATGGCATGAAACTAGAAATCAACTAGAAAAGCTCAAAAATTCTCAAACACATGGAAACTAAATAGCAGGTTGTTAAATAACAAATGGATTAAGAATGAGATCAAAGAAGAAATAAAAAAATTCCTAGAAACGAATGATAATGCACATACAACAACTCAAAATTTATGGGACACAGCAAAAGCAGTACTGAGAGGAAAGTTAATAGCACTACAGGCACACTTTAAGAAGCTAGAAAAAGCTCAATTAAACAACTTAACCCTGCATCTAAAAGAACTAGAAAAAGACCAGCAAGTAAAGCCCAGAGCTAGTAGAAGGAAGGAAATAATAAAGATCAGAGCAGGAATAAATGACATAGAGACTAAAGAAACAATACAGAGGATCAATGAAACTAGGAGCTGGTTTTTTGAAAAGGTAAACAAGATTGATGAACCTTTAACTAGACTCACCAAGAAAAAGAGAGAGAGGACTCAAATAACTAAAATTAGAAATGAGAGGGAAGAAATAACAACTGACACAACAGAAATACAAAGGATTGTAAGAAAATACTTTGAAAAACTGTATGCCAAAAAACTAGACAACTTAGATGAAATGGACAAATTCCCTGAAACATACAATCTTCCAAAAATCAGTCTGGAAGAATCAGAAAACCTAAACAGACCGATTACACCAAATGAGATCAAAACAGTTATCAAAAAACTCCCAACAAAGAAAAGTCCTGGGCCAGATGGCTTCACAAGTGAATTCTACCAAATATTCAAAGAAGAACTAACTCCTATCCTTCTCAAGCTATTTCAAAAAATTCAAGAGGAAGGAAGACTTCCAAGCTCCTTTTATGAGGCCAGCATAATTCTGATTCCAAAACTAGGCAAAGACAGCACAAAGAAAGAAAATTATAGGCCAATATCCCTGATGAATATAGATGCTAAAATCCTCAACAAAATATTAGCAAACCGGATCCAACAATATATGGAAAAAATCATACACCATGATCAAGAGAGATTTATTCTGGGGAGGCAAGGCTGGTACAATATTCACAAATCTATCAATGTTATTCATCACATAAATGAAAGGAAGGAGAAAAACCACATGATAATTTCAATAGATGCAGAAAAAGCATTTGATAAAATCCAGCACCCATTTATGATCAAAACTCTCAGCAAAGTGGAAATAAAGGGAACATACCTCAACATGATAACAGCCATCTATGACAAACCCACAGCCAACATCATACTTAATGGGCAAAAATTAAAAGCAATCCCCTTAAGATCAGGAACAAGGCAGGGGTGCCCCCTTTCACCACTCTTATTCAACATAGTCCTGGATGTCCTAGCTTCAGCAATCAGACAAGAAGAAGAAATAAAAGGCATTCAAGTTGGAAAAGAAGAAGTAAAGCTATCATTATTTGCAGTTGATATGATATTGTATATAGAAAATCCTAAAGTCTCAGTCAAAAAACTACTAGACCTGTTAAATGAATTCAGCAAGGTGGCAGGATATAAAATTAATACTCAGAAATCAGAGACATTTTTATACACCAACAATGAACAATCAGAAAGAGAAATTAAGGAAACAATCCCCTTCACTATTACAACCAAAAAAAATAAAGTACCTAGGAGTACATTTAACCAAGGAAACTAAAGACTTGTACTCGGAAAATTATAAAACATTGATAAAAGAAATCAAGGAAGATGCAATCAAGTGGAAGCATATACCATGCTCATGGTTAGGAAGAGTAAACATCATTAAAATGTCTATATTACCCAAAGTAATTTATAAATTCAATGCAATACCAATTAAAATACCAGTGACATACTTTAAAGATATAGATCACATATTCCAAAAATTTATATGGAACCAAAAGAGAACACGAATAGCCTCAGCAATCTTAAAAAAGAAGAATAAAGGGGGAGGTATCACACTTCCTGATATCAAGCTATACTACAAGGCCATTGTACCCAAAACAGCCTGGTACTGGCATAAGAACAGGCACATAGATCAATGGAACAGAACAGAGAACCCAGAAATAAACCCACAGCTCTATGGACAGCTGATATTTGACAAAGGAGGTAAGGAAATACAATGGAGTAAAGACAGCCTCTTCAACAAATGGTGTTGGGAAAATTGAACAGCAACCTACAAAAAAATGAAACTAGACCACCAACTTACACCATTCACAAAAATAAACTCAAAATGGATAAAAGACTTAAATGTAAGGCGTGAAACCATAAGCATCTTAGAAGAAAACATAGGCAGTAAGCTCTCTGACATCTCTCGCAGCGATATATTTGCTGATTTATCTCCACATGCAATGGAAATAAAAGACAGGATAAACAAATGGGACTATATCAAACTAAAAAGCTTTTGCACGGCCAAAGACAATAAGAACAGAATAAAAAGACAAACTACACAATGGGAGAACATATTTGACAGTATGTCTGATAAGGGGTTAATAACTAAAATTTATAAAGAACTTGTAAATCTCAACACCAGAAAGACAAACTATCCAATCAAAAAATGGGTAAAAGAAATGAATAGACACTTCTCCAAAGAGGACATACAGATGGCCATATGCTCTTTGTAAGGCATATGAAAAAATGCTCAACATCATTAATCATTAGAGAAATGCAAATTAAAACCACAATGAGATATCACCTCACACCGGTTAGAATGGAGCTCATCAACAAAACAACACGGAGTAAGTGCTGGCAAGGATGTGGAGAAAAGGGAACCCTCCTGCATTGCTGGTGGAAATGCAGACTGGAGCAGTCTCTGTGGAAAACAGTATGGAGATTCCTCACAAAATTGAAAATCGAACTGCCTTTTGACCCAGCCTTCCCACTTTTAGGAATATACCCCAAGGACACCATAGAACGTTTCCAGAAGGAGAAATGCACCCCCATGTTTATAGCAGCATTGTTCACAATAGCGAAGATCTGGAAACAGCCCAAGTGTCCGTCAGAGGACGAGTGGATCAAAAAGCTTTGGTACATATATAATATGGAATACTACTCAGCCATAAGAAATGATGAAATCGAATCATTTATCAATACAATAACATGGATGGACCTTGATAACATTATACGGAGTGAAATAAGTAAATCAGAAAAAAACTAAGAACTATATGAACCAATGCATAGATGGGACATAAAAATGAGACTCAGAGACATGGACAAGAATGTGATGGTAACAGGGAGTGGGGTGGAGGGGTGGGGAAGGGGTGAGGAAGGAGAGGGAGGGAGTGGGGGGAGGGGAGGGGCACAAAGAAAACCAGATAGAAGGTGACAGAGGACGATTTGACTTTGAGTGAGGGGTATGCAGCATAATCAAAGGTCAAAATAATCTGGAGATGTTTTCTCAGAACATATGTACCCTGACTTATCAATGTCACTGCATTAAAATTAATAAAAATAAGATAAAAAAAATAGCACTTCAGATCCATGCTGTGCCCCAGACATGCTTCTACACGCCCCTCTTAGGGAGGAATTCCAGTATTGTGGAGCCACCTTCACTGAGCGCTGGGGTCCATGTTCTCCCTTCTGGCTTCAGCCTCTTCCTCATGAATGAAGGGCTCTTTGTAAGGCATTCTGGCACAGGCATGTTCTTCCCTGCCCCTTTGCCACCTGGCAAATGACTCCTCCTCCTCCCTTCAAAGACTTCCCTGGAACTACCTGTCCAAAGAGCTATACCTGACTCCCCAACTGCCTGACCCATATGGTGCTGAATCTACTCATTGCAAGATGGGGTCTCTCAGACCTAGTGGCTGAGGCACAGTAAGTACTCAATATCAGAGAGGGTAGGGGACCCTGAAGCTGTTTGTCCTGAGGAATTGGGTACCTGAGAACTGAAGAGTAGGCCCTTTCCTGGACTTATATGTCCCAATAGGGAAGAGGCTTAGACTAAAGCAATACAATCTCATGGAGATTTCTAAGTATCAGGCTTGTGACCCATTTGCCCAGTAGCCAGTTTTGTGCATGGCATTTTGAAGGTAGTGTGGTGAACACTATGATTTGCAGCCCAGGCCCCTATTTATGAATGAAGGATGTGTTCCACTAGCTCCTTGGGCTCAGCTGGAAGCTTTGTTGGAACTGCATGGCAGCTCAACCTCCCTCTCTAACCCTGCTTCCAGACTTTTCCACAAAGGTCGGTCTCAAGAGTTCTCTCTAATAAAGGTCCTGCGTACTAATCTTTGACTCAAAGTCTACTTCTCAAAGCACCTAATATTTGGTGTTTGGTTCCAGGAGTGATTTTTTAAAAAGGAGATGCTGAGATAGGATTTTGGAGCTGATTACCCATGTGGCTGCCAGTGAGGACCCAGCCCCTCCCAGTTGACAGGTAAAGCACAAAGAACCCCTGGCACAAGGTAGTAGTGTAATTAAAACTCTCAGTCACTCCTGTTGGGGAGAACAGACACATTAGCTAGTGCAGGTTATCAGGTGTTTGAAAAATGTGAGGCAATTTGTACTCTAAGGACAGTGGAATTGGGTAATTATTGCTAAGCTTGGCTGACTCTCAGAAAAAGATAATGAAAAGGTTCACATGATTAATTGGCAATTAAAAGCTAAATTAAAAGCCCTAGGCCTCCCTGGTTCATATAAAGAACTCTCATCTCTTGCAGTGGAAGAGAAGGAAAAAACTGAAACCAGAACTTACTTGTCAAAGTAGTGTAACTCCAAAGAAGTTTAAACTCCCAACCAAGACAGATCTTCATGCCAACATCAGAGCTCTGTTGGGAAAGAATAAGATGCTGATACATGGGGTCTCTGTTGCACCTGAAATTTTTTGAATCTTCAGATTCCCCTGAACCATCTGAGCCTTCATAAATGGCCTATTCATCCTTATCAAGAGTTAGGGACTCTAACTCTTGATGCAAAGATGATACAAAGTCCTCTGTCCTGCAAAACATATTCTCTCACCCTCCTAGGATCTAGTCCCACATCCATTCTTGGCCACTAGACCAATAACTAAAGTTGTCACAACATAACCTGGCCACAGATGTACTAGACCTGCGAAGGGAGAAAAAGATCTATACCTCAAAACGAACACAGGAACTAGCCAGCAAGTAGAAGCAGGAGTTGGGAGAGAATATATGGGACTGGATTCTGGGTCAGGAGGACAGAACAGAAATTTGGAGAACAGAGTTTATTGGATATAGGATCACTCTCCAAGGATATAGTATTTAAACTGTGGCAAGGATCCCAGGAGATGGTGTGAGTACACTTGTAGAATGGCTTCTAGAAGCATGAGAAAATAAGTGAGATGTGCGAGAACTGCTGTGATAGACTGTGTAGCAAGTGGGAGTACAGAAATGGGGATATTAAGATTGGAAAACCCACTCAATGGCCAAGAAGATACAATAAAGAATGTGCTGGAAAGAAGGGCGCCAATATCACTAAGAAGTAAAATCATGGCTGTCCACAGGCAGGCTGTGGTCCAAATAGCCCTGCCATTTGAGCCATGTGAATCGTCAGACCATGTAGTTTTTAAAGGTATCAGTAGTGGGAAAATATGTTGTGCCCTAGGGTTCTGGAAGAAGGCCCTCGCACCTGTACTGGGAAGTTATACATCCCCTTTGAAAACAGCTCCTGCTACACTACTGAACGCTAGTGGCACTGGAGGGCCTGGCTGAGCAACCACACCTCTAGAACTATCTGTGAGGGGTTGGTTTCTGTCAGATCTACTAAGGCATTAGGTCAGGTGGGCTTAGCAACACTTATTACAAGATAGAAGTTATACATCTGGACTCAAGTATGAGCAGGATTGGAGGGCACAAGTAAACTGCAGAAACAGGTAACCCAAAACCCATGTCATCACTTCCATGGCACCAGAACCTCTCCCCTATCTCACACTATGGCTACGTGGGTGATCCCAGAGGTGACAGAGGAGGTGAAAGCCCAATGTTGGTTCACAAATAGGTCAGATCAATATGTGGGTCAAGCCAAAAATGGTCAGTAACTATACTACATCCCCTGGAAAGTGAAGAAAAATTCAATAGGCTAGAGCTTCAGATGGTATATCTGGCCATTGACTTCCTATGGAGAGGTAGTCTGAAGTTAAAATACATATGGACTCGTGGGCAGCAGCAAATGGTTCACTGATCAGGGACCTAGAAATAAAAATACTAGAAGACCTGGGACAAGGAGTCTGGGGTAGAGGCAATGTGATAAAAAAATGTTAGCAGCATTCAGTTTGAAAAGCTTCATGTTGCATAGGAATGCCCACCACAAGCATACTGCATGGGAAGAGGTGATACAATTGATTAGACATAATGACTCTTCCAGTCGATATTATCTTGTTTCTGTCATTGTTCCCCAGTGCTGGCTCAATGGGTTCATGAATGTAGTAGCTATGAGGACAATGAGAAGGGCTGTGCATAACCCCAATACTATGGACTCTTACTATAGTAATCTAGCTGCTGCCACTCAAATGTCTAGACTTCCAGCAACAAACGCCAACCCTGAGCTCTATAATCAATATGATGCCTCAAGGAGGTCAACAGGTCACTTGGTTGCCAATTGACTAGATTGGCTCTCTTATACCCTGGAAGGGCCAATGATTCATTTTGACAAGAATAAATACATATTCCAGACAGGGCCTCTGCCAAACCACTGGCTTTTGGAGTTTTTGATTCACCAGCATGAGATCTCATATAATATCTTGTCAAACCAAGGGATCCATTTTACAGCAAAGAATATGAAGGAGTAGGTCCATGACTGGTTATACTACATACTGCACCATCCAGGAACTGCCAACCTTCAACAGTTTGTTGAAACCATAGTTGAAGTGTCATTTTGGGAATGGTACATTACAAGGATAATGAGCCATCATCCAGAACACAAATTTCATTGTAAGTCAAAGACCCTTATATGGAACCATGCCACAATAGGTATAATACAAATATCCAAGAACCAAGAGATAGAAGCAGGATGGCTCCCTTTCCCATTATCCCCAGTGACCCACTTGGGAATTTGTGCTTCCTATCACTGTGATTGGACTCTCTGGGTTTAGATATCCTGGTTCCCCAAGAGGGAACATTTTTATTAGGGGCCAAGCAAGTGTTCTGTTAAACTACAAAACAAGGCAGCTGCCAGGGCACTTTAACCCCCTTGTGGCCAGGGACCAGCAGAAAAGAAGAGTGGTCACCAGCCTAGCAGGGGTACCTGAGCCTGACCATCAAGAGGAGGTAAGGCTACTGCTACTCAGTGAGATCCACTTGGGGGCCTCTTTAGTACCCTGTCCCTTAATTTTGACAGTTAAGGGGCAAGTGCAGTAGCCCCAGGGTACAATGGAATCAGACCAGGAAATAGACTCCTCAGGGACTGCGTCATGCCACCAGGGAAGCCACCAGGATGAGCATATCTGCTAACCAAGGTTAAGGCGGAACCTGGAATAGACAGTGGAGGAGAAGGTGAGTACATGAGATCAGCTACAGCAGCAGGGGCTGTGGTTAAGCTCACTAACTCTTCTCTCACATTCCTCCAGGAAGAGAAGCCCTAGTTGAGGCCTTGATCTTCCAGTTAGTGCTGCTGGCACAGCTGTCAGTGGGCATCCCTCTCTTTGGGAACTTTTTCTTGGCTGAAAATATTTGCCATGGCTCCTTCCAGGGATGGCCTACATTATATTACTGATCATTATGAAGGGATAAAGGCTTGATCTCCTCACCCTACTATAGGAAGACTCTGAAGGACCATCTCAGCTCTAGAACTCTCCTTTGGGTAAGTGAGATTTTGTTGTGACAGCACTGAATCCAGCTTCTCCCTCTGGTCAGTATGCTTCCTTTTCTTCCTTCCATAAGCAATCCTGCACACTGATCTCAGTCTGAGACTCTGCTGCAGGAACCTGACCTGAGGAAGGCAGTTTTGTCATGATTCACCACAAAGGTCTCTTCAAAGTAGGAAAATCTCACCCTTTCCCAGTGGGTTCTTAGATTCAGAACTGAGTATGTGTGCTCAAGTCAGCCTCAGTCTCCCTACCTATGAAAGGGCTAACTGCCCATCCTTGCCTGGCCTGAAGTCTTTCCCCTTGGCCAGTACCTTTTAGACCCTCGGGTTTCTGTGCCCCAGAGGTCGTAGTGGGGGTTAATAGAAATCTGGCCGATTAGAGCTAAGCAGCCTCAACCTGGCACTGTCCACACTGTGTCCACAGAGTCTAGACTCACAGTAGTTTATAAGAAGACCTTTTTCCTTTTTTTTTTAAATAATTTTATTTTTTTAATGGGGTGACATCAATAAATCAGGATACATATATTCAAAGATAACATGTCCAGGTTATCTTGTCGTTCAATTATGTTGCATACCCATCACCCAAAGTCAGATTGTCCTCTGTCACCTTCTATCTAGTTTTCTTTGTGCCCCTCCCCCTCCCCCTTCCCCTCTCCCTCTCCCCCCTCCCCCCGTAACCACCACACTCTTATCAATGTCTTTTAGTCTCACTTTTATGTCCCACCTACGTAAGGAATAATGCAGTTCCTGGTTTTTTCTGATTTACTTATTTCACTTCGTATAATGTTATCAAGATCCCACCATTTTGCTGTAAATGATCCGATGTCATCATTTCTTATGGCTGAGTAGTATTCCATAGTGTATATGTGCCACATCTTCTTTATCCAGTCATCTATTGATGGGCTTTTTGGTTGTTTCCATGTCCTGGCCTCTGTGAACAATGCTGCAATGAACATGGGGCTGCATGTGTCTTTACGTATCAATGTTTCTGAGTTTTTGGGGTATATACCCAGTAGAGGGATTGCTGGGTTATAAGGTAATTCTATTTTCAGTTTTTTGAGGAACCACCATACTTTCTTCCATAATGGTTGTACTACTTTACATTCCCACCAACAGTGTATGAGGGTTCCTTTTTCTCCACAGCCTCTCCAACATTTGCTATTACCTGTCTTATTAATAATAGCTAATCTAACAGGTGTGAGGTGGTATCTCATTGCAGTTTTGATTTGCATTTCTCTAATAACTAAAGAAGATGAGCATCTTTTCATATATCTGTTGGCCATTTGTATTTCTTCCTGGGAGAAGTGTCTGTTCATGTCCTCTTCCCATTTTTTTATTGGATTGTTTGTTTGTTTGTTTGTTGTTGAGTTTCATGAGTTCTTTGTATATTTTGGATATTAGGCCCTTATCTGAGCTGTTGTTTGAAAATATCATTTCCCATTTAGTTGGCTGTCTATTTATTTTGTTATCAGTTTCTCTTGCTGAGCAAAAACTTCTTAGTCTGATGTAGTCCCATTCATTAATTTTTGCCTTCACTTCTCTTGCCTTTGGAGTCAAATTCATAAAATGCTCTTTAAAACCCAGGTCCATAAGTTTAGTACCTATGTCTTCTTCTATGTACTTAATTGTCTCAGGTCTTATGTTAGATCTTTGATCCATTTTGAGTTAATTTTAGTACAGGGGGACAGACTATAGTCCAGTTTTATTCTTTTGCATGTGGCTTTCCAGTTTTCCCAGCACCATTTATTGAAGAGGTTTTCTTTTCTCCATTGTGTGTTGTTGGCCCCTTTATCAAAAATTATTTGACTATATATATGTGGTTTTATTTTGGGTTTTCTATTCTGTTCCATTGGTCTGACTGTCTATTTTTCTGCCAATACCATGCTGTTTTGATTGTCGTGGCCCTATAGTATAGTTTGAAGAAGAAGACCTTTTTCAGGACAAGCAGGTCGACCATGCTGCCGACCTCACAAGACTGGGAAGGGGAAGTGAGGACGGGAATGGATTGATTCTTGAGTCTGGTTTTAGCGGCAGTGAAGGCCTGCTTCTTCCCTGGAGACCATGGGGTAGGGGGATTGTTGCCCTAGAAAGAGTCCCTTTAAAGCCTCTGACCACAGTGCCCAGAGAGAAATTCCAAAAGCATCTGGTGCTTAACTCAGGACAGAACTACCACCTTCCACCCTGACCACAGCAACAACTGTGTCTGTCTCTGCCAGGGACTCCAAGTCTGTCCATCTGTCTCTATATCTCTTGATCTGTCACTGCCACTGTCCCCCACTGGTCTCTCCATCAGTCTCTTTCAAGCTCTGGCTGAATTTGTCAGTGCCAGGACCTGTCAGTATCTGTCTGTCTGTTATGATCAGGAGACCTGAGCTGCATCTCTTTGCTTGTCTGTCACTGTCATGGGCCAACTCTGTCTGCCTCTGATTTGTGGACCTTTGGATTGGCCAACTCTAAAGAAATGTGCTCCTCCTTATTGTGGGGGTTCATGACAACTAGGGGCCAGTCCCATGGCCATGCCCTATGTTTTTGTTTGGTCATGGAGACCAAGGTTATGTCTTTCTATCCTTGAGCTTCACAGGCACAGGAGCCTTTGATATGACTATGGCCCAAGGCATGGCCTGAGGCCCTTACACCTTCCTCTGATTTCTACATTGGCTTAGACACTGGTGTGTGTGCGTTTCCAAGGGTTGAACTGGTGAGAGGGGCTGATGGAATCCTTCTGAGTCACAGCCTTCTGTGACTCTGGGCTAGGTGTAAACTTTCTCCGGCCCTGAGGAGGGCCAGAGCTTCTATTCTGTTTGAAGGCCTGGGAGGAGCCCTCAGCAAATGTCTCAGAGAGATCCTGGTGGGAGAGGGGACCTGAGGATAGTGGAGGTCAGTCAAGGACAGCCTCCAGCGGTGTGCGAGAGAGGGGAGACTGACTTACTGAGGAGTTTCTGACCTGGAGCTGTGTCTCCAGCAGTGCTGCTGTGTCCCGGCCCAGGAAACGGACCTCCCCTCACCCAGCACTGCTGGCCTCCACCAGGAGTGCTCAGGGCTGCCCCAGGCTGAGGCTGGAGGAAGTGTGATGCATTGCCAGGATCTTGGCTTCCTTCCCCTCTGCTTCCTTTGGGATAATTCCCAAATTAGCCAAGTGGGAAAGGGAGCAGGCAGCTGTGCTAATGCTAGGTTCCCAGCTCCCTGGCTCTAGTGGCCCAAGGTGATCTTCTTGGCTCACATCTCAGATACCATTGATAATGATCACATCCCTGGCTATGTAGTGAGCACCTTATAGTCTCACTCCGCTCCACAGAGCATTTTCTAACCACTGGGAAATTCATGCTGCCTTTCCATTCTGACTTCCATAAAACCTGTAAGCTTTTCTTTTAATTAGAAGTGAGAAGAGTCTCACTTCCACCAGACCCTGGACATAGCCACTGCCAGCATCCATGCAGTGAGGGGTCCTGCAGATGTGGGAGATAGAGCAGTAGTTTAGAGCACACACCAGTTTCCTGATGGGCAGGGGATTGTGCACCTCCTGAGGCCCGGACACCAGGAGGAAAGCCCTGGAATTAGTGAGGAGGAGGGTCCCCCTACAGAAGACATGTGTACCTTCCAATGGACACAGGTCTACCTGCTGGGGGGCCAGATATCAGCCACTTCACTGGATGCATTCCAAGCACAGGGGTCAGGAGATATTAGGAGAATTGTGGCTGGTTTGTGTCCCTGGGGCCCAGATCTGCTGTGAGGGAGATGGAGGGCTGTGAGCAATAGAGTTGGGGGTGCTGCAGAGGCCATAGAGGACAGAGTGACAGGGTGGAAACTTAGGCCAGATCAAAGGGCTTTGGAATTTACACTGAGCCAGCAGGCAGCCCATATGGGACACAGCCAGACCAATCCCCTAAAATGTAATCTTGAGGGTTGGGTTCCCACTGACCCTGGCACAGTACCTGCTACTTTGCAGGCACTCAGTAAATACTCATTGAATGAATTAATGGGTACATGAATCCATCCGGCTGCCATGGGGAGAGAAGCAGGATGGGTCTGTCTAGAGATAAGTGCCTATGGGGCATTGGAGTTGCTCATCTCATGGGAAAGAGAGGCTGGCAAGGACAAGGCTGTAGGACAGAGAGAAGTGGGAAGATTTGAAAGGGGCAGAAAGATGAAAGCAGCAGCACATGGTGGGGACTGACCAAGGGACTGAAACTACAAGAAGAACCCAGATCACTACCCAGGGCTGAGCCCTCAGCTGAGTCTCTCCACTAGGATGGCAGCAGATGAGTTTCCTTGGGGCCTCCAGGAGGCTCTAGGTCCAGAGACAGGACAAGGGCTGCACTCCACAATGTGCTGGCAAGACCTCATCCACATTTGTGTCACGTGGCCTCTTCTTGAGCTAACTTCTCAGAAAGGAGAAGCTGGACATGAGGCAGCCCTTCCACAGTGTAGGAAGCACAGGGAACTGACCAGTGATAAACTGGCTAATTTCTTATCAGCAAGTGGACTTCACAGCAGACTGCCTGAGCCAAGCTCTCTAGGGGCAGGCCTCAAGTCCTGTGAGCCAGGTCTGGCCTCCGCCCAGGCCTGGCTAGATTTGGCTTTGTTTCCCAGCATTTGGCTTGTCAGAATGTGAACAGGTGGGCAAGATGGAACAATGTAGAGAATTCCCAATAATGATGAGGACGTTTGGGAGGCAGCTTCAGATCGCGTGAAGAGAGAGGAGAGAACTAGCATCCAATGGATAAGCAGTGTCTACAGAAGGCAGGAAAACCAGCAGCATTGTTGTTTATAAAAGGCTTTTTCTTGGGAAAATGTTTGGCAGTACTTTTGAAAGCTAAAATATGGATATCCTATGACCCAGAATTCCACATCATTCCCAGCATTTCAACAGAAATGCATACATATACTCACCAAAATAGAAGTACAAGAATATTTATAGGAGCTTTATTTATCTCAGCCAAAATCAGGAGCAGCTAAAATAGCCATAGAGTGGGGAAATGCACTGGGGGACACAGGGAGCAGTCCACAGATTCAAAAGGAGCAGAGGCAGCTACGGGGACAGGGACACAGAGCTGTGCAGATGTGATGTGGGACAACAGCCAGATGTGAAAGAGGGACAGAGCAAGAAAGGACCAAGAAAAAAAACTCACAGACACAGATGATGGTGTGGTGATTGCTGGGAGGAAAGGAGGAAGGTAGAGATGGGGATGAGGGGATAAATGGTGATGGACAAAGGTTGACTTGAGGAGTGAACACACAATATAGTGTACAGAGATGTGTTGTAAAAATGGGCATGTGAAACCTGTATAATTATGTTAACTAATGTCACTCTAGTAAAATTTGATAAAAAGAAAAAAAGGAAGTACAGGCTGTGACTCCACTTCAGTGAAGCTTAGGAATGAGTAAGATGAATTTATGGTGCTAGAGGTTGGAACAGCCACTGTGCTTGGAGGAACAATTACTGGCTAGGAGGGAAAAGACCCAGAAGCCTTTAGGGTACTGAGCTGTTTATATCTTGCTCTAGGTACTGGTTATATCAATTTAAACATAAAAATTCACTGAACTGTACACTTAAGACCTGTGTAGTTTTTTAGATAATAATTCAATTAAAATTAACAATTTTTAAAGGCATTTCCCCACCTCTAGATCTAGTAAATCTGTAAGTACATGAAGGAAATGCTGGCCTTCCCCTGGGCAAGGGCCCAGGAGGTGCATGTGAGGGTTGAACCTGGGAGTTTGGGCTCAGCTCCCCTTGAAGCTGAGAAAAAGAAAAGGAAAGAGGTTTCAGTTAATCATCTCTCAGGTTAAAAGAGCAGGTCTAGGCCAGAGATAACATCAGCGGCAACAACATGAAACCATTTCTCCGGCTCTTATCTCAAACCACAGTGAAAAATAGCTTATGAAGTCGCCTCTTTCCTGGCAGCCATAGCTAAGGGTCTCCTCAGAGGAGGGAAATTGGTCAGCCCTTTCTGAGAGCAGGACTGTGCCCGCAATCCTTTGAGCGCCAAAATAGTGGGCTTCTGTGGGGCCAACCTGAGGTCCTGTCAAGGGCACTGCGTGTGTGGTTCTGAGGAAGTCCCAGGCCTCTCTGCGCCTGAGGGAAGGGGGAGTGCTTCCAGCACTGAGAGGAGGGCGGTGGCCCCTTTACATCCCAGCTATGTCTTGAGGGCTGGCCCTGCTCTGACCTGCCCTGCAGACCTGGAGGTTGCAAGCACCTGGCTTCCCCCTCCTCAGAGGATCCGTCAGGTCCCCCTCAGCAGAGGCAGATTGTCCTGGCTCTCCCCTAGACCTCCGGCAGCAGGGCTCTGCATCTGGCTAGGCCTCCTTGTGTCAGGGCAGGCTGGCCTGGGGCTGGGGCTGTTTGCTCCTGCCACAGTCCCACTTCACCGATTTAAAAAACTGAGACTTGGCCCTGGCTAATTTGCTCAGTGGATAGAGCATCACCCCAGCCCTGGGTTTGATCCCCAGTCAGGGCACATAAGAGAAGTGACCATCTGTTTCTCTTCTCTACCCTCTCCTCCTTCTTTCTCTCTTCGCCTCTCGCAGCCAGTGGCTCAACTTGTCCAAGTGTCAGCCCCGGGCGCTGAGGATAGCTCGGTTGGTCCAAGCATTGGCCCCAGATGGGGTTGCTGGGTGAATCCCAGGTGGAGCGCATGTCGGAGTCTGTCTCTCTATTTTCCCTCCTCTCTTTGAAAGAAAGAGAGAGAGAAAACAAAAGAAAGAAAGAACAGAATAAAAAAAAGAAAGAAAACCCTGAGATTCAGAAGAGACCTGCATGTCAGATTTGTTATTTGTGAATCCTGTGTAACCAGCTTGGAGGGTCCAGGACAGGAGCTGTTGGATCCCGTGCGACTAGCTGTGTGCCTTCAACACAGACAGCAGCTGCTTAGAGCCCAGGTGGGCACAGCATGTGCTTGGGCTGTGCAGTCCCTGCCTCCACTTCCAGTCATACAGACCCCAAGTTCCCAAGCACATACATGTGCAGACAGCCAGGAAGCAAGATGAGTAAGGGCTCAGGAACATGGCACATGTGGGTTCCAGGGCCAGGCCTGCCTGCTTGGAGTTCTGTAATGCAGACCAGGTATGTAGCCTCAGTCTGTGACTCCTCACACAAAGACAGTTATGAGGTTAGTTGAGTTTGACTGGATAGCACCTTGCAACCTCTAGGTCCAGTCTGAGTGCTGTCCTGCCTGCTGAGAAGAGTAGACAGGTCTCTTCTGTCCATGCCATCTCAGAAAGACATACCAGCAACCCAGGCTTTGAAGTGAGCAGCCCACACTGTAAGCTAATCACCAGCATCTTGGCTGAACAACCAACTTGAAGAATCAGTCAATGCAATGTGAGCCACCATGAGGACCCCCATTTAGCTGGGGATACTGAGGATGCAAATCCTCTCTCAGTAATGCGACTGACCACAGGGTGCCCACTGACCTTGATATCAGCCTCTCTCCTCAGACCATGCTGTGGCCACATTTATAGCCATTACAGCATAGAAAATCCAGGAGAAAACTCATCTGCCATCCCACCTCCAAATCATCATTCCTGTTCCCTTCCTACCCGGAGTCACACAGGGTAAGCCTAGCATCAGTGCCATTGCGGACCTTTCATAAGTGCCTTGCTATGCTGCCATGTTATCTTTATGTCCATCATTTCACTCCATGGACAGACAGATTAGTATTTCTGTGGATGAAGCTTCTCTTCCTCTGTGTGATCCCTCTGAGTATGGATGTTGAGTCACATGATGTGGCCATACTATGGCCCGTGACAGAGACTGCCAAGTGGCTGACAAGGGGTTGTTCCACTTCTCAAGGTCTAGCACATGAGTGAGGGCTGCACTGCTGCTTTAGCGCATGCCTCAGATTCCTGGTCCCACCCTCAGTACCACTGGCTTCAGAGGGTGTGGGTCCCCTAGCAGGCAAAGGCGATAGAGAGTTGAGGTGTTTCCTGGGGAGAACCCTGTGAAGGGAATGAGGAGGGGGCTGTTCTACTGTCCTGGGAAATCTTGATGTGTGAATGAGCCTGTCTCAGGCTGTCCAGCCCTACTCTCCCTCCTGGTCTAGAGACGGGCCTAGCAGTCCAGAGTGTTTCTTCAGGGTTCAGGTGGGCCTTCCCCAGGCCTACTCATGGTTATCTCCCATGGAGGGATATAATTTGGACCTGTTTCCTGGCATCCTAAGAAAATGAGGTGTCCAGGACCAATCCCACCCAATTGAGGATCAGGGCCATGCTTCTTTTGTCCAATTGTCCAGCCCAGGGCTCCAGCCTTCTAATGTACCAGCCTCTCCTTAGATTCTAAGGCAGTAGAATCAGTAGGGTCCAAGGAAACTGTGGGCTCAGGCCTGCCTGGGTCTCCAGACCCATACCCTCATGGTCCTCCCATCTGGTCCCAGATCCCAGCACCTTCTCTTCCTTCTGGGGTCCAGATCTGAGTCTGGTTGGAGGGTAAACTAGGGCACACAAGAAAGCCCAGTGGCCCTTACTGCAGGATCTCTTCATGAGTGGCTGTTTGGTGGCTGTGGCCAGGTTTAAGATTGCCAGGGAGATGGAGGCAGTGTCTCTGTGGTACAACCACCTTTCACCTGTACTTTCCCAACTTTCCTGTTTCCCAGGAGAGGCACCTGAGGCTCTGTCAACCCAGGGGAAGCTTAAATTGTAGGAAGCTATTTCGATTATAGGGTAATCCCATTCATCTCCAATAAACAGTTCAGATGATTAGGGTTGGGGTTAGAATCAAGGGTAAAAGGTCAGAGCATTGTAGCCCAATCTGGCAGCACTTCAGGACCCAAGTGACTGTGGGTTCTCCACAGGCATGGCCTTGTGCTCTGGGGTGTAAGAGCAATAGTAGTTGGGGAGTGGGTTGTTAAACCAAGGAGACATGGAGGGGCTCTGCAGGCCAAGTGAGGGGACTTACTTTCAAATCAGATAGCCTTTTGCTGGCGCAGGAGAAGCTGGGGGTTTGGAGATGTCTTGGCTTTTGTGGGACCCCCACCTGGTCCAGGTTCCCCACTGTGCTCTGTCCTCTGTGAGTAGCTGGAAATTCCCAGTTCCTCTGAGCCATTAACCAGGGCTGAACCTTCTGTGACCACCCCCACACTGAGCCCTCAGGGTGCGGGTGGGGAGAATTAAACTTAGACCTCTCCAGAAGCTGCAGTAGAGACCAAAGGAGGAAGGGCCTTAAGTCTTGAGTGTTGGCCCTTGAATCCATGGTTGGATGGGTGCTGACTGAAGCAGGGAAGCAGGCTTAGGGGAGGGGGTCTGGGGGAAGATCTGACTTGAGTTTTGAAGGACACAGAGAGAAGTGGGGACAGTAACAAGCTGCAAAGGCACTGATGGAGCCCCTGCTGCATGACCACTAGCACTGGTGGTATATAGCACAAGGGTGATGAAGAAGGTTCCCACTCACCCTTCTGAACCTTTCTTCCTGAGAGACCTGTGGGCCCCCAGGTCAGGAGCCCTGGTTATGATGCCACTAACCCCAGCCCCTGCCCCTGCCAGTCTATCATGGCCCTGGGAAGACTGGACCCTATCACGACTCTCATCCACCAGCATTTCCATACCCCAGCTTTATTGAAGCAGCAGGTGCTGTTGCATCAGTTACAGAAATATTTCAGGCATGCCCCCATTACCCACCCTAGCCTTATCTGCTAGCCCAGGGCCAGTAAGCTACCACCCGATCCTGGATATGAATTGTTCCCGACGCTCCTCCAATCTCATTTTCTGCAGCTCTAACCACATGCACCAGGCTCCCATGAGAGGACAGGGTCTCTGAGGTTGTCCACAGTCTTTTTACATGATTTCCATACTTCTATGTACATGACAACACTCTTTAAGGCTTTCTTGAACTGTGAGAAATCAGTTAACTCAGTGGTACAGTTCTTGGATGATTCTGTTGGCTAAATAAGAAATATACTTTTAAGTCACCTTAGCAGAAAAATAAAATAAAATCCAGCTTTCTTCCTGGACCGAAGGGGTCACACATAATAAGTACCCCCACCCCCAGGAGATAACTTGGTCAGTTTACTCCCTCTGATTTAGGGAAGACACTGGGGCCTGTTTGGTGACTGGGGAGCCTGGGGCCTTGGGGGAAGAATCAGCAGGGTGTGGGAAGGGCCCACGACTGTCTAGGTCACGGACACAAGGCCGAGCAGGGGACTGTGCAGCAGTGGATAAAGAGTGGGGCGCCTCAGTTACTTCCCCACAGCACCCCCAAACCACTGCCTAACTGGTTTCCCTCTCCCTAGACTGAGTACATAACCAGACTGTCTCAGACCTGCTCCACACTGACCCTGTCCATGGGGGATTGGCAGAGAACATGACAGAAACTTCCAGAATGACCCCCAAGGCCCTATGCCTAAGCCCCAGCCCCTGTCAGTGAGTGGACTTCTTTGGATTGGAAAGTAGCACCTGAGGCCTCATATGTGGCAAGTGAGGGCCATGAGAAGCCTTTTGCCTCACTGAGCCCCTGGCTGTGGGAGCAAGAAAAGTGGTATCTCAGGTCCCCTAAGAGGAAGCAACTTACTTGAAGCTTTGTGCAGATTCGGGTAAGTTCTTCCATGTTCTTACAAACCTTTCGTAGGCGATCATTTTTATCTTTCATAGTGAGTTTCCTCAGAGTAGAGATGAAGTCCTTTATAAACTCTCCATAGCAGGACTCCTGGAACAGGGTTGGGGGCACCAGGATGGTGGTGGCACCCAGCAGAGTGCCAGCTGACCCCCAGCTTCCTCATCCATCCTTGGTCACCCTGGCCAGATGGAACCCTGGACTCAGATCCAGACCCTGCCCTGATTCTTCCATGGGAGGCAGGTCAGCACTGCGAGCTGTGCTATGGGCATCTATCTGATCTCCCTGGCCCAGGGCTGAGCCAGAACAGTGAGCAGAGAACCCAGCCAGCCCCAGAACCTGGTCACTGCTTCATCTGTAGGCTGCATTGGAGGTTCCATCCCCAAACTCTCAGCTTTCTCCCCAAATGTATCTCTCTAACATCTTTTGTTTTTATCTCCGCCCTAGGTGCTGACTGGGGTGATCTCTTTCAAATGTGGTCAGAAAAGTGACTGTTCCTTACCTCACTGGAGTTCTGGGGACTTTTGAAGTAACCCTGTAAGCAGGAAAAGTTGGTCAGAAACACAGAGGGCCACTGAGAGCCAAGTGATGTTTGATGAAGACCCGACTTACATTGTATGTAGTGTTGTCAGCCTTCAGTCCCTCCCAAATCTCAGCACAGAGTGCTGTGTGATTGTCGTAGACAGGCTCGCTGGTTGTCTTCATTGGGGTGGAATGGCTTTCCAAGCCCCAGAGCACACAAGCCAGAAGCACATACAGGTACATGGTGTGACTTAAGAGTGGTTCCAAGCTGATCAGAGCCCTGGGCTTGGCAGCGTATCTGTGGGGAGGGGTACCTATATATGTGAGTCTGAGGAAATGCTAAAAGTCTTATCAGTCATCACTGACTTACGTGGAAGACAGAGAGGACCTTATCGCTGGGCAAAATGTGCTTCTCATGCATTTTGTATGACCACAGCACACTTCATGGATTCTTGTCTTCATTAACATTCAGGCTTGGTCCAAGAAATTCTTTATACTCACATTTTGAGTCATGACCTTTCAGCCTGTGTGGGGGGCAGGTCTTTGGCCATGACTGGCACTGTCTGCAGGTGCAGGCCAGAGCAGAGAGAGCAGATGAGGTGGAAAGAGAGCCAGCAGAGGCTAAAGCTGCTCCAAGCCAGCTTCCCCAGGCCCACCTGACACCTGGGGACACACCCACTTTCTCATGGGTCCCCAGAAAGGGACACGTGGGCACAGATTCAGGAACAAGTCCTCCAGCCCTACTGGTAAGGCAAGGGGAAGAAAGAGAGCTACTCTATTCTCATCCTGAGGACCATGAATTTTAGGAGACAGTGCCTGATTGGATGCAAAACTTCATGTAAAAACACAAACCAGTTCAGAAAAATGCCACACTAGAGCCATGTACCAAGAAGTTATAAACTTACATTCTGACTCTCTGAGATTAAGATCATTCATTTGGGGGAAAGTTTGGTAAATACACTAAGCTCTGACCCCTGTGGTTTGGTTTCTTTTCCCCAGAACAGCTAGGCTCTCTGCCGGTTCCCCTTAGGGAGATGGAAGCCCTGAGTGTGAGGGACAGGGTGTGGCCTCTGAGAGACACAAGTGTCTTGCCTGATGCTAGGGGTGCCTCTTCAGCTAGTGACCAGCCAAGCCTGATCAAGCCTCAGGCCTGCCCAGGAAGGATGATGCCCCTTCTCTGGGCCAAGTTTCCCACTGGCTGTGTCCCTTGGATTTCTAAGGGAACCTGGAAACCTCTCTATGGGATGGGCACCCTGGAGCATCCCGGGAAGCACACCCAGGTATGCCAAATGCTGCACCAAGGCTGCCCTCCCCTCCTCTCTGCTCTGCCAGCGCTGCCCTCAGACAGGCCCCTGCCCATGCCCCTGCCTCCCGGCCTCCTTCCCTCCCTGCCCTGTGCAGCGGGAGCGCGCCTAGGATTTGTTCATGGTGAAAACAAACTGCAAGCCAGCACAAATAAGAACAGACTTTTAATAATTTATTATTATGGTAAAATATCTTGAATAAATATGAAGAGCTTAAATAAATAAATAAATATTAAAGTACATAAATATATAAATAAATATTAATGGTCCTTGCCTGTATAAAAACCCGCCTGTCCCCTACCACATCCCTATCAGGGTCAGGAGGGCTCAGCACAGGTGCATGGCCACCTTGACCCTGGTCCACCCTGCAGTCCCTTCACAGAGAGGATCCTGAGTTCCGGCTCTTTGTGGGTGGGAGGCAGCGACCTGTGGAGCCAGCCCCCAGCACTGGCTCCTGGGCCGTCTGCCTCACTGCCAGCAATCAAAGGGAGTGTTGTTTAGAAAAACCCTCAGGTCCTGTATGAAATTTTTGAAGGTGATGGCCTCGGTTGCACAGGACGTTTCCTTAAACAAAAAAGAAAACTTGAGTCCAGGTGTGAGCAGGTAATGTGGGGGAGCACTGCGGGTTTATGTGCTGCTTCTTGGGATTCAGAGGTCAGAAGGCCCATCGGGGGCCCGCCTGCTGACCCGAGTCAGGTGACATGTTGCCACATGTTTGTCACCCAAAGGGTTCACAGTTCTGCCAATAGCATCTGGGACCAGGAACCTGACAAAATACCTGAGACTAGTCTGCTGGGCAGTTGGGTCACTGGCTCTTTGGCCCCAGGTTCAGACAGAGCAGCTTGGCTGAGGCTGGCTTCATACACCCAGCAGGAACAGGAGTCAAGGCTCCAGACACTTCCCCCTTCCCACAGGAAAGGGATGTTGGGACTCTGGACATTCTAAGCATGCTTTTCTCCTTGCTCCCATGCATCCAGGGACTCCACAGGGGCCAGGGGAAAACCCTGTTGGGAGGTGGCACTTGCACTCTAGAACTTCCTCTGTATCTTAAGCAGGCGCTGTGTTTCCGTGGGTTTGCCTCACCTCTGACCTCATTAATAATAATAAGAATCCCACTAGAGAGTGCTGTTGGATGCAGAGCTCCAGGCTTTAACTCCTTGAGACTGAAATGGACTGGGTTGCTCCCTCTCTGGAGAGTCTAATCATTACAAATCTGTTCACACAGAATCCTGTTGGTGTACTGAACACCCACACCCACAGGTCTCTCCCTACCCAGTCCTCTACCCTTCTAGATCAAGATCTTCCCACTTGGAGCCCTGACCAGGCACTCACTGGGGTAGGAGGGCAGTGCTTCCTGTAGTGGCTGGCCATCAAGTTCAAGGAGCCATCAAGCCTGGCAAGGCCACCCCTGAGGCCCTGTCTGTACAGCTTCAGGCGGGTCTGCAGGCATGTCAGATCCTGTGGGAAATGTCCATTTCTCAGTAAGCAGTGACCAAGTGCCCTCCCCATTACTTCTTTGTGTCTTCCTCCTGGTACCCCAAGAGTAGAGCCTGGGAGGGGCACAGGATGATTCCCAACTAGTCTCAGACAGGTCCAGTCATACATACTGCCCTGCCCCTGTCCCCTGCAGACACAAATCTGACTCCATTTCCCCACTCAGCTCAAGCCGCCTTCTACCAGCACAGCCATTTTTCCTTGGCCTGGCATCTCCAGAGGGTCCCAGCCCCTAGGAAAGGGGGTCACTATCCCCCCACCATTCAGGGAGAAGAGGGCAGGGCCTGGACCCCTTTTTGCCCCTCTGTATCTATCACAGCGAGTGCCCCAAGCTCGTTGCCCCTGTCCCATGAACTAACCCCTGCTTACCCACCTGTTCCTGGTGACCCCAGGTCCCTTGAATGCTATATCTGTCTGTGGCTGCTCAGATAATAAAGCAGCTCACGTGACTGCCATAGAGGCAAGGCCGGTGGCTTTCTGAGCACACCTTCCGGCAGCCAGCTGACCGGACAGGAAGTGTACAGCCTTGTAAGGATCCATCTAAAATAGAGCACCCCACCACCACCACCACCACCAAAGGCCAAAGCCTCTGGGAAGGTGTGTCAAAGAAAAGCATCTTACGTTGGACTGAAATGTTCCAGAGACGACTTCTACTCCTTCGTTCTACAGAAAAGAAAATGTAATGTTACCAAGCTGACAAGCAGGGCTAGTCCAGGCTGGGGGTGGGGAGCCATCAAGGTGGCCCAGGTACAACCTACACTCCCTCTGTCACTCACCATCACAGCAGCAGTGTCAGTACTGTTTTCCAGAAGTCTCAGGGCCTCCTTAACGGCATCCACGTGTTGAAAGGGTCGGGTGGAGTGGTGTGGTGGGCGGATGGGTGCGGAGATGCAGCAGACCACAGTGCTCAGGAGTAGCAGGTTCTGCAGCCACATCCTCCTGAGGACTTTAGCCTTTCTTTCTGAATACTGGGCTCACTGGCAAGAGAGCCCTTATATACATGGTTAGAGGAAATGATTAATGGTGACCACAAAACACCAGGGAGGTGGGGGAACTACCTGAACTGTGGAATCTCCTGGGTCTTATCAGCTGCACTTGGGAAAGGTGAGCCTTTTTCTCAGGTGGTCACCCTTGGGGGTTTTCATTAATTAGCCCTTCCAAGAATCAGCAGCCCACCCACCTGCCCCTCTAGCCCTTCGTAGGCAATCTGACAGCCTTCTGAGGCTGCCCCCCCCTCTCTGAGAGGCCTCCGGGCACAGCCTGGACTTCCTGGCCTGGAGTAGCCAGAGCAGTATTGGGGAGACACTGGATCAAGCTCCTACTCGCTGGCTCCCCACCCTGCCTATTATCCCAAGAGGCCTTGGGACTGGCTATGCCCACCCTGTTGTCCATTCCAAGCCCTGCTTTCCCTTCTCCCCCTAGAGCTGTCTTCTCTGGCCACAGTGAGAGGCTTGAGTATAAGGAGGACTCTCACTGCCCCACTGTCCACCTAGGCAGATGCCAGCCACATGGCAGAGTCCTGCAATAGTTCAACTCAGCTCCAGCCAAAGACCCAGAGCAGTCTGCAAGTTCTGCTCAGCCAGGGTCCTCTTGCCTGTCCAGCCAGCTAGATTGCAGTATTCCTTCACAGTGAGATCCCATCTGACAGCCAGTCCCTTTACCCAGCCCAGATTCAACCCGAAGCTACAGAACTGAGCTGGAGCTCTGAGCTGGGGTGGGACCCTGAATGCCAATCCTGGCTCCAGCACCACCTAGCTGAGTGACTCTTCCCTCTGAGCTATGTGAACCTCACCTCCCTCTGCAGACTGCCCCTCTGAGGCAGGCAGCACCCTCATACCTATAGTCCCTGGCAGGCACCAGGAGCTTCTGGGGCTGGCTGCGGGGTTGTGGCTGCATCCACACCAGGTACAAGGAACAATGTCCTCTCTAACAAGGTCTCCCAGGCTTAATTTACTACCAGGTCCCTGCCCCAGCCCACCTCTAGCTCCGGAGGCTTCTCTGTAGCACAGGAACTATTTCTGGAAAAGCCACAGGCTCTTGAGGGGCTGACAAGTATTTGATTTTCACAATAGAGTTTGGAGAGGATAGCACGAGGTTAGTTCCTTTTTTTATTATTAAAGTATAGTTGGCATATAATATTGTATTAGTTTCAGATGTACAACATAGTGATTTCGCATTTATATGCCCTACAATGTGATCACCACACTAAGTCTAATACCCATCGGGCATCATGCACAATGATTGCGATATTATTGACTCTTCTTTATGCTGTGTGTACACTACATCCCCGTGACTTTTTTTGTAACTGAAAGTTTGTACCTCTTATTCACCTTTACCTTTTTCATCCCTCTCCCCACCACCCAGGAGAGCATGCCTCTGTGTTTGCTGCCCATGCTGAGTTTCATGGCCTCGGGGGTGTGGATCCACATGTATGTTTCTGAGCGTTTGTGTGCCCATTTGGTTGGGTGTGTCTGTAAGGGCAGGTGACTTGGGGGGTATATATTTTACATGAGGTCATCTGTTAAGCCCCCATGCCTCTGCAGGTGCCACTCTGATATGGGAGAAGCTCCCCACTCTGGGTGTGGTGTTTCTGGGTCCCAGAGGCTGATTCAGCCTAGATTGATGGGGTCAGACACAAACCAGGGCATTTTGCCAGGCTCAGACAGTTCTCAACAGCAGTGGGACTCATGGTCTGAGTACTGCGGCCCAGGCTTGAGGCCCTGGCAAGTCTCACCACATGACAGAAGAGTAGCTGTCCTTGCACGGGAAAGCCAGGCCTTGTCCTCCTGGCCCTACTGGGGCTCCTTGCCAGGACCTGAGGCCCACTCTGAGGCCAGCCCTGACCTTCTTAGCCTGGTAGATATGGGGCCAGACTTGAGATGAGGGGTCTGGCACGTCCAGGCGGGCTCTGGCCCTCCCTCCTATGAGGCCTCTGCTCACCCCTTCCAGGGAGCTCTCAGGGGACACAGGGGAGTCAAGGATACTGGACACCACACAGAGTGGAGATCTGTGTCAGTGCCCCAGAGGCTGGTTGATAGGGAGGAAGGGCCACAGTCCGCAATTAAACCAGTGAGTGGCCAGGAGGCAGAGCTGGTGTGGCCCCATTGAAATGGAAGGTCACTTTTCTCCAGGAAATGAGTTGCCAGTTAGTCAACAAACTTCTCCAATCAGCACCAGGCCTGTTCTGAGGAGGTGGATGGGACTTTCCCACTGGCCCTGGAGACTCTCAGTTTGGTGGGGGAGACAGCAATGGACTGGGGTAGGGGGTGTCCAGAGCTAAGGGGTCCCAAGGGACAACTTTTCCCAGCTCGGGGGCCCAAGGGGACTCAAGAGCTTCCTGGGATATACTGCCTCCCAGTGTACCCTGAAAGAACAAGTTAAGTAGGCAGGGAAGCGAGGTTGTGGGAGAGGGGGAGGATAGAGGGAGTGTACTTAGGGCACAAAGAGGCAGCCAGTTTCAGGTACAGCTATGGTTAAAATGAAACAGGCTCAAGAGATTTCTAAGGGAGAAACTTGATAGGACTTGGTGATGTCATGGACTCATTCATTCAGTATTTATTGAGCACCTACTAGGCTCCCAGCAAGGGAGGAGGAAAACAGGGTCCTGACTGTATAGACTTTGTAGCCCTATCGATGGGGGAGCAAGATTAATCTACTCATCCCTTCCTCATAGATTGCTTTTGGACATAAGTAAGAAGAGTTAGAACCACTGTCCAGGTGTCTAAGGTGGGGACCCAGGGGACAAAGGTGCAGGTCTGCAGGGTCTAAAGGCTCATGGAAAGGTTCAGCAGTTTAGAGGCTGCATGTACAGGGACAGACCTGGGAACAGTCTGTGTCCAAAGGATCAATAGGTCACAGAGGGTTATTCAGGGAGAAGGGCTGACTGAAGGCCAGAGAGGGGGGCAGGGGCATGACAGCTGGCTGAAGGCTGGTCTGTGGCCACAGCCTGGGCAGAGCAGGAAAGAAGAAGAGCAGGAGTCACAGCAGAGGTCCACACCAGTGGCTTGTTCTATGGCACCCAAGTCAGCACACCAAAGACAGAGTCTATGGGTTTGGCAGTGAGGTTCATGGGCAGCCACACAGTTTTCTTCTGGAAAGATGACATCAGGGCTGAGGCCATGACATGGGCAGGCATTCCTAGATTGCAGCACATGGAAAGTGACAATGATATCATCTATCGGGTGCACTGACTCAGGGGCCCCGGTGGGACTGTGGGAAAGCAGGGGCCAGACCATGATGGGCAGTGTGACTCCTCTTTGGTCCTATCCCACAAGGCCACAAACCTCTGGAAGAGGTTTCCTGTGGTGTCCCTCCCATACGCTCTAGAAGAAACGGGCTTGTGGCCACTCCAGGACTCTTATCACAAAGGAAGTTGTCATAAGGGGAAGGAAATGGACCTTCAACTGCCTCACCTCCCATGGACCCTCTGCCTAGGCATCTCCTCTGATCTCACCCTTCCTGAGTCTGCATGCTTTGGTGCGGGTCCTTTACTGGGGGCTCTCCTAGTCCACATAGTCGATGATGACAGAGATGGTATTTGAGCCCCTGCTCCCCTGAGCTCTTCAATTATCTCCAGAGGGAGGCAGGTATGGGAGCTGAGCACAGGACCCCAGGGATCAGAAAACCAGGAAATGCTGGTCACCTGGCTAGACCAGCAGAAGGACACCCCCCTCGGTTATAAAGGAAGACTCCTTCAGGTGTTGACAGGGAAGCTACAGTGGCCTGTGACTGTCCCAGTGAAACCCTGGGAGCCAAAAGCAGAATTTCCACAGCAGAGCCTGCCACCTTTGCTTCTCTCTCTCCCAGCCTTGGGTTCTCTGCCATGGATCCCTGGGTAGCCCAAGAAGGTCCCTCCTCCCTGAGCCACTACTTCCTCATCTGTACAGTGGGTTTAATACCACTGCCTCACAAAGGAAACTATTGCCTGCCCCCGGAAACTTGGTGGGGGTCCTCCCAGGGAGGAGGAAATGCTTCACCCTTTCTTCTCCTCTCCTCACCACTTTGGAAGGTGTCTTAAGCCCAAACTGGGCAGAAGGCTCAGCCTTGATAAAATTTTCAGGGATAGCTGCCCCTTGACCAGCCCCAGCCCCAACCCCAGCCCCAGGTAGCATCTTTCTGGACAGATGTGGTGAAGTGGAGAGCCCAGCCTCCAGCCAGATTTGGGTCTCATGGGTTCCCGCATCATCCTTATGAAATCCCGGTGCAAGAACATCACATGAGTGTCTCATCCTTCTCTGGGACGGGGTTCAGGCCACCCAAGACACATGAATCAATATCTTTGACCTTTGTGGTAGCAGCTCCAGGCAGACCTCTCCCTGATCTCCTCTTGTCTGAGTCCCCAGAGGTGCACCTCCAAAAGGCCAGGCGAAGCCACACCCCATTCTGGTCCTCCTCACCAGCTGTCCCCAGCTGCCAGTACCGGTGAGTACTGATTGGTCGGGTATCTGACGCTCACTAACTCCCGATCAGTATGGACTCTGCGTCCATACAGCCAAGTCTCCAGGAAGGCCCACATGTGTGTCCCACCTCACAGCCCCTGCATTCAAAGCTCCCATCTGGTGGTCATTTTAGGTAGGGGACAGGGAAGACAAGGCCCCGACACCTGGGCATGGTGTTCAAGGCATTAACCAAGAGGCACGCCTCGAATGAACAGCCAGGAAGGGCAGTCAGGACACGAAAGTAAGCCAAGTTAAGAGCAGGCCCAGCAAGAACTCATGCTTGTGTGGGCTGGAGGCTGAAGGCCTCCACTGCTGCAATGGGAGAGGCCCAGGTGACAGAGAGCTTGGGGGAGTCAGTCCAGACTGGACTGGATGAGGCAAGTTTGGGGGGCCAGGGGACCTCCAGGAAAACTCTTTCAGTTGTGGCACATGGGCCCAGAGGTCAAGGAGAGGTCAGGCCTAGACATTTGGAAGCCATTGATGAAGAGGAAGTCCTTAACACTAGAGGGCCTGGGTAGTGCCCAGAGATGCCAACTTTTAAGGCTGAGCCAAGGGTGATGAGACCTCCTTCTTCACTTTGTTCCTTGTTTCTTAGGGCTTCCTTGCTGTTTTCCCAGGATCCAGCAACTGCATACTCAGGTCAAGTACATCCCATGGGTGGGTGCAGTCCTGCCTACCACAAGGCCCTCCCCATGCCTGTGCCTCCCACCAGCCCGATGGGTACTCCAGTAAGGGCTGGAAATTCATCCCCCACCTGTGCATCTCTATCCCCTAGCCTCATCCCCAGCTAAGTGTGTCATCAGGCACCCAGAAGCGGCCACTGCCTTTATTTGCTATTGAGGGCTGCATTAAAAATTAAAAGGGGGAGAAATTAGACCAGAAGCCTTTATAACCCAATGTCATGAGAAAGCCCCTCTCTGCCCTCCCTGTAGGAGTCCAAGCCAGGTGCTGGGTGGACCTGGGGACCTGTGCTCAGCTCCCACACTTGCCTCCCTCTGGAGCTGAGGGGCAAGAATTAAGGCTGCAGATGTGGGTTTTCTTTTCTTGGCAGGACGGGTGGTTCTGAAACAACCTTCCTCAAGACTTTCTGAAGTGCCAGCCTCCTTTGAATACTCCTTGGAGCCCTGTTTGGGAGGCATATCTGCTTCTGTTCTTCAGGCCCCAGATGAGCTGGCCTGGAGCCTCGAGGCCACTTCTGCTCCTTGTTACCTCTGCCTCTGGGTAGAGGTAACACCAGCAACTTCACTCACTTAGACTGAGAGCACAGCGGCAGTGATAAAGATGACAATGAATTAAGGTTTGGAGAGGAGGGAGGTGGTCCAGAAAGTGTGTCTTGGATGGCTGGAGAGGTCCTTGGGGATCGTTGCTCCCAGCTTTAGGGCAACCGACTCATAAGTCTCTCTTCCCTAAGGCACTCTCTGCTCTCTTAGCTCCGTCCCAGTATGGTGTGCCCAGTTCCCTGGGTAGCCTCCTCAGGGCACAGCAGCTCCCTCTGTGATGAACGCAGGGTTGGGGGTGATTGGCCTGCCTTCAAGCTTGGCCACTCCTCTCTGCATAACCTGGGGCTGTGACTCTCACCTCTGAGCCCCAGGAGGCTCAACCCACAAGGGGGTGGCTTTGTGGGTTGTTGGGGAGCGCTGGGCCACAAGAAGGATGTTTTCTGTTTTGCTGACTGGGTTTTGTAACCACCCTCCACACTCCAGCCTCAGTCTCCCTGACTATAAGAGAGGAGAGTGAGTGCTGCTGTCTGGACTTTCAGAGCCTCCGCGTGCCCTCGAAGTGAGGGTGGCTTTAGGCTTCCCTGATAGGGTTCCCTGTGCACCTCCCCAGTGCCCCACACCCAGCCCCAGGAGGCATACCCTGCTGGGCCCACCTGGCTGTGCTGAGGTTACTGACTAGGAAATGACTCAGTCACATGGGTTTTCCTGGAAAGAGCCAACTAAGGATACCAGGACCGGACTCAGTCCTGGCTGGAAGGAGGTAGTCCCAGGCTTGTAGGAACAAGTAGCCATTGAGTCTGGTCCGCAGCCTGAAGATAGCCCACTGATTGGGTGGGCCCTGATCCATAGCTCACAGTGATCCATAGCTCACAGCCCCTCTGAGGGGCAGCAGTGGCTGTGCATTGCTTTATTACCCTTTGCTCAGAAGGGCCAGCCTGGCCATAGGGATCAGGACCACCTGTGGAAAGAGGAGGCAAGAACAGCCATCACCATCACCAGGGAGTGGGGCCATACTCCCAGCACTCTGAGCCTATCCCAGGTGCTCCTGCAACTCTGGGCTGTGACTATGTCCCTCAAACCTGCCCTGGCCATGACTTTCCTCCCCCTCCAAAGGGCCTCCCACCCCATGCCTCCCTGACACAGCCCCCCACCTCCCTGAGAGCACATCTTCAATGTCACAGTATGCTGTTCCTGGCTGTACCTGTGTGGTCCCTGGCATAGCCCATGTGCCCTCCAGGGCAGGGCCGAGCTACGACACTCCCCCAGTGTCTTCTGAAAGAAGTCCTAGGGGCTCCAGGGTGGAAGACACCCAAGAGACCTCAGACTAGAATTCCATGGACCCTGAGGAGCAGGGAGGGTTTGTAGAAGGAAAAGGGGGTGTCATAGCATGAGCCAAGTCTGGAGGTAGAAGTTGAGCCTGGGGTCTTTGAGGAGCTGGGTGTGAGGGAGGAAGTTTTGCCTGCAGGCAAGGCAGGTGATGGCTGTAAGCCCGTGGTCCCTCTCAGGAGCTCCCTGAGTACAGGGATGGGAGCCAACCTCTGGATCTAAGCCCTGATGTGTGTGTATGGGGATGATGCCAGGCAGGAGGAGGGCAGGTGGCAGGTAGGAGAATTTGACAATGAATGTACGGTGGTTTGGTGAGTGGAGGATGGAGCTAAGGCACTGTGGCTGGGCTGCCCATCCCTGGAGCTGAAGCCAGCAGTCTGGGGAGCCAGCAGGTACCTCTGGAGGCCTGGATCCAATTGAGGAGGAGACGCCAGGTGGCTCCCGCACCTCAGTGGGTGTTTGCCAAAGCACTGTGACTTAAGGATTCAGTCTTTGAAGTTAGATTCCCTCCATTTCTTTGTGCCTCATTTTCTCTGTATGTAAAATGGGGGTAATAATAGACTTCATTGGGACATTGAGGGGATTCCCTGAGTCCCTCATTTCAGCAGAGCAGCAGAAACTTTGCTGCCTGATTCATCCATTAGCCTGACCCGAGGTTTCCAAGGTGAAACTCAAGGCCCCAGGCCCCAGTGAAACCTCACTCAACCCTCCAGTCTGTGCCACAAGCCTCTGCCTCTCTCATGCTTCCACCGTGGGCCCAGACTTCCCGTTCTGCTCAGCTGGGCCTCTTTCCTCTAGATCTCTCTTCCTCTGCCCTGGCTCCTTCCTAATGGCTTTAAACACAGCCATCCTATCCCTGAGATGGCCCCATCCTACCTTCCCCCACCATACACCCACCAGTCCTCAAGCCATTGTTGTCCAGTCTTGCTGTCTCCACAGTAGCCAGGCCAGTATCAGGGAGGGAGGAATGGGAGTGAGGAAAGGTGCCTGTGGCCTAGGGTGGCCAGGCTCCAGGAGCAGAGGCAGTGACCTAGGGAGATCTGGGGGACCTGCCTCCACCTGGTGACCTAGGACCGACCACACTCTGGCCCTATAAACTGCCTAGACTCTCCTGTGCTCCCCACTCGCCCTGAACTCTTAGATCTCTATAGCCTTGCCCCAGTACCATCTTCCTGACATCCTTCTCTGCACCTGGCCAACTCCTCCCCTTTTCTCAAGCTCCTGTGCTTCACCTCCTGTTGGGAGCCCCCGATGAGATCTACAGCTGCCCAGACATCGCCTCCTCTGAACTAACCCCCGCACACTGTGCTTGGCCAACTGGACAGGTCAAGAGGCCTCCATGCCCCAGCCTGGGTAAGCCATGGGAGTCTTCAGACTGCTTGCTGAACTGAGGCCAGTACGGACTTGAGGCCAGTGTGGGAGGAGCAGAGCCCTTCCTGGGGCAAGAGGATTCCCTTGGTGGCCTGAGGTGGGTGATGCCTCAGTTCTCTGCTTAAGCAGTTGCCTTTCTAGCAGTTTCTCTCTTCTCTGTTTTTCTGTATTTCCAAGTGTTGGGAAAAAAGTTGTGTTAGGCTTGCTCCCTTGTACTTTGCCTGATTAGTGCGTGAGCACATGGCAGAGCCATATGTGCATAGCCTGTGTGAGGCTACAGGTGCTTGCCCTCAGTGCAGATGGCGATCTCTTGCCCGCCAGTGTGAGGGGTCGTTTGCTGTTTGTTCGCCTGCTGCCACGGTTTCCCCTGCTGGCTTGCTGGTCTGCTGTTGTGAGACTCTATTAAACAGTAAGGATCCAATGCTTTCCAGCTCTGCAGATCCTCCACTGTCTGCCCAAATCCAGTGTGAACCTGCTTGGCCTCGGCCACCAGCATTACACCAAGTTTTCCAGTTAAAGAGCATATTTTCTTCCCAGTGAAAAACTGTAATATTTTATAACTAAAATTAAAAAAGGAATTCCTAGTCGAAGCGATCTACTTTTCTGCTGAAGAGGCACCTTGGATGTGGGAGGGAGGGGGTTCTGGCCTTCTGACGGCCTTCCTTTGGCCTTACCATGAGGGTCTACTGCCCCCTTGTGGCAACTGGGCTTACAAACCTGGCATGAAGGACCGTCTGGGCAGGCTGGGAGGCAAGACAAAACTGACAGACCTGCAGGTCGGATGTGAGAACCCACTGGGTCAGGGAGTCACCAGCCCTCTCCCTACAGGTGCTGAGCAGGATGTAGAAAGGCCCCAACCTGACCAGGGACTGAGCACCACTTGGTTCTGGGCCCCACCCCAGGGCTGTGCTTGGGCCGGGTTGTGCTGGCCCCAGGCCGGGTCTGAGGTTTGGGTGAGCCTTAGTGGGCCAGCCCCACGTTCATCCCAGTCCAAACTGGAGTAGACTGGGCTGCTCCATAAAATGGGCGAGGAGAGCCCCCAGAACATCTGAAAAGGCCCATCCTGCCCTCAGGCATGTCGCCCCATTCCTGTGTGGGTCCTATGCTGATCTCTCACCCACACCAGGACTGTATCTGACCTGACCACGAGCACCCACATCCTGCATTCCTCAGTCAGTAACACAGGGTGTGGGCTGGGGGGGCGGGGGATTGAGGCAGGGCTGTGGGCTGCCTGCCGGGATTCCCTCCTACCACAGGTAAGCGCTCTCAGCCCATTGCAGTCCCCGGAGCTTTCCACCAGCTGTTGTTCCCTCTGTCCTCTCTGATTGCCACATGGCTGGGACTTTCTTGTCCTTCAGGTTTCAACCTATATGTCACCTCCTCAGAAAGGCCTTCCTGAGCCAATCAGTAAAGCAACCTCCCTGGACTCCTTTCACCTGCTTAGTTCACTGCCATAGGCCTGGCGTCCAGGACAGGGCCTAACATACAGGAACCCAGCCAGTGTTTGCTAAATGTATGAACATCAGGTCGCAAAAGAAATGTGGTGCCATCCAGCCTGGAGTAGTGTAGGTGATGTTTGAGGTGGTCTTTAAGTAAGAACTTGCTGTACCAGACCAGGGGCAGGGCATGCGAAGCGGGGATGGTAGTGCGAGTAGAGGGAGGGGACAGGTGTGCGGTGCAAGCCACAGCAGTGCTGCTGGCTGGAGCGTGGAGGGACTCAGTAAGTGAGGACACGAGCACAGGTGGAAACAGGTCCTGAGAGCTATCCGAAGGCTGGAGACAAGACCACAGACTCTGAGGCTGGAAGACTAAGAATGAGACCAACCTGGTCAGACTTGCATTTTCTAAGACTGGGTTCTGGGTCCCATCTGGTGGCAATGAGGCTAGAGGGGCTAGGGGGGCGGCAGCGTGGGGAAGGTGCTAAATTCTCAGGCAAGAGATTTAGTAAGACAGGAGTCAAACTGAGACACAATCAACAAAGTGGTTGTTCAGAGTGTGGTATATTTTCATAGATGCATAGAAACTGGTTCAAAACCTGAGGTACAAGCCCTGGCTGGGTAGTCCAGCTGCTTCAAGTGTTACCCTGATATGTCAACGTTGTGGGTTTGATCTCCAGTCAGGGCACATACAATAATCAACAAATGAATGCATAAACATGTGGAACAACAAATCAATCCTTCTCTCTCTCTCAAAAAAACAACAACAAACAAACAAAAAAACCTGCACTACAAATGAACATGCCCCCAAATCCCTCTTTTCAGTTTTTCTCAGAAGGAACAGGACGTAGCTTCTCTACTAAAATAAATATACTTCACATTGTACAAGGTAATAAATAAATACATACATAAATAAATTGCCTTAATGTGATAAAAATGAGAACATAATCACTAAAGACCAGACAGGAGATGCATATTTAGGAAGTTAGATAATTAACAACTCATCTGGACGGAGAAAATAAAATCCCTCCGGCCCTGGACTGTGTGAGGCATCTCGGAGTCTTCAGAGGTTTTGCCGCTTCTGACATACCAAGGCCTTGTGGTGAGAAGGCCCAGAGAGGGATCTGGATATTGGACTGAACATTCTAGAAATCAATCAAATTTTTGTTTGCTTGCTTTGTTTTGTTTTGATTTTTTCAATCCACTTCTCAAGGGCAACCAAATATTCAGCCAATTTCCTGCTGAAATGGCCCCAGTTACTCTCCTTGATGTTAATTGGGTCTTCCTGTGAAGAAACCAGAAAGGCGGTATTAGATGCAGCTGGGTTGGAAGGCAGATGACAGGCGGGTGTTGGGTGGAGGCTGATGGCACCCCTTGCAGAATATCTTAGGGGCAGCTTACCGTGGACATGGGGGTGGGCAGGACTGCCTGGAATTCCTGCAGGAAGAGACCAGAGCAGACAGTCAGAGACTTGCCTGGAGAGCAGCTGTCCTCTTCCCCAGAGGAAGGACAGGGCCAATGCAGGGATCCCCAAAACCCTTGACAACTTCACACACCTCAAGAATTTTTCTGATTCTCTCTCCTCTTTCCTGCAAATTCTTGGCAGCATTCAGGAATTCATCCAGATTTCTCTTCAGGAAGGTTTCATTCTAAGAGGACAAAGAATACACGGAAGAAGGGAAGTTGGGGAGTGTCCTTCCCGTGGCCAGGGCAGTCATCCCCACAGTTTTCCAAGACTTCTTTCAGGAGCATATTTGGACAGTTCCCTCCTCTTCCCCTTCTTGCCCAGGATATTCCCCTGAAGGGCACAGGCCTAGAGGTGTAAGCACAGCCCAGACAAGGCCCGCTTCCCTCTGGCCGGAGACCCTGGCTCCATGTGAGATTCATAAAGGGCCTGGGGGCATCTTTGCACATGGAGAAAATACACTTTTCAAAGGAAACCCTATAAAAGACAAAGAGCTGGCCAAGGGAAATAGTTGCAGCTAAGAGGCCAGATAAACAGAGTTGAGGCCATGACTGAATTAAGGGCACCTAGGAATCAGGAAGAAAACTGCTGGGCCCCCATGTGGAAATGGGAGCAGCAGGTGGACTGTGAGTGCTTAGAAGAAGGGAACACAGGGCGGCCAACTCAGCAGAGATTTGATCTCTTATTTGACCCAAGAAATGCCATGCACACGAAGATGGAATAATCCCTGAAGCCAGTGAGAACTAGGAAAACAACTGTAAATGACAGTGCCATGGGCTAGTCAGGGTGGAGAACATAACTCGATTTTTTTAAGGGAAAGGAAAAAATTTTCTGCTTAAGAGGCACCTTTGGCCTTCAGAAGGAGGCAGGCATGTTCATGGGGAGAATTTCAGTCTGCAGGTCCAGGGGCTGCCCCTGAAACTTTGGTATTATTCACCTCGAGCTGCCTTTTCATTTCGTAATTAAGACAAAACATTTTCATAGTACAGCCATGGCTGCAGACGTGCGGTAAAGCACTAGGCGCTGATCTGGGAACTTGATGCACACTATGTCATTCAGTTCTCACAACAACCCTACTGAAATTAGAGCTATTAACCCTGTTTATAGATTAAAAACTCAGGTTACACAAGTGGTGTGACATGTCTGAGGTCACCGAGGCAGGAAGTGCATAGGAACCCAGGTGGAGCTGGGTTCTGAAGTGTGGAGCTGAGCTCTTACCCTCAGGATGAAGATCTCATTTGGGTCCAAGGGGTCCTGTGGGGACAAAGAGAGAGAGAGAGACAGAGAGAGAGAGACAGAGATCCCATGAGTCCTCTGGCCTGAGCACCTGCCAGCCCTTCCCTGCCCCATGCCAACCTGATCCCAGCTGCTCACCTGTGAAGGGACAGGTGCCTCCTTCAGGATGCCCTGCATCTCCTTTACCAGGTTGGAGTAATCTTGAGTCGGTAAGGGCCACCCCTGCGCCCGAGAGACGTGGTGTGCGAGCAGGAGCAGGCAAAGGTGCAGGATGGGGAGGCTGCTCATCTTTGGGCTGGTGGGGAGTGCTCTGTCTTGTCCTGTCCCTTGGTGGGGTTCTGCAGTGTCCATGACAGCCTCCTGCCTTTTATATGCAGCCATGTGCCCACAACTGGGGTAAGGGGGCAGGCATCGGAAGAATCTTTATGTAATTTGGAACCTCCAGAGCAAACCACAGACTTATTCATCACTTTCTAGTACTTGAGATCAGTGAAACTGGAAAAAAGAATTACTGAAAGTATATCTCCTCATCTAGCCAAAGAGGCTAAGAGATAGGCTGGCCACTGGGCAGAGTGGGGGCAGGTGGAGACCCTCTCTGACAGGCAAGGGCCCATCTACTCCATCTACTCTGAGCTCCCTCAAACTTCCTGCTCAGTGAGACCTGGTCCTGCTAACCTCGGGATGGCCCTGACCCTCTGCTGCCCACTTCGCCTGGCATGGCCTGGTCCTGCTTGGGTGGCCAGGCAAAGGTCCACTGGAATAGACAATAGTTTGTCCAGCAGCCTGTCACACAGCTAACCATCCCCATGAGAGCTCATCTCCCAAAAAGCACACCTCTTGAAACTTCTCCCAACACTGAGTTATTAGGGTTAAAGGCCCTATTATTTGCCTCATGGGCTTTGGGCAGCTTCTCCTTGACACTTTCTGTTCCCAGTGGGTGGCAGATGAAATTCAGGCACCAGATGCCCATTCTTTATCTGTCCAATAACAGCACAGCCCAACTGTGCCCTCTGTTGTGAGATCTTAGCCCTTGGTGGCAAGCTGGCTGCAGGTGCTAGCAGGACCTCTGGTAGCGCAGAGGAACTGGGCCCAGGGACCGCAGCATAGGGATCCTTGAAGAAGCTGTAAGGGGGAGGGGGCTGGCCTGGGAAGGTTTGGATGATGGGATTGGCGAGGTCTGAGGAATGAGGGAAGGGAAGAGAGGACGGCAACTCCCTGGTTTCAGGCCAGTTTCGGGAGCCAGTGACCAGAGGAGAGAGTGGTGTTGTAGGGGTCTGGGTCTCAGTCTGAGTGGAGCCTGGATTAGGCAGGTGCAGGCCCCATGGAAAGAGCTTGCAGAGTAGAGAAGTCAGGGGCTGACCCTGGGGCAGGTTACAAAGGACCAGAGAAGGAGCAGCCAGAGAGGAAGCAGGAAAACCAGTGGGTAGGGGCCTCTGCCCCTTGGGGTTGTCAGGTCCTGACACAAGTCCAGGGCAGGGGTTTTGGTAAAGGGGTGAGCATGAGAGGGGTGTGGGGAAGAGTCCCTGAGATTACTAGGCCTGAGTGGGGGAGAGAAGGGGCAGGATGGAAAAGCCAGGTGTCAGGGTGCATCGTGACACAATCAGTGTGGGGAGATGAGGGCAGTTAAGGCTCAGGAAGGGGAATTTGGGTGTTTCGGGCTTCTGAGCAGGAGCTGATCTGTTAGACAAGGATCAGGATGTGGCTGCCGAGGAGGCAAGTGAAAAGGCAGTGCTGTGAGAATAATGCCTGTAGCCAAACACTCCACTTCTGGCTCAGCCATGGGCCAGGCCCAGAGCATCCTCAAAATACAAGGGGTGTGTCTCAAAGGCACAAGTGAAATGAGGCCACACCTGTGGAGCCTTAGGACTGGGCACCCTCTAGGCACAGTTCATTCAGCAAACTCTTATTAAGCACTTGCTGTACGTGGGCCATTCTGCTTAAGAAACAGTCTTGGCTAGTACCCCCAACCTAGTCATTACTGATTCCTGGAACTTGAAGGTTATATCTACATTTTTGTTTTATCAAAATGTCGAAAGACAACAAAGAAGGCAGCTGTGTGGTTGATGGTAATTTTGACTTTCCCATGAAGAAGGCAATTTTTTTCCCTTCATCATACAGACAGCGTTAGAACTTCGTCAGAGATCTAGTGCTGGAGGGGCGTGGTGTGCAAGCAGGAGGAGCAGGAAAAGGTGCCTGATGAGGAGGCTGCTCTTCTTCGGGCTGGTGGGGTGCAGTCTGTCTTGTCCTGGCCCTTCCTGGGGTTCTGCAGCATCCCTGACATCCTCCTGCCTTGTGTGCGCAGCCGTGTGCCCACAGCGGTGTGCTGAAACACCCAGGAGGTGGCAAGCATGGGGTGTGGTTGTGCTCCGCTCATACAGATGATTAAATCACAGTTACCTTGAACTGATTGTTGGAGTAGATAACAGTAAAGAGAAAATAGCGTCACAAAGGTGAAAAATAAATAATAAATAGATAAATTTTTAAAAAACCTTCCAGTCTTGGAAAGACAGATGGAAAGCCTTACTACTCTTGGCAGGGACTTGGACCTGCAGCTTCAGCATCACCGGACGGAGTGGGGGGAGACTGGGTACAAGTGCACACCTGCCCCAGGCTTTCTGAAAGTTGCATTTTGACAAGGTCCTCAGGAAATTCATATGACATTTAAGAGGTTTTGATTGAAAAACTCAGCTTGGGTGGTTGGGGGTCTGCGCTCCAGAGGCCCAGGGCTTCTTTTTGTTTGTTTGTTTTGTTTTTTGTTTTTAAGTAAGAAGAAGGAGATAGAGTGACAGACTCCTGCATACACCCCAACAGACCGGGATCCACAGGCAGCCCCCATCTGGGGCCATTGTTTGAAGCAACTGAGCTGTCCTCAGTGTCCAGGGCCAACACTTGAACCAATCGAACCACTGGCTGTGAGATGGGAAGAGAGAGAGAAGGGGGAGAGGGAGGGGAAGAGAAGCAGATGGTCGCTTCTCATGTGTGCCCTGACCATACCGAACCTGGGATGTCCACATGCCAGACCAATGCTCTATCCACTGAGTCAACCAGCCAGGCCACCAGGGCTTCTTGACTAATCAACTGTGGCTCCATGTTACCATCTATATAAAAGTTTGGGGGACCTGTGCACAAAAAACTGTAATTTCTTATAGAGAAAACCTTTTTTTTTTTTCACATGAATGGACTTTTTGAGGGAATTCTGTTCTTTAATTTAATTTTTGAGAGAGGGAGAGTTAGAGAGACAGGAAGGGAGAGAGAGGGTGAGAAACATCAACCTGTAGTTTTTACTTTAATTGTACATTGAGCTTGTCATACATGCCTTGACTGGGACTAAGCCAGCGTCCCCTTGCTCAAGCCAGTGACCTTGGGTTTTTCGTGACAGAAACTTTTTTGGCTCAAGCTGGTGAGCTTTGGGATCGTGTGGACAATCCTCTGCTCAAGCCACCGACCTTGTGCTGACAAGCCAGTGCTCAGAGCCAATGACCTCAGTGTTCCGGGTCAACACTTTTATCTACTGTGCCACTACCAGTCAGGTTTGAGAGAATTTTAAAGCTCAGTGAATTTTAAAGTGATGAAGGCTGGATGTTCCTGCAAATGTTTGTTTGGAAGTCCTGACTTCGTGTTGTAGCAAAGAAAAATCCTGCACAGTGCTATTGTAGGTGCTGACACTTGTAGAAGGATGTTTGGGTTTCAGGCTAGGAGCATTGGAAGCATCATGGAGTTCTCAGCCAGGGAGAGGTATAGTTCCTTGAAGGTTTGGGTCCAGGAAGCTCGGTCTAGCTACTGTGGGGAGAAAGGCTAGGAAGAGGCTGGACAGCAAGGTGGCCAGTGAGGAACAGAGGAGTTCTCTGGACCACAGATAGTAAGGAGGCTGAACTAGGTTGATTCTGGTGGGGATGGAGAGATCTTGATGAAGGTAAAGGCTCTAATAACTAACTTCTACTGAGCAGCACTCAGTAAATGCCAGCACCAAGTTCTTTTCATAGGTGAACTCATTTAATCCTCATAATGAGCCTAGGAGGCAGGTACCATTAGTTTCCCCATTTTACAGATGAGAGAACTGAGGCAAAGGGAGGCTAAGTTCATGCAGCCAGGAAGTGATACCAGCAGGATTGACTACAAGCAGGTCTGTATGAGTGAACACTCATCTCAACAGCACTGGAAAGTGATACATGAGGGAGCGATACAGGGTAGCAGGAGGGAGCCTGTAGGGTGAGGATAAGATATGGCCCCTGGGATTATTGACAGGAAGGCCACTAGAGCCTCAGGGGGAGCAGTTTTAGTAAGTGGTGGGTGCTGGCAGTGGGCTGAGCAGTGAGTAAAGGTGAGACAGAGAAGGCAGAAGACGTTTTATTTCTGAAGAGAAAGACCAGGGGCAACACTAGTAATCAGGGGCCCGAGAAGGATCTTTCCCAGCAGGGAGCTTGAGTTTGTCCCTCATGGAGATGGGCCTGGAATGGGTGAGACAGCCAGAGGATGGCCTCTCACAGGGCTGCCTGAGGGCCATGTGCACAGGCAGGGTTCCCACCATCAGGTGTCACCTGCCCACTTGAGCAAAGAGCTCAGGGAAAGGTTGCTGGAGTGAGTCCAGTCCACCTGTGGGGAAGGTGCAGTGGGTTAGGTCCACAGGCTTGGTGGCAGGAGGGATAATGGCTTCTGTGTTCCCAATGAAATAGGCAAAGTCGGCCCCTGAGGATTTGGGGAGGGTGGGTTAGTCACGTTGGGTGGCATGGTGGGCTGACTGCCTAGGAATGACCTTGAGGGGCTGGCAGCCTAGGGTCTGAGTACAAGGAGGTTGGGAGAATCCAGGGCTTTGCTAGGCCAGAGTGTAGAATGGAAGGCCCCTATGGCAGGGTGATGGGCCATGGGAGGAGCCCCCATGGACAGGGAAGAGAGGGAGGAGGACCAGAGCAAGGGAGGCAGGAGGTGGTGCGGCCAGGCCACCTGGAGAGGCCCATTGAATGCACCCAGCTCCTATTCTTGTGTGAAGAACAGAGTCACGTTCCACCAAGCAGATTGATTCAGAGGGAGCTATGCTGCCTCTGGAGGAGAATAGGTATCCTTTCAGCCTTTCTGGGACCTTTCAGGGGACCAGGGGAGCCCAACCTCCCCCCTACCACCACCATCCAGAGTCTCCTTGGAGGTTAGCCTTGAGTCTAAAGAAGCTGATTCAGGTGAAATCACAGGGCACCCCCTCCATTCCTCTCCCGTAGGCACAGACCTGCCTCTGTATGAAAGTGATTCCAACCCGGGGCATTTGCATCAGCCCAGCCCGTGGTGAGCTGCCTTGGTAGGTGGGGCTGATTATAATCTGCAAGGAAATGAGCTGAGGGTGCCCAGCCCTGGGGGAAATGAGAGAGGCCCTGCTAGGGCTGGGGCAGGAGAGCCAGCCCAGGACTGCAGCCTGGGGTCTAAAGGAAAAAGAACCTGTGGGTTTCATGGTGGGTCTCTGGGCCCCATCGATGGATCCCTGTGGCCTGGCTCTGTCCCACCCATGGCCCAGATTCACTCAGAGTAGAACACAGTATTCAAGGTCCTGACCTATGGGACCCATCCAATTGGAGGTCCATGCCTGCTCTCCCCCCCTCGGCCTACTGGAATTTTCTGGGGTTCCCATCACTGGCAGAGACCCAGGCTTCAGTCATCGTGACAAACTCCCCTGCCACACTCTCTGTGGTATCATGTGTCAGATTTAGTCTGGCCATGACATCAGTCATGCTTCCGCCAGTGGCCCTGACCACACTGCCTGGTTTTGTCAGTACAGAAGGCAGTGCAGGACTCCTAGCTGGCAGGTAGTGTCATCAGGTTTTGTGGTAGGAACGATAGGCCAGGTGCAGAGGGTCACCAGGGTAGAGAGCCCTGGGAGCCTAGCAATGGACAAAACTGTAAGCCTTTGCACGACCACTCCTTTAAGTATTAACCCCTGTAAGATGACATCTAGGCTTCAGCTATGTTTCAGCTCCAGGCCCAGGGAAGCAGCAAAATCAGAGTGATGCCATGACTGACATCTGGACCAGATGCATTGACTAATGACTCCCTGGCACCAACCCATCAGTGGAGGCTACAAGGAGGCACCCCTAGAAAGCTGATGAATGTTCTATTGGGATTCTCCCCTAAAGCCTCCAGAAAAAAGCCTTTGGTACAGAGACCCAGTGAAAGCTCTCTTTCTCTCCAGAGCATACCGGAGTCTCTCCTCCCTCTTTCGTCCCTCAAGGCACGTATCTCTCTCTCCCTCATTCTCCTAAGCTCCAAGGGTCTTTCTACTAGCTTTGTAACTTTCTAAACTTTCCCCTATAATTTGAGTTTCTTGGTTCTGAATTCTTCCAAGTCGAACTCAAACACCGAGGTCCAGCCTAACTTGTCATTAATGCCCAGTGTCATTTTTCTGTGCTAACAGTTTCAATGTCAACCTAGGCAGAAAACTCAGGGAAAAGCCATCTGGGTGAGCCCAGATGAAGAGGCCTGGCCTCCTGTTCCATCCAGCTCTATCCTCCTTCTTCCTAGGGCCCTGTACAGCTCAACCTGTGTACCCTCAGCTTTCTATCCTGTGCCACAGGGTCATGGCCTCCTTGGGGCCCATCTGTGCAGAGTAGAGTTCCTCCTTAAGTCCAGTCTAATAAAGAAGATAGGTGGAGAATCACAGTTTAGAATGATAAGCCTAGGGGTGGGGGAGCCCAGAAATGAGACAGCCTCACCCAGCCTGCACTATGGGGGAAGACAGGAAGAAGGGACAGCTAGGATCTGAAGGATGGTCTAGAGACAGGAATGTCACAGAGGAAGTGCTCCCAGGAACTGGGATACAGGACCTTTGTAATCCAAAGATGCAACTCTCGCTGACTACAGTCCAATGAACTTTGGCTATGATCTGATGAATTCTTCCTTGCAATCCCAAAACCCTTATTTACCCTTTTCTTCTCCTTATAAAAAGATTGGCTGGGGAAAGGGAGTGGAGGTGATAGGGAACGTAACCCCTGTCTCCCCAGATCACTGGCCATCTGAATAAAGTGACCATGAAGAGCTAATCTCTGTCTCTGAATTGGTGACAGGCAGCACAAACTCCAGTGTATTTTCCTGGTCCCAATTTTATTTGTCTCAGACAAAACCAAGAGCCAGGAAAGGGATGGGCAAAGAAACTGCCTGAAAACTGTGAGGTGACAATGTTGGGACTTAAATGCTAGTAACACAGTATTCTAGGCTCTGAAGTATTCTCCTAAGAAGTGGTTGAAACTTGACATCATCAATTGTTAGCTATATAGATAAAAATGTTTTCAGGTAAAATATGTCCGCCTCTCAGGCAGGGAAGGAGAGGCCACTGCAAGCGAGAGGCCGAGGGCCAGAGCTGTGGAGATGGCCAGACCAGATCCCGGTGAGGCAGAGGCACAGACAGGCCCTGCTGAGCCCAGAGTCAAGCTGTCATCTCACCTGTGCCCACCCTCTCTGGTGGGCAGGGGCTCTTCTTCCTTGTAAGCGAAGTGAAACCATTTGAGAATTTTTGTCAAGTTTTACTGGTTTTGAATTTCAGAAAAATGAGAAATAAATTGATATGTTTGTTATGCAGGTTCTTTGGATTAAAAGAGGTTCTACAGAAAGTAACCTCACAGGGCAATCTGATTATACATTCCTAACTGGGCAGGTCATGGTGAGTAGTCACACCAGGCATATAACTTCTCTAGTAAAAGGTTTAAGCAGCCCTGTCCATTTTTCTTGTGCATCTAGGTTAATACACCTTTGAAATAAGTAGCTACCCTCAAGACAGCATGTGATTTTGTTAACTATCCTGTAATCCAGTTTCCACCTTGCTTTCTCCCCACCTCCATGGAATCTTTGTTATGTTCCCTCCTTAACTTCAAATGCATAAAAGAAACTGCAAACTTTCCTCTGGAGCATTTGAGATCTTGCTTTCTGGCCACTGTAGTCAGTTGGGACTCAAATAAACTCTTATAAAAGTTCTCCCCACCACCTCCCCATTTCCCACCCTGTTTTACCACTGGGTCTATAAGAGAGGATGCAGGCCAGGCCACTCCAGGTTCCCATAGGGTCAGGGAGGACCACCACAGCTCCCAGCAGGTCTGAGGTGTAGGGATCCTTCTGCTCCCCCTTCCCCTGCTTTTTCTCATCTTCCTTCCTCTGAGCCTCCCAAGCCCCTTGTACGTAGTGACTCCTGGAACCCAGCCTCAAGCCCACAGTGACTGTTATATCATCTCTGATACTCAGAATAATCTCCCATCACCACTGTGAGTATCTAGGGCCATGCTGGATACAGGCCTCAGATCAGCAGCACCCATGGAACCCATTGGTTCCCTCCTCCCTTGCAGCACATGCTGAGGGTGAGAGCTCATACCTGAGGGCAAGCTGCCTCCTTGCTGGTCCCTGCCCTGGGGTTGGGTGCATTCAAGTCAGGCACACCTGGATAGCCACAGCTGAGTCTTAACCCTTTATTTGGCATCTTAATTGCAAATACTTCCATCAGTCTATTCTTTGCCTTATGCGGCAGTTGAGTGGTAAATGTTTTTCCCCTAAGTTTGAGTTTTAAAATTTTATGTTGGCAAAGTTGGCCTCCTTCCCTCTGGGCTCTTCTCTGGCAGCTGGTTTAAGAAGTTCCCTATTCACCTGGGCCCCTTCCCAAGCCTACCTGGAGCCAGAGGCTGGGACAGACCCTGCCTTGATGGGGCTTTGCCAGAATGGGGCAGCTCGATTCTTCCTGGGGTCAGGGGCAGGACAGAACTGGTGAGTTCAAGTGCTGGGGGAGGTGGTGGAGAATGTTGTGAAGGCTTTCCTAGAAAGGAGGCAGGAAGGATAGCAGCAAGGCCACGCGAAGGCAGCCCTTCTCCAGTCATACCTCACACATCTGTCCCTGCAAAACCTACTGCTTTAGGAACAACTTAAAGAAGTTCATTGCCCTGGCTGGATACTTGGTTGGTTGGAGCGTCATCCTAAAGCACGGAAGTTGCTGGTAGGACCCCCAGTCAAGGCACATACAGGAAAAGATCTATGTTCCTGTCTCTTTTTCTCTCTCACCAAAATCAATCAACAAATATACAGTGACAGAAAATGATTTGACTTTGGGTGATGGGCACACAGCATAATCAACAGTTTAAATGCTATAGAAAAATGTTTATCTGAAACTTACATACTACTCTTATTGATCAATGTCATCCTATTAAATTTAATTTTCTAAATAATTTTTTTGTGTGTGGACAGAGAGAGAGAGACAGATAGATAGGGACAGATAGGAAGGGAAAGAGGTGAGAAGCATCAATTCTTTGTTGCAGCACCTTAGCAGTTCATTGATTGCTTTCTCATATGTGCCTTGGTTGGGGGCTACAGCAGAGCAAGTGACCCCTTGCTCAAGCCAGAGACTTTGGGGCTTTGAACCTGGGTTCTTCACATCCCAGTCCTATGCTCTATCCACTATGCCACCACCTGGTCAGGCCTAAAAAAATTTTTTTAATTTAAAAAAAAATAAAAAAGAAGAAGAAGCTTGTCAACATCTCTAACCATCAGGAAAAATCTGAAGAAGCTTGAGGTGTGTGAGGCCAGGGAGAGTCTCTGGCACTGGGGTCTCCATGTCTCCAGAATAACCAAGTCCAGGTCAGAGTGCATGACCTTGTACTTCCCTTTCCCAAACAGCAGTAGCATTTCCACCCCTATCTCCCAGTTCCTACCCCCTCCTCTAATAGCACTTCCAGAGCAGGGGCAGAACTACCACCCAGTACCTGAGTGGTGGAGGCCCCATGGCTCCTAGTGAGACCACATTGCCTTCTGAGCTTCCCCAAAAGGCTGACTGGCTTCTCTTGTCTCTGGTCCACTGGAACTCCTACAAACCTTGCCCATATCCAGCCCATATCCCAGGTGAGCAGCCAATCAGGCTGGGACACCCACTGCCCAGACTAAGCATGGCACCTGCCACTGCCATCCATCTCCCCCACTCCTGACCCAAATTCTGATTTCTTCAAAGGGAGAAGAGTACATCTTAGCAAGAGATGTTAACAAGTTCTCAAGGAAGTTTCTGAAAAACCTAGGGATGTCCTGCAGTCCTCACTGAACATCATGTAGAGACCTTTAGTCCAGACCTTCCCACTCCAGAGCTCAAAGCTGGAGGGCTTGAGTCTTGGTCTCCAGTCTGCCTCCTGTTAACCTTCACTGTTACAGAGCTCAGCTATTGAATGTCTGCCTTCTGAACTAGGCTGCTAAGTTTGGTTTCAGTTTATTTATTTATCATCTGCCCTCTTGTAAAGCTGTTTGTTTTAACACTGAGCCCCCTGAGCAGAGCACCTGAGCAGAGCTCTGAGGGAATGTAAAATCTTCATGTGTAACTCAGACTTCAAAGGGTTCCTTCTCCTCTGGAAAAAGTAAAGGCTTTATGAAGAGTCACTTTCTGCTCTTCTAGAGGCTTTCTACATCTGACTTGGGTCTGGGTCACAGTTTCCACACTCTGTAGTTAATCTATTTAATGCTGTGGTTTTGATTCCCCTGGAGATTCTGTTATTGAGTGTTTCCTTGGTATTTCCCCATGCCGTCCCGAGTGGTCACGCAGACCCTACCCCTTCTCCCGGGCTCAGTCACCACCATCAGCCCTACCTCTTCTCATCCCTCTCCACACTGCCCCTGTCTTCCTTGTGTGGTGCCTATGACATAAGTGGACACTGGGACATTAGAAGGGCTTAAATCTCCAGTGAAGAAGGCCACCTGCCAAGCAAGGAGACCTGTGAGAAAGAGATTATAACATGACCACTGCGACCAGAGCAAGACTCAGAAGAGGTTGAACCAGGGGTTTTCCCTTGATGGGGAACTGTGAAGTCAAGAGGTTCCTTCCTGTTCCTGCAGGGAGTCCTGAAGGATGCAGACACTTGTCCCATGGGGACGCACCAGCCACAGAGAGCCTCACAGCCAGACAAGCCGAGCCTGGAAGTCAACAGCAGATAAGAGGAGAATAGTAGTGCCTGGTATGTAAGAGGCATCTTTCCAGGGAGGAAAGGTCTTTGAAGAGGCAGAGGGAAGAGAGGTGAAACCATGCCCTACCCCACCCCCACCATGTCAGCTCTCTGTGGCCACAGCTGGCCAGCCCTGAAGAGAGGAAGATATGGCGTCACATTGGTTCTGAGTGGCACTAGACCATCTTTTATATTGTAAGTGACTCAAGAGTTGGGAATCTGCCCTAGAAGTTGACCAGAGTCAGGAATGAGTGGTAGGAAAGGACACAGTTGAATGAAGTGACTGAAATAAATAAAATTGGTGTTTTGTATGTGTGTCCTCACCATGGTCCGGTTGTTCTGCAGACACCTGCAGCTGTAGAGCACTGTAAGCTCTGCGTGTGAGCTGCTGAACTTCCCTCCATGCCCTTCACTCCACACCAATTATTTCCTTGAATTTACTTTCCAATCCAAATGCCTTGACTGACCTCTTCTGTAGGAGCTCTGTCAGGTGTGGATAAATCCCATTCCTGCCGAAGTGAAGTAAGTTCCCTGAGAGAGAGGAATCTGGATACATTTTCACTCTGCCTCTGACTCACAGGGGTCTTCTCCTGGGGCACTCCTTTTAGTAACTTAACTCTTTAGCTCCTGGACTGTCACCCTTTCTGTGCTGTGCCTGATTGATGAGTTCTACACCTTTTCTCCTCCTCCCTTCTGCACACAGGACCCTGCATTTGGCTTCTTATGTAGCTTATCTTAAATTTACAGGAATTTAGATGGAAACATTTGCTTGACTGTTGAGCACTAATGTTTTCCAAACATTTTCATGTGTACTGCTCTCACAGCTTTGCAGTAGACATTTTCAACTTGAATGTCTTCAGATTTAACTACTGACTCATAGTCTTGTCACTTTTCTGTCCAGTATTCCAGTGGTCCCCAACCCCCAGGCCGTGGACCGGTACCAGTCCGTGGGCCATTTGGTACCGGTCCGCAGAGAAAGAATAAATAACTTACATTATTTTCATTTTATTTATATTTAAGTCTGAATGATGTTTTATTTTTTTAAAATGACCAGATTCCCTCTGTTACATCCGTCTAAGACTCACTCTTGATTTTTTAGTCTCGGTCACGTGATACATTTATCCATCCCACCCTAAAGGCCGGTCCGTGAAAATATTTTCTGACATTAAACTGGTCCGTGGCCCAAAAAAGGTTGGGGACCACTGCAGTATTCCATGAGGCTAGGGGTGAGTTTAGGAGGCCCATGGCCAGGAATGTCACACTTCATTTCTACCTAGATGTCTGTGTCAACAGAGCCATAAGGTCACTGACAGTGCGTAGAAAGTGGATTTGACACTATGGGTCTCTCTGGTCTTGGTAGTTGTAATTGTACTGGCCTCTCTCATAGCTATTTTCTTAACTGAAATTGCCTAGTTCTTCACTTGGAACATCTAGTCTCTATTTGTACATCAATGTTCATAGCAGCTATCTTATTCTGCTCAGGATGCTTTAACAAAATACCATAGACTGTGTGGCTAATAAACAACAACAAAAAATATTTCTTACAATGCTGGAGGCTGGGAAATCGCAGATCAAGATGCTGACAGATTTGGTGTCTGATGAGGGGTTGATTTTCTGGCTCATTGATAGCCATCTTTTCACTACAACCTCACATGGAAGAAGCAGCTAAAGAGCTCTCTGGGGTTTCTTTTATAAGGACACTATCCTACTTGTGAAGTCTCTGCCCTCATAACCTAATCACCTTCCAAAGGTCCCACCTCCGACTACCATCACAGTGGGTATTAGATTTCAACATGTCAATCTTGGAAGGACAGAAACATTCAGTCTATAGCAGCAGCAGAATTATTCAAAATAGCCAAAAGGTAGAAATAACTCAACAGATGAATGGATAAACAAAATATGGTATACACCTGCAATAGAATATTATTCATCCTTAAAAAGGTAGAATATTCTGCCTGGCCTGTGGTGGTGTACTGAGTAGAGTGTCAATCTGGAATAATGAGGTTGCTAGTTCGAGACCCTGGGCTTACCTGGTCAAGGCACATGCGAGAAACAACTATGAGTTGATGCTTCCTGCTCCTCCCACCTACCTTTCTCTCTCTCTCTCCTCTCTAAAATCAATAAATAAAATCTTAAAAAGATAAAAAGGTAGAAAATTCAGAAACATGCTACAACATTATGAAGTGAAATAAGCCAGACACAAAAGGGCAAACACTGCACTCCACTTATATGAGGTACTTCAAGTTATGGAATTCACAGGTACAGAAAGTAGAACGGCAGTTGACAGAAGCTGGTGGGAGAGGAGAATGAGGAGTTAGTGTTTAATGGGTACAGTTTCAGTTTGGATAATGAAAAAGCTCTGGAGACAGATGGTGGTGATGACTACACAAGATGAATATACTTATGCCACTCAACTGTATGCTTAAAACTGGTTAAAATGAGACTTGAGATCCAAGGTGATGATGGAGTAGATAAAAGTTACACTCACCTCCTTCCAGGACAAAACTGGAATTACAACTAAAATATAGAACAAGCAACCTGAATAACTAACTGAACAAAAGTCTTATAACTGTAAATCAAGGCAGGATTTACAAAAGCCACATTGAGAACCCGGAGGGATATCTCAGCTGCAAAGATCTCCTCTGAGGAGTGTTGGACCTCAACCCCCTCTTGTAGGGCTCCCCAGCCCAGAGCACTAGAGTTGGAAAGAGGAACCCATATAACATCTGACTGTGAAGATCAGCAAGGATTCTGCCCACCGGGAAGACTACAAACCCAGGCACCCTCTTAAAGGGGCCAACACACAAACTTTCTTTCACAGCCACTCACCCTGGGCTCTGTTGGAGGGAGGGCAGATCATATCACGTTAGAGTCATGTGAGGAGAGACTGGTTTTTGTGGCTCCAGAGAGAGAGAGCTGAAGGAGCACCCACCAAGGTCCCTGTGCTGAGTTCCTATCCCATACTGCCCACAGATTCCATCTTTCTTAGGTGGAGCAATCCCTTCCATATGTCATGAACCTGGAGAATGCAATAGCTCCATCCTCCTGACTCCCTGTTTCCCTGACCTGCAGAGTTCACACCTTACAGAGGAATCAGCCACCCAGGTCTCTGGTGGAGAGGTCCAGGCAGACTCAAGGGATGACAGAGACTGAGTTCTGTGGCTCTGAGATGGAGGCCATGTCTCCCTCTTTCTCATGAGCCTGACTGGTGCCATCCTCCCATAGTTGATATAATAGTTCATTTCCTGACTCCTGGCAGCCACCTGCCAAACTCAGGCTCTCCAGGAGATCCAGAAAGAATCCTGAACAGACTGAATTGGGTGGATTGAGGATAAGTGCTATTTTTCCCTTGCAAACTCAACCACCGCAGAGCGCTTTTTTCACACAGCCAAATCTTGGTCTGTTTGGGCCTGATGAATTCTGCTGGCCTCTCCTTGAGAACTCCCTGAGATCTCACCCCACAACAAAGGTCTATAGGCATTCAGTGGGTGGCAGATGGCTTTGGTGTATCCTGGGTCTTTTTCTGAGTGGCCTCAAACCCAGCACTGGCACCAAGTTTGAATCTGCATAAATCTGATGAAAAGCTCTCACCTCTATCTGATGACTCACTAAAAATCTACCTCAGGCAGCTGGCAAACAGAGGCAGGTGGAGGTGGATCTTGGGATGCATTGGGCCTTTTGCTGAAGAGCTATAACTTGGCTCCCTGGGTGTGGCAACAGCAGGGGGCAGAGGTGCCCTGAAGGAAGGGACAGTGTCAATCATTATCCTGAGAACAGCTACCTGACTTCAAATTATACTATGGAGTCAAATAATCAAAACAGCATCTTATTGGCAGAAAAACAGACACACAGATCAATGGAACAGAATTGAGAGCCCAGGTCCTGGACAGCTGGCTTAGTAGATAGAGTGTTGACCTAGTATCCAGGGTTTGACTCCCATTCAGGGCATGCAAGAGAAGCAATCATCTTCTTCTCTATCCCTCCTTCTCCTCTTTCTTTCCCTCTTCCCCTCCCGCAGCCTGTGGCTCAATTGGTTTGAGCATCAGCCTCAGGTGCTGAGGATAGCTCTGTTAATTTTAGCATTGGCCCCAGATGGAGGTTGCCAGGTAGATCCCAGTCAGGGTATGTGCAGGAGTCTGCCTCACTATCTCCCCTTCTCTCACCTAAATACATACATACATACATATATACATAATAAATAAATACATAAATAAATAAAAATAAAAAATAAAATCCATAGGACACAGTGAAAACAGTCCTAAGAGGGAAATTCATAGTATTACAAGTCAAGAAACAAGAACAATCTGAAATTAACAGTATAGCCTTATACTCAAAGGAACGAGAAAAAGAACAAAAAACAAAGCCCAAAGTGTGTTAAAGAAAGAAAATAATAAATATCAGAGTGGAAATAAATAAAATAAAGTCTAATATATCACACACACACACACACACACACATCTGTCAAATGTAGGAGACAGTCATTCACTCAAAAAAATCACATCAGAGATGAAGATGGCAGCAGAGTAGGTGAAAGCTACACTCATATCTTCCCAGGACTAAACTGGAATTGCAACTAAATTAAAGATCAATCATCCTGAATATCCAACTGAAGACTAGCTGAGGAGGAGTCTTATAACCAAGGATTCACAGAAGCAACATTGAGATTAGTGGAAGAGGTGCCCTTATAACATTGAGCTATAAAAAGCAGTGGGGTTTCTGTCCACCAGGGAGAGATGGCTAGAGACACAGGCACACTCTTACAGGGCCAACACACAAAAGTTTGTTTGCAACCACTCACCCTAGGCTTCACTGGAGGGGGGGGAAGATGGAGCAAACTAAAGTTGCGTGAGGAGAGTCTAGGATTTGTGGCTCTGGGGAAGGACATAGGGAGACAGCTGCCAGAATTTCTATGCTGAATCAGTCTCCAATACTTCAGACGCCATGTCTCTTGGGTGGAGCACTCCATACCATGTGACATTAGCCTGGGAAAAACCAATTGCTTCACCCTTGGAATGCCCTCTCACCCCACCCTGCAGAGATTAGGCCTTGCTAAGCAGTCAGCTGCCGTAGCTAGGGTGTAGAGGTCTAGACAGACTCAGGGAGTGACAATGACTCAGCTGTCTGGCTTTGGGACTGAGACCATTCTCCCCACTTTCTCTTAAACCTGACCGGCACTTCCCCTTCACAGGAGATCTAATAGAACCACCCTCCCAACTTCTGGGAGACCTACTCTCTAAGCTTCATTAGCCGCACCTGCCTGACTCTGCCCTGCAGATATCTGGGAAAAATCTGGGTCGGTCTGAGGCCTTTGCTCAGGGTTAGAGGCCACACCCACCACCTTTACTGAAGTCTTTTTGGAACCTCTCCCTCATGGGAAATACACTGGCACATCTTTCCAACTCTACCAGAGGCTCTTTTAAGTGACTAAGCTTAACAGGAAAAGCTGGTAGATAGAGGCAACTGAGAGCAGATTTAGGGGTATGTTGGGACTACTGCTGACTTCCCCCTGGGTCCAGTGCTGATAAAAGCCAGCCTTGATGTGCAGCTTGGTTCTTCCTATGCACACCCAGGCCAAGCAGAGGGAGCCACAAATTTTGTATTGCTATAACTCCAAATAGGTTGCCAAGGACCAGGCACAGACAGTGTCTAACACTGGTCTGGAACAGAGTCCTGCCCAAGAGGCCCAGAATCAACATAACCAGTGAACAGATTCAGACAATGTCATACCAGGATCCAATTAGCTTCACAAGCAGCATATCCAAAGGCTGATATCAGCAGGTACCAAACCCTGCTGAGGTGAATTCTGGTTCGTGAAGTCAGCATTTGCACAGCAGCTCACATCTCATGGTGGGGGTTGAGCCTAACAGTCAGCCAACCTGAAGGTTGATCCCATACATGAATGGGCTAATAGCAATCAAAATTTAATTACAACAGGAGAACCTACATAACCCACACAAGGGACCTTCCTGGAGCACGCAACTCAAATGACCAAGGAGACAATGCCACTGAATCCCATAGGATACCTACTATATAAAGTCATACCACAATAACTGGGAGTCCTAGATCTATCTAATACACAGAAACAAACACAAGAGGCAGCCAAAATGGGAAGACAAAGAAACAGGACCCAAATGACAGAATGGAGAAATCTCCAGAAAGAGAACTAAATGAAATGGCGGTAAGCAAATTATCAGATATAGAGTCCAAAATAATGGTTATGAGAATGCTCAACAGCATGCAAAAGAACATAGAAATCATAAAAAGGGATCACAGAGCAGGGATCAAAGGGACCAGAGGAAAAGAGGACAGAGGAAAAGGGAATGATAGGATGGGATAAACCTGAAGGGAAGGGAGGAGGGTGCTGTAGGGAGGGGGGCAAGGGAGATGTTCAGGGAAATATGGGGGAGGGAGGATGCATTTGGGGTGACCCTAGAATCTATGTAAACACAATTAATTAAATAAAAAAAAGGAACAGTCAGAAATGAAGAATAGAATATCTGATTTCAGGAATACACTGGAAGGAATAAATACTAGGTTGGATAAAGCACAGATCAAATCAGTGATTTGGAAGACAAGGTAGAAAAAGTATCAGATCAGCAAAAAGGAAAAAAAAACATTAAAAAGAACTAGAAGAGTTTAAGAGACAGTTGGGATAACATGAAGCATAACAACATTTGCATCATAAGGGTACCAGAAGGAGAAGAGAGATAGCAAGGAATTGAGAACTTATTTAAAGCAATAATGACTGAAAAATTTTCTAACCTGGTGAAGGAAAATGACTCACAAGTCCAGGAAGCACAGAGAGTTCAACAAGATGGACCCAAAGAGACCTACACCAAGACACATCATAATTAAAATGGCAGTCGTTAAAGAAAAAGAGAGAATCTTAAGAGCAGCAAGAAAAAGGCAGTTACCTACCTACAGAGGAGCTCCCATAAGAGTGTCAATTGATTTTTCAATAGAAACATTTTAGGCCAAAAGGGATTGGCATTAAATATTCAAAGTGATGAAAAACAAAGACTTACAACCAAGACTACCTTACCCAGCAAAGCTATCATTTAATATTGAAAATGAAATAAAGAGCTTCCAAGACAAAGAAAAACTAAAGGAGTTTGTTACTACCAAACCAGTATTATAGGAAATGTTAAAGGGCCTGTTTGGAAGAGGAGAAGAATAAGAAAAGAAGCACATAATTAAAAGATTAAAATGGCAATAAATGTGTACCTATCAATAAGTACTTTAAATATCAATGGCTTAAATGCTCCAATCAAAAGACATAAAGTATCTGAATGGATAAGAAAGACCCATATATATGCTGTCTACAACAAGTTCACCTCAGAACAAAAGATACACACAAACTAAAAGTAAGGAGATGGAAAAATATTTTATGCAAATAAAAATGCAAAGAAAGCTGAGGTAGTAGTATTACATGTGACAAAATATACTTTAAAACAAAGGCTACAGTAAGAGACAAAGGACACGATATAATGGTAAAGAAAGCAATCCAACAACAAGATATAACCTTTGTAAACATTTATGCATCCAAATAGGGTACTAAATATGTAAAGCAACTCTTTTTTATATAAATAAATTTTTATTAATTTTAATGGGGTCACATCAATAAATCAGGGTACATATATTCAAAGAAAACATGTCCAGGTTATCTTGTCATTCAGTTATGTTGTATACCCATCACCCAAAGTCAGATTGTCCTCCGTCACCTTCTATCTAGTTTTCTTTGTGCCCCTCCCTCCCTTTCTCCCTCCTTCCCTTCCCCCGCCCCCTCGTAACCACCACACTCTTGTTCATGTCTCTTAGTCTCATTTTTATGTCCCACCAATATATGGAATCCTGCAGTTTTTGGTTTTTTCTGATTTACTTATTTCACTCCATATATTGTTATCAAGATCCCACCATTTTGTTGTAAATGATCTGATGTCATCATTTCTTATGGCTGAATAGTATACCATGGTATATATGTGCCATATCTTCTTTATCCAGCCTTCTATTTTTTTTTTTACATTGATTAAAGCCTTTAAGCAAACTCTTGGCCAATACAGCAAGAATCCATAAAAGAGTAGTGTCCTTAACAAGTTCACCAAGTCCAAGTTGGCCCCAACACCATGCCAAATCCCTGAAAAATGCAACCCAACCCCAGTTCAGTCTGTTAAGAGCTGACCCAAGGAGCAGGAGTCCAGGAAAAGTCCACATCCAGGAAAAGTTCGCATGGCACTGGAATTGTTGTCACAATTCTATAATTTGTTGCTCAAGTCCAAGTCCCAATGACCGCTGCTTCTAGCTGGTAATGATTCAGGTAGACTGGAAAAGCCATCTGCAGCATGTGTGGAGATGGAGCTTCTGTTCTCCTCTGCCTGGAGAGATGAGACCAGGTTGCTTTTCCCTGGAGCTCTGTGACTGTGGCGTGGTAAAGAGAACCTTGGGATACACTAAGCTGGGTGGCAAAGGTAGATTCATAATAGAAGTTGGCAAAAGGGGGAAAGAGGGCTCTAAATTAGGAGTAGGTCCCAGCCTGAAATATGAGTGGGGCATTGAGGTAGGAGGAATAAAGGAAACACTATATATTAAACAAAGCAGCAGAAAATAGGACTATCAACACCCACAACAGAGATCTTCAAAGGGAAGAATAAAAAAACCTGACTATTCAGGCAAGACATAGTTAAGTGGCCCTTGTGCAAATGAGATCAGTTTACCTGCTTCTTGGAAGAAATACCCTAGGCTTGTCCACAGCGTCGTAGATGGGGCTGATGGCCCTGGGCACCTTCAGCCTTCAGTGGCAAACCCCAGCATTCTGGGCAAGGTTAGGTCATAGGTGGCTGGAGCAGGGCTGGAAGAGACTGAACCCTCCCTTAGAGGAGCGAGGGGAAAGCCTACCTTCCAGTGTCCCTGTTTCCTCACAGCAGAGGCATGTAAGTCTGGCAGGCTTTAGCTCAATGACCTTCCTTTCTACTATTGAAGCAGGACCCAGATGGCATCCTATGAGACCCCTTTGGGGCGTTGGAGCCTTTAAGAACGTATCCTAAAAGCTGGTAGTTTACCTGATCTCTATTAAGCTTTTTCTGCCTCTTGCTATCTTAAAAGCGATGCTCAGAAGATCTCACTGAGGGGTTTGAGGATCCCCATCCGCCTATATAAACCTTTTCCGTATATCTGGAGCTATTTGGAAAAAGAAAAAACAGTGTTATTAGCTGGATCAAGTAAAAGAAGGTAGAACTTTGCAGGAGAAAAAGATTTGGCATCTCCTGTTCATCAGCATTCAAAAGAAATTTAAAAATTTTTAAGTAAAAAGCATGATATGATAGACCTGTAGGAGTTCCAGGATATGACTCCCTCCTTTTAAATTTTTTTTAATTGACCTTAAAATATTTGCTGGGTACACTTTAAGAATACCTTGACTTTAAAGATTGTAAGAAATACCCATAATTAGAAAGGTTTGACAAAATACAGTAAATGCTTTTGCTCCATATGCAGGAGCATTGTCAGTTTAACCAGTTTAGGAAATCCAATAATAGAACAATGCATACAGACAATGAGCTATAACATGCTTAGCAGCCTCTCCTGTTCTGACAGAGGTTACTATAAATCCAGAATATGTATCCATTGTAATGTGAACATAGGACTGTTTGCCAAATGAAGGTATATGAGTAACATCCATTTGCCAAAGTTGTCCTGGTAGGGGTCCTTGAGGGTTGACTTCAAATGAAGGGACAGATTATAGTATAGGACCCCTTGGACAGGATTTCCCAATCTGCCATGCTGCTTCCCAAGAAAGTTGAAACTGATTACACAGGGCTGCAGCGTTCTGGTGATGAATAGTATGAGACTGAATTGCTCGATCTGTCATGGTTGCTCCAAATAATTTTCTTTTGGGTAGTTTGATCAACAAGGGCATTCATGGAGTGAGCTCAAGTATGTCCTATAAAACATGGAGCTCTATGTTGGCATACAAGTCTTTGAAGAAGGAGGAACTGCTGAAATAGTTCATCAGCATTTGTCCCTAAGACAGCAGTTTTTATAGTGGAAACACCATAAGTAAATATTTGCTGTCTGTATATAGATTAAAGGGGGAATATGGCAAATGCTGAAAAGCCATGTAATGGCATATAATTCTAGTCTTTGAGCTGATTTTAAGTTGACAGTTTCAATATAAAGTTGTCCACTGATTTGCAAAAGCGATTTGCCATTTAGTGGAAGTTTCCCCAAGCCATTGTTGTTGATCCTTTGAAAAAACGAACAACAATAATTTTGAGGCTCAAAACCTATAAACTGTAAGGGTTACCTATGCCCCTTGATAATCCAGGAGACAACAAGATCAAAATATGGAAGTGTGTTCCATGGGCTATTAGATGGTTCAATGTGCCTGAGCTATAGCTGCTCTTGTACCAATCTAGCAGCTGCTCTAAGTTTCTCCTGAGAAAGGGGCCATTGGTCTACCCATACAGGATTATCTGATTTACAGGTAATTGGGTCTGCACAATGCATTATTGAGGTAGCAGGAGCTACCAAGGCCCCTATGATAAATTTTGATATCCTAATTCACACTTTCTGGTATTGGGTGCCACTTCTATGGGGGTGAGAATTCCTCGCTGTTCTTTCCCTAGTCCCTTAGTGGGCAAAAATCCCCATCAAGCATATGTAAAGCAACTCTTGATGTACATAAAAGGAGAGGTCAACAGCAGTACAGTCATACTGGGGATTTTAACACCTGATTGACATCAATGAATAGTCTATAGCCATACCATTCTAAACACTCCTAATCTCATCTGACCTTGGAAGCTAAGCAGGATCGGGCCTGGTTAGTACTTGGATGGAAGACATCAATGGATAGATTTTCCAGACTGAAAATCAACAATGAAATGGCAAACTTAAATGATACACTACTAGATCAGCTGGATTTAATTAATAACTTCAGAACATTTCACTCCAAAGCAGCAGAATATACACTCTTTTCAAATGCACATGGAACATATTCTATCAACATAATAAACCACATATTAGGATACAAAACAAGTCTCAATAAATTTAAGAAGATTGAAATCATATGAAGCATCTTCTCTGACCATAATGGTATGAAACAAAATTCAATCACAAGAAAAGACTGAAAAACACACAAAAACATGGAAGCTAAATAACATGTTACTAAACAATGAATAGCTAAACAATGAGATCAAGGAAGAAATAAAAAAGTTCTTTGAAACAAATGAAAATGAGAACACAACAATCCAAAATCTATGGAACACAGTGAAAGCAGCCCTAAGAGAAAAATTTATAATATCAAAGGCCTACCTAAAGAAACAAGGAAAAAGCCAGACCAGGCAATGGCACAGTGGATAGAGCATTGGCCTAGGGTGCTGAGAACCCAGGTTCAAACGCCCAAGGTCACTGGCATAAGCACAGGCTCATCTGGCTTGAACATGGACTCACCAGCTTGAGCACGGGATCATAGATATGATCCCATGGTTGCTGGCTTGAGCTCAAAAGGTCTCTGGCTTGAAGCCCAAGGTTGTTAGCTTGAGCCCAAGGTCCCTGGATTGAGCAAGGGGTCACTGGCTCAATCCCAACCCCCTGCCCATGGTCAAGGCACATGTGAGAAATTAATCAATGAACAACTAAGGTGCTGCAGCAAAGAATTGATGCTTCTCATCTCTCTCCCTTCCTGTCTGTCCCTGTCTGTCTGTCTCTCTTTTGCTTAAAAAAAAAAAGGAAACAAGAAAAATATCAAATGAACAGTCTAACCTTATACTTAAAGGAACTTGAAAAAGAAAACAACAGGCAAAGCCCAAAGTGCATAGAGGAAGGAAATAATAAATATCAGAGCAGAAATACATGAAATAGAGACTAAAAAAGCAATACAAAATGTCAATGAAAGCAAGAGCTGATTCCTTGAAAAGATAAACAAGACTGACCAACCTTTAACCAGACTCATCAAGAAGAAAAGGCAAAAGACCCAAATAAAATAAAAATGAAATAGAAGTAACAACTGACACCAAAGAAATACAAAGGATTATGAGAAAATATAACAAACAATAATAAGCCAACAAATTGTACAATCTGGACAAAATGGATGAATTTTCAGAAACATACAATCTTCTAAAACTGATTAGGAAGAATCAGAGAATCTGAATAGACAGATTACAACTAGTGAAGTAGAAGCAGTAATCAAAATATTTCCCAAAAAACAAAAGTCATGGAATGAATGGCTTCACAGGTGAATTCTACAAAATGTCCAAAGAACTAATACCTATCCTTCTCAAGCTTTTCCTAAAATTCAATAAGAGGGAACACTCTCAAACTAATTTTACAAGATGAGTGTTATTCTAATTCCGAAACCAGATAAAGACACTACAAAGAAAGAAAATTATAGGCCAATATCCAGTGGTGGGATTTAAATAATTTAACAACCAGTTCTCTGCCCTAAAGACCATTTTAAGTATAAAAAAGGAAATATACCAAAGGTAGTTTATTATTTTATGCATTTAATACTTAAATAAGAACAATAAAAGAGGTATAAAAACTCAATTATGTTATAACAGAGTTTTAAAATATTAATGATCAGCGGTAGAGCGTTGGCCTAGCGTGCGGAGGACCCGGGTTCGATTCCCGGCCAGGGCACACAGGAGAAGCGCCCATTTGCTTCTCCACCCCTCCGCCGCGCTTTCCTCTCTGTCTCTCTCTTCCCCTCCCGCAGCCAAGGCTCCATTGGAGCAAAGATGGCCCGGGCGCTGGGGATGGCTCTGTGGCCTCTGCCCCAGGTGCTAGAGTGGCTCTGGTCGCAACATGGCAACGCCCAGGATGGGCAGAGCATCGCCCCCTGGTGGGCAGAGCGTCGCCCCTGGTGGGCATGCCGGGTGGATCCCGGTCGGGCGCATGCGGGAGTCTGTCTGACTGTCTCTCCCTGTTTCCAGCTTCAGAAAAATGAAAAAATAAATAAATAAATAAAATATTAATGAAAAAATATTAAATAATACCTAACATAAAACAATAAAATGTTAAGATATTTCTGTATTGCATAACACAAAGCTGAAACAAATGACAGCTTGTTATTCCTGGCTGTTTGGCACTTTTTCTCTTTACATTACATGTTTATTTACTGAAGTAACAAACGTGAGGGAATTAAAATACAGTAATTTATCAAAGGTATAATGAGTTTTATGAAGTGAATAAATAAATATTACAAGCATAGTTTCATCAATTTTTTTTCACCTATGGATGGAATGAACATCACTATGGTGCTTAGAATATGATGTTGAACAGATAAACATTAAAAAAGAGTAAGGGATGTAAATTTATGATTTCCACATTGAATGGCTGCCCAGGCACCCACCTTAGAGAGAACCCTGATTACAAGAGCCATTTTAACAACTGGTTCACTAAACTCAACAAAAAATTAGGTATCGGTTCTGCTGAACCGGTGCGAACCAGCTGAATCCTGTTAGATTTAGGGAGTGCTGATATGCTGGGGCTGCCAAAAGTGTAACTATTGAAGGAACAGGGAGTGCTGATAGGGCCCCTGTGAGGCTGAGAACAAAGAGGTTTATGTTTGAAATTCGCCACTAAGCTAAACCCGGCCCCTGTTGCTATGCTGGCCCCTGTTGCTATGCTGCGTGCGACCTCCCTAGCAAATAGCTAACTGCCACATCTGCTTCTGTTTAATGCTTGCTCACTTAGGATATCTAAGGACCTGGCTGTAAGCGCCAGGCGCGGCTCCCATTTTCAGCTCCTTGTGAGCATGGTGTCTCCGGACATCTTGGGAGTTCACCCCTGCGCAGGTTAAACTGGCCAATAAAGTAACATCTAAACTCCTGAAAGTCTCTGATGTTTGTTCTCATACCCGGTAGATGCAACATTTTGGGGGCTCGCCCGGGATTCTCCCTTGGCGGAGTTTTGGGTTGGAGACCGGAAGGACAGCTCGAGCTGAGTAAGTATTCACTGAGGATCCTCATTTGGTTTGGCTTTTGGGCTCTGGAGTACACAATCCTGAGATAGTAGGTGGGACGCTGCCAGTAACCTACCCAGGGCTTTCAGAAGCGGGACGCCGCTCTCTGAAATTTGGATATTTGGATTTGTTAACTTTAGGAGTGACTGGTCACATTAGGAATCCTTGCGCCGTGCTGCACTGCGTTTTGTCTCAGCTTGAATGACTGAGTTGAGTGTAAGAGAGACAAATGTATTCCTTGTGTTAATAGTGTGTGTTGCCTGTGTCCTACCCTTTCTCATTATTCCTGAGTCATCTAGGATGGGACAACAGGAGTCTGTGCCGGGATCCCTGCTCGAGTGCCTGTTGAAGAATTTTTCTGATTTCCAGAAGAGGGCTCAGGGGTACAGAGGTCCGCAGCCAATCCAAGTTTCCTCCGGACCTTGAGCCAGCTGGAATGACCTGCATTTAATGTGGGATGGCCCACAGAGGGCACTTCTGACCTTCCAACTCTATTTGCTGTCAGAGCCACGGTCTATAGGGCTCCCCGCCCAGACCAATACCTGTATATGGATGTGTGGGTAGATACAACAATTTTGCCTCCTTCTCCGGGAGGCGCAGCCATTTTGCCTCTCCGGGAGGCACCGCCGGCACCAGATACTGGCCCATGGGCACCTCCTCACCTCATCTATGTGCCTTTTTCCATTAGTGATTTATACAATTGGAAACATCAGAATCCCCCATTTTATGAGAAACCTCAGGGACTAATATCTCTCCTTGAGACCATTTTTAGGACCCATCAGCCCACATGGGACAATTGTCAGCAGATTTTACAAATCCTCTTCACTTCTGAAGAAAGGAACAGAATAATGAGAGAAGCTGCTAAGGTGGTATTGGGAGAAGAAAGGGAAACTCGGGAGGGAAGAAGGGAAATAGAAGACATTCTCCTGTCTCAACTTCCTACCTAGGACCCTAATACTGCTAGGGGAAGGGACACGCTCCTCCAGTATCACTGGGCTTTGTTAAGGGGCCTCAAGGCAGCAGCTAGAAAGCCAACTAACTTTAGCAAGGTAAGTGAAGTCATCCAGGGAAGAGAGGAATCCCCAGCAGCCTTTCTAGAAAGAATCATAGAGGCTTATAGAGTATATACCCCTCTAGATCCTGAGGCAGAAGAGAACAGGAGACTAGTAAATATAGCCTTTGTAACTCAGGCCGCTTTAGATATTAGGAAAAAGCTTCAGAAGATTGAGGGGTTCGAGGGAGAGAATAGAAGCAAGCTATTAGAGATAGCCCAGAAGGTGTATGCCAATAGGGATGATCCGGAGGTTGGCAGGGTGAAGGAAGTTGCCAAAATTCTGATGCTGCCCAGAAACCTCCTCCCAAAGGGAAAGGGGGACAGCAAAAGGGCCAGGGCTCCATTCCTGTTGGCTCCCAGGAACTCATGGTCACCTTAACAGTCAAAGGAAAACCAATAGACTTCCTAGTCGACACGGGAGCCACCTACTCAGTCCTAAAGAAACCACAGGGCCAGATGCAGAAGACAACTACTAAGATAATAGGGGCAACGGCCAAAGCAGAAGCCTACCCATGGGCCACCGCAAGAATTACTGACTTAGGTTGAGGCACCATCACCCACTCTTTCCTAGTCATTCCAGACTGCCCTTACCCACTGCTTGGAAGGGACTTACTGCAGAAACTTCAGGCCACCATAACCTTCCAATGGGAGGAAAGCCCTATGGGGAACAAAGAGGCAGAGGTCAGCATGGAAGTAACTGTCCCACTGTCTGAAGAACACTTACTTGCCACCGTCCTAGAAGGTAAGGAGGCCGAGGAAGGGGTTCCAGATGCCCTGAGTGCCCAGGTACCTGAGGTTTGGGCAGAAATCAACCCCTCAGGTTTGGCCACTCACCAACCGCCTGTCCTGGTGCAACTGCTTAGCACTGCTAGACCGCTTAGGATCAGGCAGTACCCAGTCCCAGCCCAAGCTAGACAGGGAATCGCCCAGCACTTGCAACTCCTGCTGGAGGCAGGCATCCTTCGAAGGTGCCAATCAGCCTGGAACACCCCATTGCTTCCTGTCCAGAAACCAGGGAGCCAAGACTATTGTCCGGTCCAGGACTTGCGGGAGGTGAATGCACATGTAGAGACTATTCATCCCACGGTGCCCAACCCGTATACCTTACTGAGCTCATTGCCCCCAACCCATACCTATTATTCTGTCCTGGATTTGAAGGATGCCTTCTTTTGTATTCCCCTGGTGCCTCAGAGCCAAGAGATCTTTGCCTTTGAATAGAATGATCCAGATAATAGACTGGTGGGGCAGTTCACTTGGACCAGACTACCACAAGGGTTTAAGAATTCCCCCACCATTTTTAATGAAGCCCTCAGCAAAGATCTGCAGGCTTTCCGCTCCTCCCATCCGTCGATCGTACTGCTCCAGTATATAGATGACATCCTCATAGCTGCCAAGGATGAAGGAGAGTGTGAGGAAGCTACCTCGGACCTGCTACAAGATCTCGGGCAAATGGGGTATTGAGTCTCCGCCAAGAAGGCCCAAATTGTGACAAAAACTCTAAGTTATTTAGGGTATAACTTACAGGGAGGGCAAAGGACATTGTCCAGCCAGCGAATTCAGACGGTCTTGCAGATCCCCAAGCCTACTAACAAGAGACAGGTACGAGAATTCCTGGGTGCAGTAGGATACTGCCGACTGTAGATATTAGGCTTTGCAGAACTAGCTAAACCCCTGCACGAACTAACCAGGAGTAAGGAAGAGCAGTTCATATAGACAGATAAGGAGAAGCAAGCATTCCAAGCACTTAAAGAGGCCCTGGCGGCTGCCCCAGCTTTGGCCCTGCCAGATCTGGCCAAACCCTTTAGCTATTTATAGCAGAAAAGGGAGGGGTAGCTTTAGGGGTACTGAGCCAGGAACTTGGGCCGTGGAAGAGGCCTGTCGCCTATCTGTCCAAGAAACTTGATCCTGTAGCCTCAGGATGGCCAACATGTCTGAGGGCACTTGCTGCCACCTCCATACTAGTCAAGGAGGCTAGTAAATTGACTTTAGGGCAGGACATCAAAGTCATTGGGGAACACTATGTAGAGCAAGTGCTACGAGCACCTCCTGACAGGTGGCTATCTAATGTGCGGCTAATGCAGTATCAGGCTCAGCTGCTGAACCCTCCATCTGTTCAGTTCCTCAAAACTGCGGCCCTGAACCCAGCGACCCTGTTGCCAATACCGGAGTCCATAGTGGATCACAGTTGCAAACAAATCCTTGACACAGTGACTGGCTCCCACCCGGACTTAAGGGATCAAGCATACAGGAAGGCAGACCTGACCCTCTTTACAGATGGGAGCAGTTTTATTAAGGATAGACAGCAACATGCAGGGGCAGCAGTGGCCACGGAAAATAAGGTCCTGTGGCAGAAAGCACTGCCCGCAGGAACATCTGCACAAAGGGCAGAGCTGATAGGACTAACCCGAGCCTTACAGATAGCAGAGGAAAAATTGCCAACATCTACACTGACAGCCGGTATGCATTCGCCACTGCCCATGTCCACGGAGCCATATACAAGGAGAGAGGCTTACTGACTGCAGGGGGGAAAGACATTAAAAATCGCAATGAAATTCTTGCCCTCCTAAACGCCGTTTGGCTACCTACCAAAGTTGCCATCACTCACTGCAAAGGACACCAGAGAGGGGACTCACCTATTGTAAAGGGTAACAACCTAGCAGACTCAGCTGCAAGAGACGCAGCCACTGGGCCACAAGAAAGCCTTCTGCCATTGCTGCCTAAGCCAACGCTACCTCCGGATCCTAGATATTCCCCAGAAGAAGAGCAGGAAGGGATGCAGTTGAAAGGGAAGAAAAATCAGCAGGGATAGATAGAGCTTCCTGACTCCCAGCTCTATTTACCCCAGGGAATAGTAAGAAAAATAGTAGGAGATATTCATACTAGTACTCATCTAGGACAAAACAAGCTAGAACAACTTATCAGGAAGTATTATGTAGGGCCCAACATCAGGGATATTGTCCACTCCATTGTCTCGAGGTACAGCATCTGTGCCAGAGTAAATGCACAGAATAAGAAGCTACCCCCCTTTGTGAGGTATTGGGAAAAGCTCCGGGAGAACTATAGGAAATAGATTTCACAGAGATGACTCCCGGGAAGTCGGGTTATAAATATCTATTAGTATTAGTAGACACCTTCTCAGGATAGGTGGAAGCATTCCCCATGCAAGGAGAGGCTGCTTCCACAGTCTGCAAAGTCTTATTAAGGGAAATCATACCTAGATATAGCATTCCCCTAGCCCTAGGATCAGACAATGGACCTGCATTCATATCCAGGATATCTCAAGAATTAGCCACTAAGTTAGGAATTAATTGGAAATTGCATTGCATTTATAGGCCCCAAAGTTCAGGACAAGTAGAAAGAATGAACAGGACTCTGAAGGAAACTATAATTAAGCTGAGAGGGGAGACCGGTGAAAACTAGGTTGAGCACCTCCCTTTCACCCTTTTTAGAACCAGATGTACCCCTATCTCAATAAATGGACCCCTTATGAAATCTTATTTGGGCAACCTGTGCCCCTTGTACCTTGATTGACCAGAGAGGAACTAGAGATTTCTAATCATAATTTCCTCAAGTCCTTACAGGCCCTGCAACACATCAGAAGCGAGGTGCAGGCCCTCCAGAGATCAGCCCAATCGAATGCGAAACACAGCTCCCGAATACCAGAGCCACCGGAGCCTGGACAGTGGGTGTGGATTCTCAACCACAGACAGGGCAACCTTGAGCCGCGGTGGAACAGACCGTTCCAGGTAATCCTGAGTACACCCACAGCTATTAATGTAGCTGAAAAGCCCTACTGGATCCACCTCTCCCACGTGAAGCCGGCCCAACCACCCGACGAAGGATCTCGGAGATGGCAAGTCAAGCGGACCCCTGGAGAGCCTCTAAAGCTTACCTTCTCCGCCACTTAGGATTGATGACTTTTTATTGTTTACCCAGCAAGGGAATAGAGTTGCAGGAATGGGTTTTAATCAGGACAGCAGATGGCACAGTTATAGCACAGAATAACACCTGGGATAATAACAACCCCATAACTCTCCAAACTGACTTATCAAAGTTCTTTGAAGACAAGTTCTGTGATTCACCAGCAGCTTGGAGACATTCTGATTCATCCAGGAGCCCTCTCGCTGATGATTTGCCTAGCTCATACACCTTAGGTAATAGGTGTGACCCCAATGTGAAAAATAGGGCTTTATGGTATACTCCACAATATGCTTGCCCCGAACCCCCTTCCGGACGGCGTCACATATGCGGGTCTCACTCAGATTATTTTTGTAAAAAGTAGGGTTGTGAGACCCTAGTCAGTGAATTTCAATAGAGTCCACCTAAACCAGGTAATATACCTCGAGAAGCAAATAGACTCCATAGCCGAGGTAGCCCTTCAGAATAGCAGAGGGCTAGACCTCCTCCTCCTTGAGCAAGGAGGATTGTGAGCTGCTTTAAGAGAAGAATGTTGTTTTTACGCTAACCACTCTGGAGTAATTAGAGAAAATATCAAGATACTTGCAAACAGATTAAAGAATAGGAACCTAGAAGAAGACAGCTCTAGCTAGCATGCCTCTATGTTCAAGACTTTTCCTTGGTTAACTATCCTCATATCTGCAACTGCTAGACCCCTCCTATCATTATTATTGGCTCTTACCTTTGGACCAATAATCCTTAATAAGCTCCTTGCATTCGTAAAGGAGAGGGTAGATGTAGTAAAGTTAATGGTTCTGTCCCAACCTTACACCAGTCTCCCCACTGATGAAGAATCAAGGGTTTGATTTATGCCCAAAAGAGATGGGGGAATGTTAGATTCAGGGAGTGCTGATATGCTGGGGCTGCCAAGAGTGTAACTATTGAAGGAACAGGGAGTGCTGATAGGGCCCCTGTGAGGCTGAGAACAAAGAGGTTTATGTTTGAAATTCGCCACTAAGCTAAACCCGGCCCCTGTTGCTATGCCGGCCCCTGTTGCTATGCTGCATGTGACCTCCCTAGCGAATAGCTAACTGCCACATCTGCTTCTGTATAATGCTTGCTTACTTAGGATATCTAAGGACCTGGCTGTAAGCACCAGGTGCGGCTCCCGTTTGCAGCTCCTTGTGAGCACGGTGTCTCCGGACATCTTGGGAGTTCACCACTGCGCAGGTTAAACTGGCCAATAAAGTAACATCTAAACTCCTGAAAGTCTCCGACATTTGTTCTCGTACCCGGTGGATGCAACAAATTCCACCACTGACAATATCCCTGATAAGTATAGAACTAAAATTCTCAACAAAATATTAGCAAACCAAATCCAGCAATACGTTAAAAAGATCATGCACCACAATCAAGTGGGATTTATTCTAGGGATGCAAGGTTGGTACAAAACCCACAAGTCAATTAAAGTAATACACCAGACCTGACATAAAGCGTTGACCTGGAACACTGAGGTCACTGGTTCAAAACCCCTGGCTTGCCTGGTCAAGGCACATATGGGACTTGATGCTTCCTGCTCCTCCACCCTTCTTTCTCTTTCTCTCTGTCTCCCTCTCTCTCTCTCTCTCTCTCTCTCTCTCTCCCCCCCCTCTAAAATGAATAAATTTTAAAAAATAAAGTGATACACCATATAAACAAAATGAAGGCTAAAAACCATGTGATCATATCAGTAGATACATAAAAAAGTTTAATAAAATCCAGCGCTCAATTATAACAAAAACTCTCAGCAAAGTGGAAATGAAGGAATATACTTCAACATAATAAAGCCCATATATGACAAACCCAACATCATACTCAATGGGCAAAAACTTATATAAGTGTTTCTCTTAAGATTAGGAGCAAGACAGAGATGTCTATTTTCACCACTGTTGTTCAACACACTACTGGAAGTCCTAACCACAGTAATCAGGCAATAGAAGATATAAAAGACATCCACATTGGAAGAAGTAAAACTGGCATTACTTGCAGATGACATGATGCTATATATAAATAATCTTATAAAATCCATACAACTGATAAATGAACTCAGTAGCAGGATACAAAATAAATATGCAGAAATAAGTTAAGTTTTTATACACCAATAATGAAGTATCAGAAAGTGAAACTAAAACAAAATACTGCCATGAACCAGTGTCGCTAGTAATTCCAGGTCCTGAGTGAGAACGATGCAGAATGAAGAATATAGACTTAAAGAGAAATAGGATGGGATCTGGAGGCCTCTGCAAGCTGATGGCAAGAACAGAGCAAAACAGCCCCGGTTTGCTTTATTATATAGCCATATGCAAATAAGGAAGTCTCAGATACAAAGTCACACATTGCCAAAGCAATTCAAGAATTCTCCTAAGTGCAGAAACTCTCCACCCTGCATAACTGAAATCAACCAACATCAGAACAAACAAGGGGTCAGAGGAAGGGCATGTAAATTGCTTCTAGCAACTTAAGCAAGCAAGTAAAGTGGGGGGGCATGGGATGAGTGCAAATACTCAGCTTCTTAGCTTATATGGAGGAGTGGGGAGGGGGGGAGAACTTAACCTTTGCTAAGCCTTGAACTGCAAATGGCTTTGCCACTTGCAGTCTCCCACATAGCTTCCCCCCTTTTGTTAATTTTTAATTTGTGTGCTGAGATTTGCATTCATCTGATTTCCTAGTTTCCAATTTGGAGACAGACTGACAAGTCGCCACAGCTAACATAGCCTGAGCATCTCTTCCCCTTTCATCATCAGCTTCTTCAGTTGCTCCCAAGTTGGGGTTGCTGACAGCAGGTGCTCCTGGCCTGGCAGCTGGGGTGGAGGGTAAGTCTCTTGAACCTCATAGTCAGATCTTTTTCCAAATTCATGGTGTCTCCCCAGACATTCAGGAACCCACCAAGGAGCCTCAGCAGACCTAGGAAAAACACACATTTCCTCAGCCCCTTAAGAGAAGAGGGTCTGGCCCTTGCCAGATTCCTTTGGGCAGGTCCACCCATCGCACTTCAGGGAAGGCTTTCCTTGTTGGATTGCAGAGTCTCTCGGCTGCTGAATGACCCTGTACATCAATATTCAAAATTTTTAAAGTAAAAAGAGTGTGATAAAGAAGATTTACAGGAGTTCGAGGGTATAACTCCCCCTTTTTAATTTTTTCTAATTGATTTTTATGTGTTTGATGTGCACACTCTACAATGCCTTGACCATGAGGATTGTAAGGAATACCTGTCCTCAAGCCAATTCTAAAAGTCTGACAAAATGTAGTAAATGCTTTTCCTACATATGCAGGAGCATTGTCAGTTTTAGTCATCTTAGGAAGTCCTAAAATAGAAAATGCATACAGGCCCTGGCCGGTTGGCTCAGCGGTAGAGCGTCGGCCTGGAGTGCGGGGGACCCGGGTTCGATTCCCGGCCAGGGCACATAGGAGAAGCGTCCATTTGCTTCTCCACCCCCCCCCTTCCTCTCTGTCTCTCTCTTCCCCTCCCGCAGCCAAGGCTCCATTGGAGCAAAGATGGCCCTGGCAGTGGGGATGGCTCCTTGGCCTCTGCCCCAGGTGCTAGAGTGGCTCTGGTCGCAGCAGAGCGTTGCCCCTGGTGGGCGTGCCGGGTGGATCCCGATCGGGCGCATGTGGGAGTCTGTCTGACTGTCTCTCCCCGTTTCCAGCTTCAGAAAAATTCAAAAAAAAAAAAAAAGAAAATGCATACAAACAGTGAGCTATAGCATGCTTAGCAGGCTCTCCTGTTTTGACAGAGGCTACTACTATAAATCCAGAATAAGTATCCACTGTAACGTGGACAAAGGACTGTCTGCCGAACGAGGGTATATGAGTAATATCTTTTTGCCAAAGTTGTCCTGGTAGGAGTCCTCAAGGGTTAACTCCAAACAAGGGGACAGATTGTAACATAGGACACTCTGGACAGGATTTAACAATCTGCTGTGCTGCCTCCTGAGACAGTTGAAACTTTACACATGGCTGCAGCATTCTGGTGATGAATAGCATGAGACTGAATTGCTTGATCTAACATGGTTGCTCCAATAATCTTCTTTTGAGTGATTTGATCAGCAAGGGCATTCCCTTGTGCCAAAGCTCCAGGGAGCATAGAATGAGCTCGAATATGTCCTATAAAATATGGAGCTCTATGTTGACGTACAAGTCTTTAAAGAAGGTGAAATTGTGGAAATAGTTCCTCATCAGCAGTTGTCCCCAAGATAGCAGTCTCTATAATGGAAACAACCATAAGTAAATATTTGCTGTCTGTATATAAATTAAAGGAGGAACGTGGCAAATGCTGAAAAGCCATGATAATGGCATGTAATTCTACTCTTTGAGCTGATTTTAAGGTGACTGTTTCAGTGTAAACTTGTCCATTAATTATTAAGCCTGCTATTCCCAAGCTGGACCCATCAGTAAAGACTGTAGGTGCTTCAGGAATGGGCTCATTAACAATTGTCTTAGGAAAGACAAATGTAATAACTAATGAAAACTGAACTATTTTATCAGCTGGGTAATGAGAATCATTTGACCTGTAAAATTTGCAAGAGCAACTTGCCATTTTTGTGGAAGTTTCCCAAGCCATTGTTGTTGATCTTTTGAAAAAGGAACAACAATAAGTTGAGGCTGGAAACCTATAAGTTGTAAAAGTCGCCTACGCCTCTTGATAATCAAGGAGGCGACAAGATCAAAATATGGAAATAAGACTTTCTTAGGAGTAACAGAAAAATGAATCCATTCAATAGTCCAGAAGCTTGCCACAATAGTCCCATTGGAGTGTAGCTCGAGGGACAAATTAGTAAGGCAATTGATTCTTCAGGTTTTATGTGTTTTACTTGTGCTTGCTGTAAGGCCTTTTCTATAAGCTGTAAAGCTTGTTGTCCTGCAGATATAAGTAGCCAAGGGGAAGCTGGTTCAGCCAAACCTCTAAGAATATCAAAAAGTGGTTTCAGTTCCCCGGCAGTTAATTTTTTTTTTAAATGTAATTGATGATTTTCTTTTTTCTTTTTTTTTTTTTTTTTTTTTTTTAGACAGAGAGAGAGTCAGACAAGGACAGACAGAAACGGAGAGATGAGAAGTAACAATCATTAGTTTTTTGTTGCACATTGCGACACCTTAGTTGTTCATTGATTGCTTTCTCATATGTGCCTTGACCGCGGGGCTTCAGCAGACTGAGTAACCCCTTGCTCGAGCCAGCAACCTTGGGTCCAAGCTGGTGAGCTTTTGCTCAAACCAGATGAGCCCACGCTCAAGCTGGCAAACCTCGGGGTCTTGAACTTGGGTCCTTGGCATCCCAGTCCGACGCTCTAACCACTGCACCACCACCTGGTCAGGCCCAGTAGTTAATTTTAAGGAAGGTCTAAGCCAATTAATATATCCTAATAATTTCTGAAAATCATTTAAAGTTTGCAAATGATCTGTCCTGATTTCTAATTTCTGTGAATGAATTTGTCATCCCTCAATAATTTGTCCTAAATAAGAGAAAGGCAAAGACTGCTATACTTTTCCAGGAGCTATATAAAGTCTTGATTCTTTCAAAGAATATTCTAATTGTTTCAAGATAGTCAACACAATGTCTTTATCTGGATGAAGATAAGCATATCATCCATATAATGAATTATGTACGCCTTAAGGTGCTGCTTTCATACTGGAAAGATATCTTGAGCAACATATTTCTGGCGCAAGGTGGGACTGTTAGCTATACACCTTAAGGTAAAACTCTCCACTGGTATTGTTCCATGGGACCCTGAAAATTAAGTGAAGGAACACTGAACACATAACGCTTGCAATCATGAGGGCTTAAAGGAATAGTAAAAAAGCAACCCTTCAAATCAATAATAATAAGGTGAAAATCCCATGGACTGGCAGGAGTAGAGGGGACTCCTGGCTAGAGAGGGCCTATAATTTCCATAGTCTTATTTATTGCTCTCAAATCCTGTAATAGCCTCCAGTTCCCTGATTTCTTTTTGATGACAAATATATGCATATTCCATGGACTATTAGATGGTTCAATGTGCCCAAGCTGTAACTGCTCTTGTACCAATTGAGCAGCTGCCTTAAGTTTCTCCTGAGAAAGGGGCCATTGGTCTACCCAAACAGGATCATCTGATTTCCAAGTAATTGGGTCTGCACAATGCATCATTGAGGTAGCAGGAGCTACCAAGGCCCCTATGCTAAATTTTTTTTTAAAGATTCTTTTTTTTTTTATTTTATTTATTCATTTTAGAGAGGAGAGGGAGAGACAGAGAGAGAGAGAAGAGACAGAGAGAGAGAAGGGGGAGGAGCTGGAAGCATCAACTCCCATATGTGCCTTGACCAGGCAAGCCCAGGGTTTCATACCGGCGACCTCAGCATTTCCAGGTCGACGCTTTATCCACTGCGCCACTACAGGTCAGGCCTATGCTAAATTTTGATGCCCTAATCCATACTTCCCGGTATTGGGTGCCACTTCTATGGGAGTGAGGATCCCCACTCCCCGCTATTCTTTCCCTGATCCCTTAGTGGGGAAAAAATCCCTGATCAAGCATTTGAGCACTAAATTATTAGGACTGATAAGTAATGCTCCCATATTTTTCAAAACATCTCTGCCCCACAAATTAACAAGGGAATTTACTTTGCCCTATGCTTTGCAGCTCAATGGCTACTGCATAAGTGGGCCAGGAAGAAGGCTGATATAACTCAGCAATAACAGATACATCAGCTCCAGTATCTAAAAGTCCTTTAAATTTACACTCCTGTATTGTTAGTTCCATTTCAGGGCACTCCTGACCTATTTTTTGAATCCAATAGGCAGCATTCGTGGAGCCAAATCCCCGATTTCCTCATGGCCCCTTTTGCAGGGTGTGGCCTTCTCTTAAAAGAGATAAAAGAATTAATTGAGCAATCTTCATGTCTGGGGAGACAGAACTATATTCCTTAGAGCAGTGGTTCTCAAAATGTACGCCAGGGCAATTTCCAGGTGCACCCTATTGTATTCCAGAGAAATATGTGCCTGTTGGGGACCAAAAAACCAAGGCTTTTGGAATTTAGACTTTTGGGGGACAGAAGTGTGGCTGTAAGCTGACAGTCTGCCCAACCCCCCACCTCACTTGCCTGATTAGGTTGCAAAAGGCTGTTAAGCTATGGTGCTGGATTGTTTACACTACCCCCCTATGTTCCCTGGAAAGATTGGAGGCAAGTTTCTTCTATCCTTTGTTTGGTGTAGTTAAGATTTGCTAATGACCTCATTTTGCCCTATAAATAAAGCAAGATGCAGTTTTGGGGCCCGTTTTGTTCTTGCCAGCAGCAATTACAGGGCCCTCCCGACCCCCTATTTTCTTAATTCCATGTATTTTCTTAATTTCACACCATTCCCACTCTGGATTTGGAACTACTAGCTGCACTGGTTCACGGCATGTGCCCAGATATAAAAATAAATATAGTTACTCTATTATATCATTTTATTACGAAAATACCACTCTTTTTGTTAACACATCATTATTATATTTATTATTAACACATCATTATATTATTTTTAGATAAATACACCCAAATAAAATGGATAGGTTTCTCAAAAAGAAGCGTGATATTGCAGAATTTGATTCTGGAAATGAGCAAAAGTTAAGTGTAAATAAATAGGATTTAAAGGCTGACGGGTAGGATTTAATTTATAGCATTTTCCATCACTTAACACTGAACAATACAATTGGATTAGAAACCCACTCATGGAAGCTTCAAGTGATTTTGGTTTAACATTAACAGAAGACTGACATGTGGTGGCACAGTGGATAAAGCGTCGACCCGGAAATGCTGAGGTCGCCAGTTCGAAACCCTGGGCTTGCCTGGTCAAGGCACATATGGGAGTTGATGCTTCCTGTCCCTCCCCCCTTCTCTCTCTCTGTCTCTCTCTCCTCTCTAAAAATAAATAAATAAAATTAAAAAAATAATAATAACACTAACAGAAGAGGAACTGGCAGCTATATCCACTGATCATGGATTGATGATTAAACATAAGGAATTGTCTCTTGAAGCTTTTTGGATTTCTATAAAAGAAGAATATGTGGCAATATCTAAAAAAGCTTTGAACATTTTACTACAATTTTCAACATCCTATTTATGTGAATTAGGAATTTCTACCCTCAACACAATTAAGAGTAAAAAGAGAAATTCTTCAATGTATCAATGAGGAAATGAGGGTTTGCCTTTCAAATATATGCCCAAACATTGAAGAAATCATTAGGGCATATCAGGCTCATATTTCTCATAAACACAAGAATGAAAAAAACTTAACGCAGTCACACCAGGACCTGCCGAATTTACTAAATCTTACTAAGAATGTATCTATCTATATATAAAGATAATGTGTTTTTTTTTAATTTTTTAACCCCTCTTTTTTTACAAATTCTAAAAAGCATAAATCAAAAAATGTAACATAAAAATGTTATTTAATGTCAGAATAAATTTAATTTTGTCATATTTATTTTGTTTAATTACCATAAAAGCACGCTTGGAATTTATATTTTTCTTTAATATTTGACTTAATTATTATAACATATTTCTCAGAAATTTGTATATAGTACACCTACAATTATCTGTAGGATTTTAAATGCACCTTGACTTCAAAAACTTTGAGAACCACTGCCTTAGAGTATGAGTCATGACTTTAATTTCCCCTGTATAATCCAAATCCATTACTCCAGGGAGAACAAAAAATTCTCTCATAGTTAAACCACTTCTGCCTAATAAGAGTTCTACTGTATTACTAGGAAGCAGTCCAAAAATTTCTGTGGGTATAGATCGAAGTCCCGTTTCTGGAGTTAATATGAATTTGGAGGTAGGACTGAGGTCCACTCCTGTGCTGCCTGTTGTTGCTCAGGATAATTGGGTGATGTTTGGCCTACTGAAATCAGAATTTGCTGAGGAAACACTGACATTGCCCCTATTGTTTGATGGACCAGGAAAGGCCCCATTGTCCGTCTCCTTGAATCACCTGCCCTTCGGCAGTATACTTAGATTTACATTCATTCATCCAGTGTTTTTCTCCCCTGCAACATGGGCAGAAGTCCAGAGCCTTAGAAGCTGGCTGCCCTTGAAGAAGAGGCCGAGACTGATATCTGGGTGGAGTAGAGATTTCTAGCAAAATGTCCTAAACCCCTGCATTGGAAACCAGATCCATAGGCAGAAGTACTTTCCTTGACTTCCTTCTTTTATTTGTTCTGCTGTTTATCAAAGTGCTGGCCTGTAGTCCTCCCCTGGAGCGCTGTGGCAATAGCCAGACCTTGTATGTATGAAGGCCCAATATCAGTGCATATTCTGATATAGTCCTCTATATCTCTCTTCTTGCAGTGAGGCCAAAATGCAGCCTGAGAAGCAGAATTAGCATTTTCATAAGCTAATTGTTTTACTAAAATTGTTCCTGCTTCTCTTTTTTTTTCTTTCTTCTTATTTATTTATTTATTTATTTATTTATTTTTGTATTTTTCTGAAGCTGGAAACGAGGAGAGACAGTCAGACAGACTCCCGCATGCGCCGGACCGAGATCCACCCAGCACACCCACCAGGGGCGACGCTCTGCCCACCAGGGGGCGATGTTCTGCCCCTCCGGGGCGTTGCTCTGCCGCAACCAGAGCCACTCTAGCGCCTGGGGCAGAGGCCAAGGAGCCATCCCCAGCGCCTGGGCTATCTTTGCTCCAATGGAGCCTTGGCTGCAGGAGGGGAAGAGAGAGACAGAGAGGAAGGAGGGGTGGGGGTGGAGAAGCAAATGGGCGCTTCTCCTATGTGCCCTGGCCGGGAATCAAACCCGGGTCCCCCGCACGCCAGGCTGACGCTCTACTGCTGAGCCAACCGGCCAGGGCCCTGCTTCTCTGTCTACCACTATTCTTTCAACTGCCTGAATCAGCCATGAAACAAATTCTTTTTTTAATTATTTTATTTATTTATTTATTTTTTTTTTTCTGAAGTTGTAAACGGGGAGGCAGTCAGACAGACTCCCGCATGCGCCCAACCAGGATCCACCCGGCATGCCCACCAGGGGGCAATGCTCTGCCCATCTGGGGCGTTGCTCTGTTGCAACCAGAGCCAATCTAGCACCTGAGGCAGAGGCCAAGGAGCCATCTTCAGTGCCTGGGCCAACTTTGCTCCAATGGAGCCTTGGCTGCGGGAGGGGAAGAGAGAGACAGAGAGGAAGGAGAGGGGGAGGGGTGGAGAAGCAGATGGGTGCTTCTCCTGTGTGCCCTGGCCTGGAATTGAACCCGGGACTCCTGCACGCCAGGCCAACACTCTACCACTGAGCCAACCAGCCAGGGCGAAACAAATTCTTGAAATAGCTCATCAGCACCCTGCCTAATTTTGCTCAATTCCTCCATTTCTGCCCCATAATAGGCAGGCATCTTCATGCCTGTGTGGCTATATGGTTATTCATTTGGTAAGCAATTAGTTGATACTCTAATTGAGCCACCATAGGAGCATATTGTCCTTCTCCCGTTAACATATCAATGGTAACAGCAACCTGCTGTTACTGGTTTCTCTCATCCTGCTCAGTGGCTTTTTCATAAAATTCTGATTTCCACACCAAATAATCACCCCTGGAGAGACAGGCATGAGCAATCGCCTATCAGTCTTTTGGGGGAAGAGTCTTTGCACTAATAGTATCTAATAAACCAAGAGTAAAGGGGGAAGTAGGCACATACTGAGCACAAGCAAGTTGAAGTTCTTTCAGAGTTTTACAAGGTAGAGGTTCATGCTCTTACACTATATTCCCCTTATCTTCCCTTCTTTCTACAACAGGAAAACAGGCAAAGCCATTCATTGTTTCCCCTAAACCTCAAGCCTAATCTAAAGCTTGTTGAAGTGGGAATCTCCCAAGGTCTGATCTAGAGACTCTGGGAGAAACCCGATAAGGGTAAGGAGGAGCAGAGGGTTGGGCATAAGAAGGAGCAGAGGGCAGTGGAGGCGCCACAGTTAAGGAGGCTATAGCCACGACACCCTCATTATCTTCCAAGACATCCTCAGATGACTTCTCATATTTACATCCCTCTGTTTCTAGATCACTCTGATACTCTTCAGACAATGATTCGTTCTCATATGGAAACATTTCTACAAAAAGGTCCCTTACTTTTGACCCTAACTGTCCCATAACTTATTACTCCCAACTATACTCTCCCCAAAAACTTTATTCACTGTGTAGACTTGGGGAATTCCATCACCTGTCTTTAGTTTAGTTTTTTTATACCCAGGTCCCTGTTCGGACGCCACTTGCTGTGAACCAGCACAGCTAGTAATTCCAGGTCCTGAGTGAGAGCGATTCAAAATGAAGAAAATAGACTTAAAGAGAAAAAGGATAGGATCAGGAGGTCTCTGCAAGCTGATGGCAAAAATAGAGCAAAACAGCCCCTGCTTTGCTTTATTATATATCCATATGCAAATAAGGAAGTCTCCAATTCAAAGTCACAAATCTCCAAGGCAACCCCAAAATTCTCCCAAGTGCAGAAACCTTCCACCCTGCATAACTGAAATCAACCAACATCAGAATAAACAAAGGGTGAGAGGAAGGGCATGTAAATTGCTTCTAGCAACTTAAGCAAGCAAGTGAAGTGGGGGGGATGGGATGAGTGCAAATACTCAGCTTCTTAGCCAATATGGAGGTGGGGGGTAAGAACTTAACCTTTTGCTAAGCCTTGAACTGCAAAGGGCTTTGCCACTTGCAGTTTCCCACACAATCCTATTCATAATTGCTTCAAAAAGAATAAAATACCTAGGAATAAATTTAATCAATGAGGTAAAAGACCTGTACTCAGAAAATTATAAGAGACTGAAGAAAGAAATTAAAGAAGATACAAACAAGTGAAAGTATATTTCATGTTTATGGATGGAAAGAATTAACATAATTAAAATGTCCATACTACCCAAAGCAATCTATAGATTCAATGCAATTCCTATGAAGATACCAATGGCATATTTTACATATCTAAAATAAATATTGTAATATTGTGAAATTTTATATGGAATCACAAAAGACTTTAAATAGCAACAGGGGTTTTGAGAAAGCAGAACAAAGTTGGAAGTATCATGTTACCTGATATCAAACTATACTACAAAAAGCTACAGTAATCAAAATAGCATAGTACTGGCATAACAGTCAAATAGATCAATGTAACAGAATAGAGAGCCTAGAAATTAACCCACACCTTTATGGTCAATTAATATATGACAAAGAAAGCAAGAACATACAATGGGGTAAAGACAGTCTATTTAATACATGGTATTGGGAGAACTGGACAGATATGGGTAAAAACTGAAACTGGATCTCCTTCTAATACCGTATACAAGAATAAACCTGGCCCTGGCCAGTGGCTTAATGACTAGAGCGTCCACTGAGTGTGTGGACATCCTGAATTCGATTCTCAGTCAAGGCACAAAGAAGAAGCAACCATTTGTTTCTTCCCACCTCCCTCTCCCCTTTCTCTTCCCCTCCCACAACCAGTGGCTTGATTGGTTTGAGCATAACCCTGGGCACTGCAGATAGCTTGGTTGGTCTGAGCCATCATCCTCAGGTGCTACAAATAGCTCAGTACTTGAATATCAACCCAAGATGGGATTGCCAGGTATATCCTGGTTGGGGCACATGTGGGAGTCTGCCTCACTATCTCCTTCTTTTCACCAAAATAAATACATACATAAATAAATAAACTTAACATAGATTAAAGAATTAAATGTAAGACTAGAAACCATAAATATCCTAGAAGAAAACAGAGGCAGCAAAATCTTAGACATGTCTAAGTAATAAATAAACTTAGTAATAGTTTTTCTAATATATCTCCTTGGGCAAAGGAAACAAAAGAACAAATAAACAAATGGGACTATATCAAACATAAAAGGTTTTGCACAGAAACAAAAACGATCAACAAAATGAAAAGACAAAACATTGATTGGGAGAACATATTCATCAATGGTACATCTGATAAGGGGTTAGTAGCCAAAATTTATAAAGAACTCATACAGCTCAACACCAAAAGAACCCCCACAAACAATTCAATTAAAAAATATGCAAAGTGCCAGACTGGTGGTGGCACAGTGGATAGAATGTCCACCTGGTATGCTGAGGACCCAGGTTCAAAACTCTGAGGTCTCCAACTTGACCATAGGCTTGCCATCTGCGCTGACATAAGTCCAAGGTTACTGGCTTGAGCAAGAGGTCACTGGCTCGGCTTGAACCCTTTGGTCAAGGCTCATATAAGAAGCAATCAATGAACCACTAAAGTAACACAACTATGAGTTAATGCTTCTCATCTCCTCACTTTCTCCCTTTCTATTTGTCTGTCTCTAAAATAAATAAATAAATAAATAAAATCAGTAAATCAACAAACAAGTGCTGGCGAGGATGTGGAGAAAAGGCAACCCTTGTACACTATTGGTGGGAATGCAGATTGGTGCAGCCATTGTGGAAAGCAGTATGGGGTTTCCTCAAAATATTAAAATTAGAACTGCCTATAACCCAGTGATTCTACTTCTGGGAATATATTCAAAGAAACCCAAAACTAATTCAAAAGAATATATGCACCATTATGATCATTGCAGTGTTCCTTACAACAGCCCAATAGCCAAGCTTTGTAAGCAGCACAAATGCCCATCAGTAGATAAGTGGGTAAAAATGCTGTGATACATTTACACAATGGAATACTACTCAGCCATAAAAATAAGAAAACTGTAGCCTTTGCAACAGCATGAATGGACCTGGAGAGCATTGTGTTGTGAAATAGGCCAGTCAGAGAAAGACAAGTGCCAAATGATTTCACTTATATGTGGAATCTAATGAGCAAAATAAACTAACAAAATAGGAACAAATCCAGATACAGAGGACAGACTGACAGCTGTCAGTGGGGAGGGTGTTGAGTGGTTGGGGGGCTGAGTTAAAAAGGTGACTGGATTAGTAAAAATAATAATAATAACTCATAGATACAGACAACAGTATGGTGATTACCAGGGGAATGGGGGGAGGTGTAGCAGAGGGTAAGGAGGGATAAATGGTGATGGAAAGAGACTTGATTCTGGGTGGTGAACACACAATACCATATACAGATGATGTATTATAGAATTGTACACTGAAATCTTGTATAATTTTATTAACCTGTTTCACCCTAATAAATTTAATAAAAAATATTTTAAAGCAGTTCATTTATACAATGGAATGTTATTGAGTCATAAAAATGAATGCAATCTTTTTTTATCATTTTTAAATAAATTTAATGCAGTGACATTGATAAATCAGGGTACATATGTTGAGAGAAAATATCTCCAGATTATTTTGACATTTGATTATGCTGTATACCCCTCATCCAAAGTCAAATTGTCTTCCGTCACCTTCTATCTGGTTTTCTTTGTGCTCCTCCCCTCCCCCACCCCTTCTCTCCTTCCTTGCCCCATCCCCCTCTCGCCCACCCCCCACCCCTGTTACCATGATATTCTTGTTCATGTCTCTGAGTCTCATTTTTATGTCCCATCTATGTATGAATTCATATAGTTCTTAGTTTTTTCTGATTTACTTATTTTACTCCGTATAATGTTATCAAGGTCCATCCATGTTAGTGTAAATGATCCAATGTCATCATTTCTTATAGCTGAGTAGTATTCCATAGTATATATGTACCAAGCTTTTTAATCCACTCGCCCTCTGAGGGACACTTGGGCTGTTTCCAGATCTTCGCTATTGTGAACAATGCTGCCACAAACATGGGGGTGCATTTCTCCTTTTGGAGCAGTTCTATGGTGTTCTTGGGGTATATTCCTAAAAGTGAGATAGCTGGATCAAAAGGCAGTTTGATTTTCAATTTTGTGAGGAATCTCTGTACTGCTTTCCACAGTGGCTACACCAGTCTGCATTCTCACCAGCAGTTCAAGAGGGTTCCCTTTTCTCTACATTCTCGCCAGCACTTATTCTGTGTTGTTTTGTTGATGAGCGCCATTCTGACTGGTGTGAGATATCTCATTGTGGTTTTAATTTGCATTTCTCTAATGATTAGTGATGTTGAGCATTTTTTCATATGCCTATTGGCCATCTGTATGTCCTCTTTGGAAAAGTGTCTATTCATTTCTTTTGCCCATTTTTGGATTGGATTGTTTGTCTTCCTGGTGTTGAGATTTACAAGTTCTTTATAAATTTTGGTTATTAATCCCTTATCACACATATTGTCAAATATGTTCTCCCATTGTGTAGTTTGTCTTTTTATTCTGTTCTTATTGTCTTTAGCTGTGCAAAAGCTTTTTACTTTGATATAGAACCATTTGTTTATCCTATCTTTTATTTCACTTCCCGTGGAGATAAATCAGCAAATATATTGCTACAAGAGATGTCGGAGAGCTTACTGCCTATGTTTTCTTCTAAGATGCTTATGGTTTCACGGCTTACACTTAAGTCTTTTATTCATTTTGAGTTTATTTTTCTGAATGGTGTAAGCTGGTGGTCTAGTTTCATTTTTTTTCAGGTAGCTGTCCAATTTTCCCAATCCCATTTGTTAAAGAGGCTGTCTTTACTCCATTGTATTTCCTTACCTCCTTGGTCAAATATCAGTTGTCCATAGAGCTGTGGGTTTATTTCTGGGTTCTCTGTTCTATTCCATTAATCTATATGCCTATTCTTGTGCCAGTACCATGCTATTTTGAGTACAATGGTTTTGTAGTATAACTTGATATCTGGAAGTGTGATAACTTCCACTTTATTTTTCTTTTTTAAGATTGCTGATGCTATTCGTGTTCTTTTTTGGTTCCATATAAATTTTTGGAATATGTGATCTATATCTTTGAAGTATGTCATTGGTATTTTAATTGGTATTGCATTGAATTTATAGATTGCTTTGGGTAATATAGACATTTTAATGATGTTTATTCTTCCTAACCATGAGCATGGTATATGCTTCCACTTGTTTGTATCTTCCTTGATTTCTTTTATCAATGTTTTATAATTTTCCGAGTACAAGTCTTTAGTCTCCTTGGTTAAATTTACTCCTAGGTATTTTATTTTTTTGGTTGTAATAGTGAAGGGGATTGTTTCCTTAATTTCTCTTTCTGACTATTTATTGTTGGCATATAAAAATGCCTCTGATTTCTGAGTATTAATTTTATATCCTGCCACTTTGCTGAATTCATTTATTTTTTTTTTTTTTTTTCATTTTTCTGAAGCTGGAAACAGGGAGAGACAGTCAGACAGACTCCCACATGCGCCCGACCGGGATCCACCCGGCACGCCCACCAGGGGCGAAGCTCTGCCCACCAGGGGGCGATGCTCTGCCCATCCTGGGCGTCGCCATGTTGTGACCAGAGCCACTCTAGCGCCTGGGGCAGAGGCCACAGAGCCATCCCCAGCGCCCGGGCCATCTTTGCTCCAATGGAGCCTTGGTTGCGGGAGGGGACGAGAGAGACAGAGAGGAAAGCGCGGCGGAGGGGTGGAGAAGCAAATGGGCGCGTCTTCTGTGTGCCCTGGCCGGGAATCGAACCCGGGTCCTCCGCACGCTAGGCCGACGATCTACCGCTGAGCCAACCGGCCAGGGCCTGAATTCATTTATCAGGTCCAGTAGTTTTTTGACTGAGACTTTAGGGTTTTCTATATACGATATCATATCATCTGCAAATAGTGATAGTTTTACTTCTTCTTTTCCAACTTGAATGCATTTTATTTCTTCTTCTTGTCTGATTGCTGTGGCTAAAACTTCCAGGACTATGTTGAATAAAAATGGTAAAAGGGGGCACACCTGCCTTACTCCTGATCTTAGGGCGATTGTTTTTCATTTTTGCCCATTGAGTATGATGTTGGCTGTGGGTTTGTCATAGATGGCTTTCATTATGTTGAGGTATGTTCCCTGTATTTCCACTTTGCTGAGAGTTTTGATCATGAACAGGTGCTGGATTTTATCAAATGCTTTTTCTGCATCTATTGAAATTGTCATGTGGTTTTCTCCTTCTTTTTGTTTATGTGATGAATCACATTGATTGATTTACGAATATTGTACCAGCCTTGCCTCCCCAGAATAAATCCCACTTGATCATGGTGTATGATTTTTTCCATATATTGTTGGATTCGGATTGCTAATATTTTGTTGCGGATTTTAGCATCTATATTCATCAGAGATATTGGCCTATAATTTTCTTTCTTTGTGTTGTCTTTGCCTGGTTTTGGAATCAAGATTATGCTCACTTCATAAAAGGAGCTTGGAAGTCTTCCTTCTTCTTGAATTTTTTGAAATAGCTTGAGAAGGATAGGAGTTAGTTCTTCTTTGAATATTTGGTAGAATTTACCAGTGAAGCCATCAGACCCTGGACTTTTCTTTGTTGGGAGTTTTTTGATAACTGTTTCGATCCCATTTGGTGTAATCGGTCTGTTTAGGTTTTCTGATTCTTCCATATTGATTTTTGGAAGATTGAATGTTTCAAGGAATTTGTCCATTTCATCTAGGTTGTCTAGTTTTTTGGCATACAGTTCTTCATAGTATTTTCTTACAATATTGTGTATTTCTGTTGTGTCAGTTGTTATTTCTCCACTCTTGTTTCTAATTTTATTTGAGTCCTCTCTCTTTTTTTCTTGGTGAGTTTAGTTAAAGGTTCATCGATCTTGTTTACCTTTTCAAAGAACCAGATCCTAGTTTCATTGATCCTCTGTATTGTTTCTTTAGCCTCTATGTCATTTATTTCTGCTCTGATCTTTATTATTTCCTTCCTTCTACTAGCTCTGGGCTTTACTTGCTGGTCTTTTTCTAGTTCTTTTAGATACAGAGTTAAGTTGTTTATTTGAGCTTTTTCTAGTTTCTTAAAGTGTGCCCGTAGTGCTATGAACTTCCTTCTCAGTACTGCTTTTGCTCTGTCCCTTAAATTTTGAGTTGATGTATGCTCATTGTCATTCGTTTCTAGGAATTTTTTTATTTATTCTTTGATCTCATTCTTAATCCATTTGTTATTTAACAACCTGCTATTTAGTTTCCATGTGTTTGAGAATTTTTGAGCTTTTCTGTGGACTCATTTCTAGTTTCATGCCATTGTGATCAGAGAAAGTGCTTGATATGATTTCAATCTTCTTAAATTTGTTGAGACCACTTTTTTGCCCTGACATGTGATCTATCCTAGAGAATCTACCATGAGCACTTGAAAAGAATGTATATTCTTCTGCTTAAGGGTGAAAGGTTCTGAAGATATCTATTAAAACGAGTTGTTCAGCCCTGGCCGGTTGGCTCAGCGGTAGAGCGTCGGCCTAGCGTGCAGAGGACCCGGGTTCGATTCCCAGCCAGGGCACACAGGAGAAGCGCCCATTTGCTTCTCCACCCCTCTGCCGCGCTTTCCTCTCTGTCTCTCTCTTCCCCTCCCGCAGCCAAGGCTCCATTGGAGCAAAGATGGCCCGGGCGCTGGGGATGGCTCTGTGGCCTCTGCCTCAGGCGCTAGAGTGGCTCTGGTCGCAACATGGCAACGCCCAGGATGGGCAGAGCATCGCCCCCTGGTGGGCAGAGCGTCGCCCCTGGTGGGCGTGCCGGGTGGATCCCGGTCGGGCGCATGCGGGAGTCTGTCTGACTGTCTCTCCCTGTTTCCAGCTTCAGAAAAAAAACAACAACAAAAAAAAAACGAGTTGTTCTAGTGTGTCCTTTAAGTCTGATGTTTCTTTGTTAATTTTCTTTCTTGAGGATCTATCTAGTAATGTTAGTGGAGTATTGAAATCCTCTACTATTATAGTGTTGCTGTTGATCTCGCCCTTTAAATCCATCAAAGTCTGCTTTATATATTTAGGTGCTCCTATATTAGGTGCATAGATATTTATAATAGTTATATCTTCCTGTTGGATTACTCCCTTTATCATTATGTAGTGGCCTTCTTTATCTGTTACTATACCCTTTGTTTTAAAGTCCAATTTGTCTGATATAAGTATTGCTACCCCAGCATTTTTTTCATTTCCATTTGCATGAAATGTTTTTTCCATCCTTTTACCTTCAATCTATGTGCATCTTTTGTTTTAAGGTGTGTCTCTTGTAGACAGCATATATATGGTCCTGTTTTCTTATCCATGCAGCTACCCTATGTCTTTTGTTTGGATCATTTAATCCATTTACATTTAAGGTTATTATTGATATGTAGTGTGTTTATTGCCATTTTATTCTTTAAAGCTGTATTCCTGTTTTGCTATATTCTTTTCCCACTTTGATCTGTTTACACCAGGCCCCTTAACATTTCGTGCAGCATTGGTTTCGTTGTGATGAATTCCTTGAGTTGTTTTTTGTCTGGGAAGCTTTTTATTTTTCCTTCAATTTTAAATGATAGCCTTGCTGGATAAAGTAGTCTTGGTTGTAGGTTCTTGTTCTGCATTACTTTGAATATTTCTTGCCATTCCCTTCTGGCTTCAAGTGTTTCTATTGAGAAGTCAGATGTCATCCTTATGGGGGCTCCTTTGTAGGTGATAACTTTTTTTTCTCTAGCAGCTTTTAGTATTTTAATTATGCTGTGTCTTGGTTAGGTTTTTTGGGGTTTCTTTTTAATGGAGTTCTCTGTGTTTTTTGAACTTGTGAGAGTTTCTCCTGCATTAATTTAGGGGAGTTTTTAGCTATGATATGACTGAACAAAGTCTCTATCCCTTGTTCTTTCTCTTCTTCTTCAGGAACCCCCATGATGCAGATGTTATTTCGCGTCATGTTGTCACAGAGCTCTCTAAGAGTTTCTTCAGACTTTTTGAGTCTCTTTTCTTTTTTCTTCTATGCTTTCTTGCCTTCACTGAAGTTGTCCTCCAACTCACTGATTTGATCCTCAGCTCAATTCATCCTGTTTTTAATTCCTTCCATTGTGGTGTTCATTTCTGATATTGTATTTGTCATCTCCAACTGATTCTTTTTTAATATTTCAATATCCTTTTTTATACTTGCTATTTCTTTATTTAGGTGTTCATAATGACCATCCATTGTTGTTCTACGATCCCTAAGCATCCTTACAATCATTATTTTGAACTCTGCATCTGGAAGTTTGATTATTTCCATATCACTCAGTTCATCTCCTAAAGGTTTCTCTTGTGGTTTCATTTGGATTGCACTTCTTTGTCTTCTCATTATCTGTGTTTGGGTGTTTAGTTTATAGAGTTGGTTGAGTCTAGGTTTGGTGTTGTCTGCCTCTAGTTTTCAATTGTGTTATTTCTAGGTCTTCTTGGGTTGGTATCAGCTATTATTTGTAATCCACTTTCAGATTTGGGCTGTTTTGAAGTCTTGATTTGTTTTTTTTCTTAACAGGTGATAGTTTTGTTTACTGATCTCAGCAGGGGGCTTCCTTGAAACTGTATCCAGGAATGCTATGGGTGTAACCTGAGACTCTGAAGGCCTCCTCTACCAACTAATCTCTCTGGGGGCAGGGTGTTTTCTCAGCTTCAGTAGAGAGTGGTGTATCTCAGATCTCCATGGAGACCTGAGTTACTGCCCCTCCTCCCCACTTCTTGTTTTCAGCTGTGTCTTCTTGCACTGATTGGAGCTGGAGAGATGTCTGGAGATCTCTGATCTGGAAGCAATTCAGTCTTCTGTTTTGCGGAAGGATCAGTCCCTCCCCCAGTTATGGCCGCCTCCAGCATGAATGAGTCAGCTTTTTAGGTCATCTCCTGCATCCCTTTCCCCCTCACAGTCTGTCCCTCTCTCCTTTCCACTTGGGAGATAAGCTTGGTCCTTTCAACACACCTCGCTCCCTGGTCAGCAGGCAAGTGGCTGTGAGCAGTATTTTCTGCTCTTTTCCCTGGAATGAGAGCCCCTCTGGGCTCTCAGCCTCACCCCCCCATTCCTGTAAGCAGGGGAGATTCAGGCGCCCCCTACCAGGTTTGTTGTGGCTTCTTCTTTGCTCCTTGGTTTTTGAGAGCTGTTCTTGTAGTCCAGAGTTGGTTTTTCACGCTGATTTTTCCTAAATTGATTTTTATTCCAGTTTGGTGGTGAGATCTGGGCATCTGTGCATCTGCTTTCTCTGCTGCCATCTTTGGTTCCCCTCAATGAATACAATCTTAACATTTGTGACAGCATGGATAGACCTAGAGGATATTATGATAAGTGAAATAAGTCAGCCAAGGAAAGACAAATACATGATTTCACTTATACATGGAACTTTAAGAACAAATAAACAAACAAAATTGAGACAGACTCATTGATACAGAGAACAGATTGATGGTTGCCCAATGGGAGGGTGTTGGAGGACTGGGTGAAAAAGTGAAGGGATTGAGAAGTACCGATTGGTGGTTACAGAATAATGATGGGGATGTAAAGTACAGCCTAGCAAATATAGTCAATAACATTGTAACAACTGTCTGGTGCCAGATGGGTACTAGAAATATAAGGTGATAACTTTCTGAAGCATCTGATTGTCAAACTACTATGCTGTACACCTGAAACTAATATGAAATGATAGAGAATGTAAACTGCAATTAAAAATTTTTTAAATAAATAAATTTGTATATACAAAGAAAAAAAAGGTTAAAGTGGTAAATTGCATATCTTGCTTGCCACAATAAACAAAAATGTCTAGCCTGAATGTTATTTCAATAGAGCCTGAGACTATTCCAAAGTTTCCATCATCTACATCTCTCACTGTGGCCAACAGGCCCTCAGAGCACCAATGCAAGTGTTCTCTCCCCCCTGCTCCCTCGTCCTTCCTTGGCCTGGCGACTTCAGTCCCTTACCAACCTGGTGAATGCTTCTTTATCTTTGAGTCACTCCTCTGTGTAGCCATCCCAGCCTCCTCACTTACCCAAAGGTCAGTGCCTGTCCTCCTGTATGTCACAGCTATGCCTCTGATCTTCTCTGTTTATGAGACCATATGTACCAGATCCAGAGTCTTCCATTGTGAGGCCATGGCAGCTTTGTCCCTGTGCCCTAGGAGTTCTGCATGGGGGACAGGGGACTGACTGTTCTGGGAGTCCTGGGGGAATAAATATCCTGGGCTCAGACACCAGGCAGTAGGGTAGGAAGCAGGTAGAAGCACCATGTGAAGATGGCTCTGGTGTCTGTAAACCTATGATTCATGGTAGGATCTGGCACAGACATTTGGGAATTCAACTAAGTAGATTTAGGTCTCCTATGGAGCACCTTAAGGCGGGAGGAAGAGAGGTTGGTGGAAAAGGCAGTGGTTCTGTCATCTTGCCAAACTCTCTTCATTCTAAAAGTTATTCTAATTCTCTTTGATTTTTCAACATCTGAAATGCAGGAAATTTTATTTAATTTAATTTTTACATTTAAAAATGTAAACTAGAGCATACATACAGAAAAGGGTATAAAACATATATGCACAACTTAAATAATTCTAAAGCAATCACCCACATAACCAGAGCTCGTTAAAATATAGAACATTGTCAAAGTTCCAGAGTTTTTCCCACATTCGCTTTCTGATCAGGAGACAAGGTATGCAGAAGGCCTCTAGAATCTGGAAAAGTCAAAGAAATAGATTCTTCCGGAAGGAACATAGCCCTACATATTAATATATCTTGATGTTAGGACTTCTCTCTTCGAGAACTGTGATATAATAAATTTGTGTTATGTTAAATGACTAAGTTTGTGACTGTATGTGGTATATACACACACAACCTAAGAATGGAATTGCTGGGTCATGGAATATATACTGCTCACAAAAATTAGGGGATATTTCAAAGTGAATATGAAGTGATAAAAAAAGAAACATTTGATTTTTTTATTAAACAAGAACATCAGAAAAACAAATGACAAGTGAAAGAAAGTTGTTCAGTTATCCAAATTAGATGCAAAACCAACTTTCATTTCATTGGTGAAAATGCACTATACAAAAGGCTGAACATACTAGAGTATCTACACGTCCCCTGATCTCCTAATGTTTGTGAGCAGAAGACTTTGCATCCAATTTTACTAGATAATGTTTAATGATTTCACAATGTTGTACAATTTATATTCCCACCAGGAGTATCTGAGAATTCCTGTTGCTCCACATCCTTGTCAATGTGAAATTGTCTAATGACATTGGAACATTTACAGCAAAATGGTGGGATCTTGATAACATGATACGAAGCGAAATAAGTAAATCAGAAAAAACCAGGAACTGTATTATTCCATACGTAGGTGGGACATAATAGTGAAACTAAGAGACATTGATAAGAGTGTGGTGGTTATGGGGGGGGAAGGGGGAAGGGGGAATGGGAGAGGGATAGGGGGTGGGGAGGGGCACAAAGAAAACAAGATAGAAGGTGACAGAGGACAATCTGACTTTGGGTGGTGGGTATGCAACATAATTGAAATTTTTTTATTTATACCAATCTGGTAGATATCAATTAATCTCATTGTGGTTTTAAATTTGTCTTGTCTTGATTATTAATGAGGTTAAGAACATTTTATGTGTTTATTGACAGTTTGGATTTCCTCTATTGTGAACTACCTGTCCAACCTTTTGCCCAGTTTCCTCTGGGATTATCTGCAATTTTCATATTTGTGAGATTTTAAAAAATATTCTGGATGCTAATGCTCTGTGGATTATGTTGCAAATATCTTCTCCCACTTTGTATCTTACCTTGTCACCCCATGGTACCTTTTGAGGAAACAAAGTTCTTTATTTAAATGTAGTCAAATATTTTCTTGTTAGGTAGTTGCTTTTGTATTTTGGTTAGGAATTCTTTGAGTCCATGAGGTATTTTTGCATACTATCTAACAACTTTATAGTTTTGCTTTTCACATTGATGTCTTTAATTGATCTGGGATTGTCTGAGGTAGGGCTCTGCTTTGATTGCTTCTGTATTAATACTCCTTTGTTCCAGCACCAGTTTTTGTGTTTTTTTTTTAATAATTTTATTTTTTTAATGGGGTGACATCAATAAATCAGGATACATATATTCAAAGATAACAAGTCCAGGTTATCTTGTCGTTCAATTATGTTGCATACCCACCACCCAAAGTCAGATTGTCCTCTGTCACCTTCTATCTTGTTTTCTTTGTGCCCCTCCCCACCCCCTATCCCTCTCCCATTCCCCCTTCCCCCCCCATAACCACCACACTCTTATCAATGTCTCTTAGTTTCACTATTATGTCCCACCTACGTATGGAATAATACAGTTCCTGGTTTTTTCTGATTTACTTATTTCGCTTCGTATCATGTTATCAAGATCCCACCATTTTGCTGTAAATGTTCCAATGTCATCATTTCTTATGGCTGAGTAGTATTCCATAGTGTATATGTGCCACATCTTCTTTATCCAGTCATCTATTGATGGGCTTTTTGGTTGTTTCCATGTCCTGGCCACTGTGAACAATGCTGCAATAAACATGGGGCTGCATGTGTCTTTACGTATCAATGTTTCTGAGTTTTGGGGATATATACCCAGTAGAGGGATTGCTGGGTCATAAGGTAGTTCTATTTTCAGTTTTTTGAGGAACCACCATACTTTCTTCCATAATGGTTGTACTACTTTACATTCCCACCAACAGTGTATGAGGGTTCCTTTTTCTCCACAGCCTCTCCAACATTTGCTATTACCTGTCTTGCTAATAACAGCTAATCAAACAGGTGTGAGGTGGTATCTCATTGCCGTTTTGATTTGCATTTCTCTAATAGCTAAAGAAGATGAGCATCTTTTCATATATCTGTTGGCCATTTGTATTTCTTCCTGGGAGAAGTGTCTGTTCATATCCTCTTCCCATTTTTTTATTGGATTGTTTGTTTGTTTGTTGTTGAGTTTTATGAGTTCTTTGTATATTTTGGATATTAGGCCCTTATCTGAGCTGTTGTTTGAAAATATCATTTCCCATTTAGTTGGCTTTCTGTTTATTTTGTTATCAGTTTCTCTTGCTGAGCAAAAACTTCTTAGTCTGATGTAGTCCCATTCATTAATTTTTGCCTTCACTTCTCTTGCCTTTGGAGTCAAATTCATAAAATGCTCTTTAAAACCCAGGTCCATGAGTTGAGTACCTATGTCTTCTTCTATGTACTTAATTGTTTCAGGTCTTATGTTTAGATCTTTGATCCATTTTGAGTTAATTTTTGTACAGGGGGAGAGACTGTAGTCCAGTTTCATTCTTTTGCATGTGGCTTTCCAGTTTTCCCAGCACCATTTATTGAAGAGGCTTTTTTTTCTCCATTGTGTGTTGTTGGCCCCTTTATCAAAAATTATTTGACTATATATATGTGGTTTTATTTCTGGACTTTCTATTCTGTTCCATTGGTCTGAGTGTCTATTTTTCTGCCAATACCATGCTGTTTTGATTGTCGTGGCCCTATAATATAGTTTGAAGTCAGGTATTGTAATGCCCCCAGCTTCATTCTTTTTCTTTAGGATTGCTTTGGCTATTCGGGGTTTTTTATAATTCCATATAAATCTGATGATTTTTTGCTCTATTTCTTTAAAAAACGTCATTGGAAGTTTGATGGGAATTACATTAAATTTGTATATGCAGCACCAGTTTTTTGAGAAAGCTCTTTTCCCTGTTAATTTGTATCACCATCTCTATCATATTTCGAGGATTCATATATATGTGGGTGTTGATCTCTTTCTGGGCTTTCTCTTCTGTTCCATTGGTCTATTTGTCTCTCCTTGAACTACTATTACACTGTCTTAAATTCTGTAATTTTATAATATGTCTTGGTTATCCTGTAGAGAAAATCCTTCTATCTTGACCTTTCTCTTCAAAAATGTCTTCGCTATTCTTGATCAACATCCATTTTAAATCTGCTTGTTAATTTCTCCCTCTTACCCCCAAATTCTGAGACTTTGGAATCACGTTGATTCTATAAATAAATTTAAGTAAAATGCTCCTCTTATAATTTTTTTTAAGAATGTGATATTGCTCCAGAAAGATATAGACCTATAACATTCCCAGGAATCATATCATTAGGTTTACCAGAGACTAAATGGTCAAATACCAATTATGTGCTTTATTCCAAAGGATAAAATAATAATGACTTATGGGCTCCAGTCATTGCTTTTATTTCTGAGCTAATCATATTTTGAGAAATCTACAAAGAAAAGCCTTAATGATGAATTCCAGTGGAATTTAAATATTTCAGTATGGGTATATGGTTAATTACAATATAGATGTGTGGTTCACACTTTTAATATCATGACTGCTAAAGAGAAAAATGCAAACAAATGCACTACAAAATGGTTCTATGTTTGCATTTATAGAAACAATATATTTCTAGTCTACAACATACACAAAATAAGAAACTATTTTAAAGTCAATACCTTGCTTAATTAACTTATGGCTGCCTTTCTGGATATCAGCTCTAAATGGCCTTTCACCTCCCCCCTCCCACAGCAGAGAATATCCATCCTCCCTATCTCCCCTCACCCAATGGCCTGCATTTAATTACTAGAATTCATGCAAACTGGCTGCTCTTACAGTCTCATAAGGAGATGGTAAAATCTGGAACCAGGTGGATGATGACCAGTTAATTGGATATTTCTTCTCCAAACACCAGGGGACAGCTGGTTTGCATTGTTGTTCTAATGAGCTCCGCTAAAACTAAAGGCAGGTGCATTAGTTGGAGCCCTTCTGGTGTGATGTACAGTCTTGGAAATTACGTTTATCACTGCCAGAAGCTTTTATGGTGAAAAGAATCAAGTCTATATTTTTCAAAAGTGCAATCTGATATTAAGGGAAGGCAGCAGTGTTTCTTGGCTGCCCCATCTCAGTCCTCTCATTTCTAAATGGTCATGTTTTCCTGACACATATTCCCTGACACAGGCATATGCATCCGAGGTGAGTGCATGTGTCTGCATACCACATGCACAGATTCTACTAGGTGATACCCTGAGAGAAGGGGCAGCATGGGTTCCCTGGAGGAAGAATAAGTTTAAACTTATAATACTGATAGCCAGAACCAAAGGCCAAACACTATTTCAAAAATACATATAAAACACAACTATAAAATAGCTTTATATATCAGACTCTTTAGGGAGCAGTCTGTGCAGTGTTAACATCTTTCTTAAATATTTTGTTATAAAAAAGGAAGAATTACTTTCAAAATTCCCATTTCAAATGTAAGATCTAGGAGTGTTAGTAAACTGACAAAAATCCAGAATCATAGTGTAAAGCCAGTATCCAAGGTTGCCATCACAGCCGCCTGGCCCATGCAGGTTCGCATTGGATTCGGACAGTCGGTAAAGAAACAATGGAGCCTAAAACTAGTGGACCATCATCTTTAATCCTAGCTTGCACCCGGAAGGCAAGTAAAACCACACACTGGGCTCCAAAACCCACTCACATTCAGTACTCACAAAGCTACTGATTTATCCGAGTTTCCTAGAATTAAAGGTTTCTAGCTCACCAGACTTATTCACCTCTGTTCCCCATCTCCTTCCTTCTCACTGCACAAACTGCACAAATGCACAAACTGGCTTCTCACTCAACACTCCACCATCTTGGCTGCTTCTCCTGGCCTCCTCCACGTGGCCTTTCTCTGCTCTCCTCTCTGCTCTCTCCTCTAATGATAATCTCAGGAACCAAGAGCTCCTCTTATAATTTTATCAATATAAATGTAGTCAATCTTTTGTTTATGTCTCTAATAAAATTTATAATTTACTCAATATAGAACTTACATATCTCTTGTTAGATTTATTCCTAGGAACTTGGTATTTGGGTGTAATATTAAAAATTGTATGTATTTTTTAAATTTTGTATCAATAATATAGAGAAATATAATTTATTTTTAAAAATTGATTTTAGAGAGAGGGGGGAATAGAAAGGGAGAGAGAGAGAGGGAGGAGAGAGAGTCGGAAGTATCAATTCATAGTTATTTCACTTCATTGTTCATTGATTACTTCTCATATGTGCCATGACTGGGGGCTCAAGCAGAGCCAGTGAACCCCTTGCTCAAGCCAGTGACCTTTGGGCTCCAGCCAGCGACCATGGGCTGTCAGTGATCCTATGTTTAAACCAGCAACCCTGCACTCAAGCAGGTGACCTCAGGGTTTCAAACCTGAGACATTAGCATTCCAGGTCGATGCTATGTCCACTCTGCCATCACTGGTCAGGTATTAATTGATTTTATTTTTGAGAAAGAGAGATTGGGGGATGGGGTGGGAAGCATCAACTTGTAATAGTTACTTCTCATATATGCCTTGACCGGGCAAAGCTGAGGTTTCGAACTGGCAACCTCAGCATTCCAGGTCGATGCTTTAGCCACTGTGCCAACACAAGTCAGGCTATAATTGATTTTTATAGATTGATTTTGTATTCAGCAAACTTGTAAACTCTCTAATCAATATTAAAACTTTACCTACAGATCTTTTTGGATTTTATACATATACAAGTACATCATTTGTGGATAGTGATGTTTTGCTTTTACTTGTCTTATTTTCATATTTTATTTCCTTTTCTTTATTAAACAGATTAAAACATCCTATACACTGTCAAATAAAGTACTGGTATCAGGCATCCTTGTCTTGTTACAGATCTCAAATAGAAAGATTTCATTACTGTACCATTAAATGTGATGTTTGCTCTAAGTATATTGCAGATATCCTTTATCAGATTAAGGAAGTTCCCTTCTATTCCTAGGTTTGTTCAGCATTTTTATTATGAATGGATGTTGATTTTATCAAAATTTCCCTCCACATATATTGAGATGATCATGTGTGTCTGCTTCTTTAATAGGTGATGGAGCAAATCACATTCATTTCTTTTCTTTTCTTTTTTAGTGTTATATTTTTTCTTATTTATTAATTTTAGAAAGAGAAAAGGGAGAGAAAGAGACAGGAACATAGATCTGTTCCTGAATGCGCCTTGAGTGGGGATCGAATCGGCAACCTCTGTGCTTCGAGACGATGCTCCAACATAGCTATCCAGCCAGGATTCATTTATTTTGTAATGTTAAAATAATCTATATCCCAGGTAAATCCAACATGATCATCATTTATACTTTTTGTATTGCTACATTGTGTGTCCTAGTTTTTTAAAAAGATTTTTACATAACTATGTTTATGAGTAAGAGTTAGGGGAACATAAGTCCTAATTTGCTTAGAACACCACCAGTTTATACTTTTCATCCTGGTATCATCATTTATAGCACATTCTCTATGGGTGATAAAGTATATGATTACTAGGATGACTATGATATTGCCTTCTCATAGTGTCTGTCTAGTTTTGGTATCACAGGATGTTTTCTCAATTTGTATTTTCTTGAAGTATTTATATAAGATTGAACCTATGTTGCCCTGGCCAGATAGCTTGGTTGGTTCGAGTGTTGTCCAGATATGCAAAGGTTGCTGGTTCAATCCCCAGTCAGGGCACATACAGAAACAGCTCAATGTTTCTGTCTTTATTCATTCCTCTCTCTTTAAAATCAAAACATTTTTTAAAAAATTATAATAAATAAATAAATTCAAGATTGGACCTATTCTTTCTTGGATGTTTGATAGGATTTGCTGTTAAGGACATTTGGGGTCAGAGTTTTGTTACTGAACCCATCATTTTATAAGTTATAGGATTATTGATGTTTTCTCTTTCTCCTCAAGTCAATTTTGAGGTTGTAATTTTATATTAACTTTTCAGTTTTTTTCTTTTTTTTATTAATTTTAATGGGGTGACATTTATCAATCAGGGTACATAGGTTCAGAGAAAACACCTCCAGGTTATTTTGACATTTGATTATGTTGCACACCCATCACTCAGTTTTTTTCTAAATTCTATTAGCATATGGCTTTTCAAAGTATGCTCTTATCTTTTTAATGTCTGCAGCATCAGTAGTGGTGGTTCTGATATTGGGTATTACTTTTTCTGTCTCTATTATTTTATAGAGATTTGTTAATTGTTCTAGTCTTTTCAAAAATCAACTTTGAGCTTTGTCAATCCTTCTATTGTATGTTCATTTTCTAGCTCACTATTGTTTACTCTCTAGTATTTCCTTTCATACATTTTCTTTGAGTTTATTTTGCTTTTCTTTGTCAGTCTTCCAGCCATGGATGCTTAACTTGTTACTTTTTACTCTTTATTCTTTTCTAATATATGTACTTAGGCTCTGAATCAAATTTTATTTCTATAAAATTCCAGATAGTAAATATACTTAGCTTGGCAGATATCTCTTATAACTATTCAGTTCTGCCATTGTGGCTCAAAAGAAGAAATAAGTGATAAATAATCAAATGGAAGTTTGACTGTGTTCCAATAAAACTTTATTTACAAAATTAGGCTATGGGTTGGACTTGGCTTACAGGCTGGATTTTGCCAATACTTGCTCTAAACTTTGCCTTTTGTAATGCATTAACAACATCTTACCAATTTTGATAAGTTGTATTTTGTTATTCAGTTCAAATATTTTCTAATTTCCATTTTGAATTCTTCTTTGACATAAGAGTTATTTTTGAACTGTGTTTCTTAATATCTAAGTATTTAGGGACTTCTAGTTTTATTTTCCTTTTCTTTTGCTACTGATTTCTTCTTAATTGTATTATGATCAGAGAACATGGCCTGTATCAGTCCTATTCAATAAAAATATAATGAAAGTCACATATGTAATTGAAAATTTTCTAGTAACCAATTAAAAAAAGAAAAAGAAAAAGGTGGAAATTAATGTTAATAATGGGTTTTATTTTTATTTAAACTCATGTATCCAAAATAGTATCATTTCAACATGTAATCAATATAAAAAATTATTAATGCCATATTTTACATTTAAAACATTTTTTTCATACTGAGTCTTTAAAATACAGTGTATATTTTACATATACAACACATCTCAATAGAACTAGCCACATTTCACATGCTTAGTGTGAGCCTAATAGCTACCATATTGGACAGTGTACTTCTAGATGATGTCATTTTTGAAGTTTGTTAAGACTTACATATGGTCTGGGTCTAGGATATGGTCAGTTTTTATAAATGTTTCATGTATATTTAAAGAGACTCTGTTGTTGTTTGTTTTGTTTTGTTTTAGTTATTAGACACAGCATTTTATGCAAAATGCATTTATCAAAATTTTCATTTGGTTAGTTTTTCTCACTGTGTTGTTCAAACCTTTTGTGTCCTTAATGAATTTTTGGAATTTTTGGTATGTTATTCTGTCAGTTACACAGTGGTATATGAAAATCTTTCACCATGATTGTGAATTTATCTAATTATCCTCGTAGTTCTATTAGTTTTCCATTGCATATTTTGAGGTTATAATATTTAAATTGTAGCTTCTTGAATTGAATTGTTCATTGTTATAAAATAACAATGAATGTTATAAATCCTTTTGTTTCTAAAAGGATGTTTACCATAAGGTCTATTCTGTCTGCCTTCCCTTTCTTTTGGTCATTGCTTGCATGGTGTACTTTCTCCAGTCTTTTACTTTCAGCACCTCTAATGTTTATGTGGAGCTCTCATTTTGCTTTTTAATCCAGTTTGACAATCTTTATCTTTTACCTGGAATGTTTAATTGTTTTTAATTTTAATGTAATATTATTGTTATATTTTAGATTAATTTATCATTTTATTTTCTTTTTAAAATTTTAAATTATTACTTACTGATTTTAGAGAGAGAGAAGAGTAGGAAGAGAGAGACAGAGAAACATCAATTTATTCCACTTATTTATGCATTCATTGGTTGACTCTTGGGTGTGCCCTGACAAGGCATTAAACCCACAACCTTGGTATATCAGGATGATACTCTAACCAGCTGAGCTACTCCACCAGGGCAAATTTATCATTTGATACAATGACTTTCATTTTTTACTATTTTTCTTTTGTTTTTTTGGATTAGTTTTTTTGTTTGTTTGTTTGTTTTTCCTAAATTGTTTTTTCCTCTCTACTAATTTGGAAGACCTCAAGTTAAACTAGACAAGGGAGGATCCTTCTGCCTTGAGATTTCTTAACTCTTTCTCACCAAAACGATGGAACAGGACTTTGGCTCCCATTTTCCCATGTATCTTCACTTCCTCCATTAATCCTCATCTGCTAGGTGGACAGCACTGCTGTCTGCTCCCAGGAGGTGGACCCTGGGAACTGATTCTTGAAGGATAAGATGAGAAGTCAGCTAACTGACCAGTGGGAAAGATCTTCCGGGCAGAAGAAGCAGCATAATCTTACAGAAAATGTCCCAGGGCCAAGAGACCGGATAAAGAATCTGACAATTCCATTATTACATTAAGAGTTTATTAGGGGGCACATACTGGGCAGCAGCAAGAGGTCATGTGGCAGATGCTAAAGGATAATATAGAACAGGGCAGGAGAGATGGGGTACTGGGCATGACCCACTCCTGCTAAGGGGAAAACACCTTACATACTTGCCCAGCGCAGGGGAAGGGCCTGTTCAGCAATCAGCATGCCTGGGGCACTGGGGAGGGGGCCATCAGATAGTCTCTGAGGGAATTTACAAGAAGCAGTGTCTGTTCTGGTCCAAATCTAGCTGCGTCTAGCTGGAAGCCACACAGCAGTCACGTCACAGAGCAGCGCTACTCCACACATGGGCAAGAGCGCAGAGGCGATGGAGAGAGTGGCTGTGTGGAGCACCACAGACAGGTCCCTGTGGTGGGAGAGCAGGAGAGCGGAGGAAGTGTGAGTGAGAGGTGTCCATCTTGAAGCCAGTGAGAGTTGATGTGAAGATCACAACCCCAGTATGTTAGACCCATGGTGGCCCCCCAGTCCCTTCATCTGCAGCCTTGCCCAGTGGATCAGCAGGGTGCCCCAGAGCAGGGAGCTCTGTTTACTGTTGATCTGCCCAGTGCTGTCTTGCTCATTCAGGACCCAAAGTGCCCCTCTCGAAGACATTAAGCTGGCTGCCACTAAGCCTACCCCCTAAATCACAAAGCACCCATCCTGGGAAAAAGCTGGAAGTGATGGCAGTATACCTTGTGTGTCTTTGAAGCCAAGCTTAGTCTAGGAAGGCAGTTTCTGAGACTGTGGCTGTGGCTTCTGATCTTAGAAGAAAGCAGGAAGCTATGACCAAGGCTCGAGCTTGCTCCTCTGGAGGGAGAAAGGAAGTACGTGCCAGGAAATGTGGCAGCACCCATCCCAGGCCTGAGTTGCCTCAGTCCAACACAGGTCTGACCAGAGGCTCATGATGGCAGCAGTGACCAGCCCTTCCAAGATGGCAACACCTGTCGTCGAAGCTTTCATTGTCAACGCAGTGACTGGCACTAGGGACTCTGAGCCCCAGCAGATGTGGAGTCTGTGACCAAAAGCCTCAATGTGATTGAGACCTGCCCACACACTCCTGCCCAGGGCTTTTCTCACTTGGAACTTCCTACTGGTTGCAGCTACAGAGGTTTCTCAGGCCCCTTTTCTCTGACACTTTTTCTAGAGAACAACTGGGAACTGATGTGAACCATGATCTGGAGCCACAGTCCCTAAAGCCTCATGGATTCTCCCCTGCACCCTTTCATCTGTCACCACATTCTCTCTCTGCCCAGAAATCTGATAGGTAACTCTGTGGTTCCATTGCAACAGGGCTGAGTGTCCCATCGTAGGCCAGGCCCTGACCAACTTTTGCATCTACAGTGGCCACAAACATTGCTGAAATTCACTCTGTCGAAATGCAATGAATGTTAGGTCTTAGGATACAGTAATAACAAGACAATATCTTCACAAACAAAATAATTTCAGGCAGTAATAAATGTTGTTTTAAAAATAAATTGACTAAGTGGGCACCACAAACTTGGGTCCTTAGGTGAGGCCACTATGAGTAGGGACCATCAGAACTCAGATCTGAATGACAAGAGAAAAACAACCACAGAAGAAATACAGAAGAGCAGTGCCAAGGCTCTTCACGGGAGATGGGAGTCCTTAGGGAAGAGGAAGCCAGAGCAGTTGGGGAGAGGGCCGCGGGAGGGGGTGAACTGGAAAGGTAGGCTGGGCCAGATTGCACAGACCTGTAGCTTGGTGAGGACTTTCAATCATATTCCAAATTGTAGGGTTTTAAAGCAAGCTAATGGTACGATCTATTTTAGGTTTTTTAGATTCATCCAGTGGCTGTGACAAAGTAGACAACAGTGGGACAAGGGTGGGAATGAATGGACTCTGTATATTGTGAAAGTAGAGCTTAAAAAAATTGCTGACAGGATGTGGGAGTGAGAGTCTGAAAGCATCAGGGATAGGTTGGAAGGATTTTGGCTGAACACCTGAATGTGTTAAGGTGAACTGACATGGAGAAGAACACAGAAAAGTGGGCAAAGGGATTGAGGGGAATATGAGGGCTCTGAGTTTGCCATTCCATGGATCACGATGCTCCAGTGGGCAAGTAACAAAAACTATAAGTAAACTGGCATAAACATCAAGGGGAAAGCATTGACTCTGATAACTGAAAAGTCCAAGATTTGAGAATGGTTTGATCAGTTTCTCCATGGGTCCTTAATCTGGCTTTGTCTTCGCTTGGTCTGGTTTTCCTCAGTGGGGCAAAATGGCTGCATTGGTTTCATTCCCAACACCTACCAGAAGAATGAACTTCTGTTGCTCGAACATGTTACATCCCAGGAGACAGACCACAGCAAACCCAAAGTGAATTTTATAAGTTTTATTGCAAACCTGCATAGGGACTGCAGGCAACCCACACAAGGGAACACTGCAGCCCCGAGCTTCTAAAATGGCTCCTTTTTATAGGGTGGCTATCTAGGCTGAGCAAGCAAGCAGCGTTTACAAGGGTGGGAGAGGTGTGATTAGCTGACCTTGTTCTTGGCTAAGTCTCTAGGGTAGGGGCTTCCTTGATCTGGGTACATAGAGTTCAGTGGAAAATATTGCTACATTTCTAACAGTTGTTTATCTTTTTTCCTCCAGCCACGTACTGGATGTACTCAGTTTTCATGGCTGGTGGCCTGCACCGCTTGTCCTAAGATGTCACATTCCCCCGTTTTCTTCTTACTAGTTCAAATCATTAAACTTTGGTATTGCTCATCCGAACTGGGTATAATCTGGTAGGGCTGAGCTAAGACTATAAGTCTTACAGTATTTATTCTTTCTCGAATAAATGCTGTGGTGCAACAGCAACAAACTGGAACTGGACCCTAAACTGATGTAATCAATTTGGGTTTGTTTTTTTTTTTTCTTGTTTTTTTTTTTTTTTTTTTACAGAGACAGAGAGTGAGTCAGAGAGAGGGATAGACAGGGACAGACAGACAGGAACGGAGAGAGATGAGAAGCATCAACCATCAGTTTTTCATTGCGCGTTGCAACACCTTAGTTGTTCATTGATTGCCTTCTCATATGTGCCTTGACCGCGGGCCTTCAGCAGACTGAGTAACCCCTTGCTGGAGCCAGCGACCTTGGGTTCAAGCTGGTGGGTTTTTGCTTACATCAGATGAGCCTGTGCTCAAACTGGCAACCTCGGGGTCTTGAACCTGAGTCCTCTGCATCCCAGTCCAACGCTCTATCTACTGCGCCACCGCCTGGTCAGGCCAATTTGGGTTTTATACACTGGCCAGTGATCAGCCTACTACACCTCTTACAATGGTCAGCGATGAGCTCAGGGGGAGAGGGGTATTTATAGGTGAAACCTACAAGGTTATAATGTTTTCAGTACGTTTGTACAATATCTTTGCAAAAGCACACAAGTATACACTGTTCTAAGATAATAAACTACCTTCCTGCAATATCTGCAGGGCTGATACACAAGGAATGCATCCTGCCTTTGCTAGTAAGATTAGATTTGCTGAGGCTCATGAAAATTTTCTACTTCAGCTGTAGCTATAAGCTAATTGGGTCAGGGGTCCTCCCTAGTATGTGCTGGCACGCTGATAGTGTGCCCTTAGTACTACAAGCTTTACGGCTTGAATTCTCTTTTGTACATACTGCGTGAGGCAGTTGATAATATACGAACCAATGGTGACCCCCCTACTATAAGCAAAACGAGGGGTCCAGTAAGAGCAGTAAGTAACATAGTGAGCTAAGGGGATAAAGAGAATAAATTCTCATACTAATTTCTTTCTGCCTTGCATTTTTCTTCTCTGTACTAACTTCTTACAACTTGCACAAACCTTCTGCAACTTACATAAACCTTTAATTTTTATGAACTTTCTTATCTATTCAGAAATAACTGGCTTTATAATAACTTACTTTCTCCCTTTTTCGTTCTAAAGTATTTCTATACCTTATACCTTTTATTACCGAAACTATAATTTCCTTTTAGTCAGAATTCTTAATTTTAAAAATCTTAACCTTTACCTTTAGTGACAACTAAGCTGGTAATAAGTAATTTTCTTTAAAGAAAAGACACCTCTTGGAGGTGTCCTCCCTCTAAGTAGCTAGTATTTATAGGTTAAGTGTAAGTACACATATATTTTTCATTACCTTGTAGCTTCCCTTCTAATTAAGGGACTTATAGTAGTATATGTATTAACTTTTAAGACAACTTGTTCTGGCTTTCCTTTGACCTTAGTTCCCCTCCCTCCCCAAAGTCTAATTAAAAGAAAGTCCTTAGTGAGTTTCTCTAGGCATTAGCCATGCGTGGACCAGTAACTTCTGGTTTGTGGCTGAAGCAGGGCATGCTGTCCTTCTCAGGGTCAGCTTACAAGGGTTGGCGGGGTCAGTCTACGCTGTCCACAAAGGTGTCTCTGCTGGGACTGCAAGCTTCAGCCGGCTGGCGGGGTCAGTCTACGCTGTCCACAAAGGTGTCTCTGCTGGGACTGCAAGCTTCAGCCGGCTGCAGTGGACCTAAGCGGGTATGCCTTCTACCTTGGCAGTAGTGGGAGTGGTCAGGATTATGGTATGTGAACCCATCTACGTGGGAGTCAGTCCTTGGGTGGTGTACTTCTTTACCTAGACTGAGTCTGTAGGCTGGAAGGGATGTATTAGGTCTTCTGGCAGTGCTGGAATTACCTCTCGGACAGTCTTTTGGACAGCCTGTGGAGTAATCTGTAGACCCTGTAAGACTCAGGGGTCCCTAAACTTTTTACACAGGGGGCCAGTTCACTGTCCCTCAGGCCGTTGGAGGGCTGCTACACACAGTACTCTAGTACACTGACCACCAATGAAAGAGGTGCCCCCTCGGAAGTGCAGCGGGGGCCAGATAAATGGCCTCAGGGGGCCGTAGTTTGAAGACACCTGTTGTAAGTACTTAAGGAAGGAGTGGTTATTTAATTTAGTTGTTTTATTTCCTCTCTGAGTTTTGGTAGGAAGGGAGGGAGTCTCTTAAATATTATCTTAAAAGGAGTGAATTCTTCCCTGTAGGGGGTGTACCTTGCCCTAAGGAGGGCTAAGGGGAGTAAGGTGGGCTACTTTCTACCAGTTTAAAACAAGTTTAAAGTTTCCTTTAAGATCCAATTCATGTTTTCTACCTGTTAATTACTTTAGTAAAATCTATTTCTAAACGTTCACCTGGGAAAGTTCTCTCTCCGTTTCTCTTTATAACTTCTTTACTTTGCTTAATATTTATTTGGGTACAGACTAAACACTTAGAAATTATGCTTTTAGGGCTACCTTATTGGTAGCATCATCAGCTGCTTGCTTGGTTTTTCTTGAGAGTTTCTATGGAGTCGTCCTCTCTAGGTGGCCTGGACAGTGGATGATGACCACTACTTCAAGAGAGCAGTCTCCTGCATTCTCCAGGGTGAGGGTTTGAGCCTCACCTTTGCTGGTTCTTAAGCCTTCTCCTGATGGCCCCTCTTCGACTGTGCCTGTCTTAGGTTGTTCCTGCCTTCAGGAATCTTACCCGCCTTTGGCTAACCAGCCATCTTAGGGGCCAGAGTTATTTATGGCCATGAGAGTGAGGGAGGAGCAATGTCCCTTCCAAAATGCTTAGTTTTAGCAACTAATGTTTCTACCTAATGAAAAACTTATAATATATTTCTTTTCTAATTCCTAGAGCTGAATGCTATGTAAAGGCTAGGTTGACTGCCTTAGTATTTTCTGGCTCCTCTAAGTCTAGGGGTGTATAGACTCTGTAAGCTTTCTATAGTCTAAGAAAGCTGTGGGGGTCTTCTGAGGATCCTGAATAACTTCTGACACCTTAGATAAACTTATGGTTGTTTTTCTGAGTGTCTTCTTTGATCTAGGCTAACAGAAACTGGTGGAAAGTGTCTAAAAATTTCTTCACTTGCTTGGGTGGTGGGGTCCCGCTTAGGCTAGGCAATTAGAAACATTTTCTCAAGGTGGTCTCAATTGCTGTAAGTGGGGCAGCCTATGTACAGTGCAGATTTCTAACAGTCCTGTTCAGGCTTGAGGCTCCTCTGAGAAAAAGGGGGTTCTGAGCTTTCTAATTCTGTAGGCTACTTGGAAAAAAGAACTTAAACTATTTCTTATTTTCTCCTTCCTTGACTATCAGCTGTAATTGAACTATTGTTCTTATGCTACCTTAAATCAGCACCCTGCCCTTTAACTTGGTTGGAACTATGAGGGCTCTAATCTATGACATTTCCATAGGAAATATTAAGTAAAACCCGAGCAGTTTCACCTCTGCAGTTTGTTAGGGTGGTAAATCAGGTGGAGGTTCAGGATTATGTCTCTAGAGTTCTCTTTTCTACCTATTATGTTAAGAATTCTTCTATTAAGCTAATCAATAGTAATATTTGTCACTCTGGGTTTTGTGACCTAACATTGAACAAATAACAATTACTGAATTATTACATATCCCCTAATATTTAAACTAAAAATTTAACATTACAGGCTATGAAATAGCAAATGAAAAGGAGAATTAACAAAAGACTGTTGAAATAACGTATACATTTCTAACATAGAAAATGTGTTTTTTTTTTTACAACAACAGATCCTTGGTACATAAAGGAAGTCTTTGCATTTGAGACTAAACAATTCTATATGCTTTATTATTAGTACAAATTTAGTATGATTCACAATAAGAGATTATAAACTACTATCCCTAAGGAACTACTGATTTTCAGAGAAAAATAAGGAATGGTCAAAATGTAGTTACTATTTTGTGGCTTCCCAGCTTGCAAACAGATGCTAACCCTCTTTTTGACCAATAGAGCTTTACAACATTAAGTCATTATAAGGGTCGGGGTAGTAAACTAAAAAAACACATAATTTTATAAACTTATTTTCTTAACAGTGGGGTATTCTAGTTTACTTAAGGTCCTCAATTTCCTCAGGGACATAGTAACCCGATAATTCCCTGAGGATACTCTTCTTATAATTCTTGACTATTATGGCTAAAGCAGTGAGTTTAGAAGGGGCCGTATTCCCTAAATCTTCTCCTCAGGTCTGGCTCCAGGTAGGAGATGGGGATTCCCCGAACCCAAAGCAGAGGAGGGCAGGGGGCTGTAGCAAGGTGATGATAGCCTCTAGCTTACTGCACTGTTATCTTTTGCCTGACCAAGCCGTGGCTCAGCCCTTGAGCTAAGAAAGAGGTGTCTTTGTTATATACACTATAAGGGAATCAGTCAGGGTCCCTGGGATTCCCAGTGCTTAAGGGGGAGGGGCAGGTGCCCAAAACTGTGAGGGGAGCCTGCCGCTTCTTTTCTTTCCTTTTTCTCTGCCGCTTCTCCTGCAGCCAGCTGCAGCCTGGCTGCCTTTTCTTTCTCTACCTCTGCTGCTGTACTGGGCTGCATACTGACCGTGCTACCTGCCTGCAGGTGGGTGCTGGTGAACACTAGATTCTCTATGTTTTCTATGGGTCTAGCAATCCTTGGTTTGGCCAGTCTGCTCTTAAGTTGGCTATTTTAATTTACAGAGAGTTCTCAATGTATCTTCTTAATATTAATTCTTACCCTTTATTTTCTAAGTGGGTAAAATTTCTTTGGGTCAGTAGGTGAATATCTGAATATCTGAAACTAGTTTCTACTCTATACTTCCTCTCGCACTCTCTTATGTCTTTAGTTAGTTCCTATAATTTGTGGGCTTGTTTACAAATTTCCTTTAATATAGTTCTTAAAAAATTTCTTAACATAACCTGGTCTTCCCATGGCTATGTCAATCCACACATCTATATATGGCATCTGGTCAGGGTGCGGGACCTGATAGACATTTGCCCTGACAGCAAAGAGTGTGGTTAAATTGAAGGTGCCCTCCAAGGGCCACCCTACACCAAAGGTTGGCCATTCTAGTTCACGAGGAGTCCGCAACGTGGCAGAATCAACAGGAGTCCCATAGTCTCGTGCCCTGCAAGAGAAATCAGAAAAGTTATCAAGCAAGCATTGAAGAGGCATTAGGGCAGCAGATTGCCCCTGACCCATGTCCCTTGACTCTCAAAGGAATCTTGTGAGGAAGCAATGGGTGAAGCAGACAAACAAACCAAATATGCACACAAAACAAACAAAACTTCTAAACTGAAACCAAAAGAAGGGAAAGCAGCGTCCTGTGTTCCCCGACTGACCGGGTGGGGAGAAATCAGGTGGTGTCCCGCCTGCTCCACTACACCCTTTTCTAACCAGAGCTCTGTTTCCAAATATTCAAAGAGGAAGCTTCCTTACTAAACAGTCTCGAGACTCCAAATGTTTCGAATCAGCCAAATTCAGTTTCCAAATGGCAACTGCCGGAGGCTGGCCAGCTACCAACGTCTGCTGCAGCCCACTCCGTGAGGAGGGGTCTTACACAGCCTATCTCGCTGGGGCCTCCATGTGTTACATCCCAGGAGACAGACCACAGCAAACCCAAAGTGAATTTTATAAGTTTTATTGCAAACCTGCGCAGGGACTGCAGGCAACCCACACAAGGGAACACTGCAGCCCCGAGCTTCTAAAATGGCTCCTTTTTATAGGGTGGCTATCTAGGCTGAGCAAGCAAGCAGCGTTTACAAGGGCAGGAGAGGTGCGATTAGCTGACCTTGTTCTTGGCTAAGTCTCTAGGGTAGGGCTTCCTTGATCTGGGTACATAGAGTTCAGTGGAAAATATTGCTACATTTCTAACGGTTGTTTATCTTTTTTCCTCCAGCCACGTACTGGATGTATTCAGTTTTCATGGCTGGTGGCCTGCACCGCTTGTCCTAAGATATCACAAAACATTAATCCAAAATTTCAATCTTTTGTTCACTTTGATCAAACCAATTTAGATAACCAACCACTGTGGCAAATCCCACCCGGATTATGCTGTCTTCACCAATCAGAGAACAGCCCTAGATCTGTGGGTGCTGGGAGAGCGGGCCTGATGTCCACTGTCAGGGCTCACTGCTCATGCCTCTCAGGCATGCACTGGGAGCAGCCAAGAAGACAGTGAGGCGTGGGAGCTGGGGCTCGGGAAGGAGGTCAGACTGGGAAAGGGACATTCGCAGTCCTTGGTGTATAGATGTCCTCACAGCATGAGGCTAAAAGACAGCCCTGAGAAGTGAGCATGAGTGGCAACCTCAGACCCATTGCTGGGCACTCCAGCATTGTGAGGTGAGACTGCTCCTGAAGAGCAGCCAGCAAAGCAGGGGCAAAGGAGTGGCTGTGAGCTAGAAGGAGAGCCTAGTAAGAGAGAAAAAGGTTCAGGAAAAGATTTCCCTTTAGCTTAGTTGAAAAAAGCAAAATGGGAACAAAGACATGGCTCTTGGGTTTGGCAACATGGTGGTCATCAGTGGTTAGACTACATGGTGAGGAAGTGGGAGTAGTGAGTATAGATGATTCTTTCAGGGAACTGTGCTATGAATGAGGGAGAAAAAAATGTGTGGCATCTGGAAGGGACATGGAATCAGGTAAAGCTTAATCCATCCTGCTTGGAACCAGTGCCCATAAGATCCACAGTTGTGGTCCAAGAGGAGCAACTCTGTTCTGGGATGAACTTGGACTCAGAGCATCCCTGGGCTAGGAGCCCCTCTTTGTCCCTCTTCCCCTTGGTGTTCCTCTGTAAGAGCATACAGCCTACCACACTGTGGCTACCACCCCCACCTCTTCTCAGTACCCCGGGATGGCCCATGAATGAGCACAGAGTGGACTGGAGCACTAAGCCCCACTCACTGTGGCATCAGCACAGAGGGAAAGTCCTGGGCACTGATAGGAGTGATTGATAGGGAGGTGGGGGATGGGCAGCAGTGGTTTGGGAACTAAAGAGGAGTGAAATAGAAGAATGAGGGACAGTAGAGGTCCAAAGTCTCTGGCATGGTGGGAAAAAGTGCACGAGTGGTGGGAAGTCATGAGACTGCTGTGTGGGATGTGGAAGGGTAAGGGTGATGGAAGGGTAGAAATGGTGTAACAGGGCCTGACCTGTAGTGGCGCAGTGGATAAAGCATCAACCTGGAACGCTGAGGTTGCCAGTTCAAAACCCTGGGCTTGTTTGGTCAAGGCACATATGGGAGTTGATGCTTCCTGCTCCTTCCCCCTTTCTCTCTCTCTCTCTCTCTCTCTCTCTCCTCTCTAAAATGAATAAATTTTTAAAAACTTTAAAAAGGAAATTAAAATAAAAGAAATGGGGTAACAGAAGAAATTGAAAGGAGAGGGCAGGAACATGGTCATCCTTGGAGATGGTACCACTTAGGATGATACCTGGGTTGGGAGAAGCCAAATGAGTTGGTGCCAAGCCATTGCATGTGTTATAATATTTTGATGTATTAACCTCCTTCTGAGCTGTGTTGTTTCTTAGTCCATGCCACAAAGAGACAAACCTCAGCCCTGAGCTCCATCCACACAAGTGAAAGAAGGCATATAAGGGACGGTCAGCATGCACAGAACATCACTCTGATTCCCAAGGGCAAGTTCTATCCATGCTTGACTGTGGGACCTGCAGTCTCCCTGAAAGAAAGACTTAGCTTGAACTTGGCTGGATGGCATTCTATCAATATAATAGTTCAAATTGTGGGTAAAGACCATGGCCACATTGCCTGGATGTTAGAAGGAGCCTAAAGCGACATTTGGTAAATGAAAGTGAACAGTGATCAAATAATGAGTGACCAATTCTGAAACCCAGTTTCCAAAAAGGCAACAGGGGTCTGTCTGTCCTGGGTGCTCAGAGGAAGCCTGAGCCTCTGACACATCTGCGGATCAGAGGACACTGACTCATGGAAAAGACACTGTAATCAGGATCAATATGATTTTGTGGCAAAAGATATTAGAGAAAAACCTTTAAGATGTTCCTTTTGCTTTCCTCCCACTGCTCACATCTGTGTCAGTTGCCACACCAACTTCCGCTGGTAGGGGAAACCCTGTGTCCCCTCACCTCCATTTCCAGAGCATCCAGCTCACCCCCCATCCAGCCTGTCTTCTCTACAGCAGTTGGCAATGCATTTGCAAAAAGAAAAAAAATCCTTTTTTTAAAAAGCCACCTATTACATATGTCTCTATTTGCATTCTTTGAAGAAAAAAAAAGATTACTTTTGGGGTTTTCATTCTGGCCACAAATGTAATATACATTTATTACAAAAAGTTTGAAAAACTTAGAAAAGCATCAAAAAGGACTACAATAACCACCATGAATCCCAAACTCAGAGGCAATCACTTATTTTTGACATGTCAGTTTGTATCCTTCTTGACACTCTTCCAACCATATCTTCTTATTTTTTTGAAGTGAGGGTAGGGGAGAAAGAGAGACTACTGCATGTGCCCTGACAGAGATCTACCCGGTAACCCCCGTCAGGGGTTGATGATGATCGAATCAACTGAGCTATCTTCAGAGCCAAGACCGACGCTCGGACCAACAAGCTAGAAGGGAAGAGAAACAGAAGGGGGAGAAAGAGGGGGAGAGAAGCAGATGGCCACTTCTTTTTGTGCCCTGACTGGGAATGGAACCCGGGACGTTCATACACTGGGCCAATGCTCTATCCACTGAGCCAAACCTGCCAGGGCCTTCTTTTTTTTTTTTCAATTGCAATTACACTTTACATTCCAGTTCACAATTTTATTAAAAATTTTTAGAAGAATGGATTTAATAACTGTTTTCACTTAATGCAATGTAACCATTTTCTGACATTAACAATATATATTGTCTCATACCATTATTTTTAATGGCCACAAAGTATTTTCTCTCATGTGTATTTAAGCCATTATTGTTGATAATAAAGTTGCCTTGAATTTTTTACACTTTAGGTAACATCATGCTAAACATCTTTGAATATTCATACCATAGCTATTTCTGCACCTTTTGTCCTAAAGACAAATTCCTAGAAATGGAACTGCTAGATTGAACATGCTCACTTAAAATACTGTACATTTTGCCAAATTGCCCTCCCACTCCCAAAAAGCTGATCAAAACCCATGTCCTCAATCCTTCCAATAGAATCTACTATCATGTTTTAAACTTTGGTAATTGATAGAAAAAAATGTACCTTATTTTTTTTTTTTTAAAGATTTTATTTATTGATTTTAGAGAGAAGTGAGAAAGAGAGAAAGGTGGAAGGGGGGTAGCAGGAAGCATAAACTCACAGTAGTAGTTGTTTCTCATACGTGCCTTGACCAGGCAAGCTCAGGGTTTTGAACCAGCGACCTCAGTATTCCAGGTTGACATTTTATCCACTGCGCCACCACAGGTCAGGCACCTTATTTTTATTGAATTTTTCTTTGATTAGTTGTAATATTGACTATTTTTTGTGTTTATTAGCCATTTGTCCTTTTTCTTTTCTGGTATTGCTTAGTCATCTTTGGGATGTTTTATTAAATTGATTTTTAAGAGCTCCTTGTATGAAATATTTGGGGGTTGCAAAATTTTTTTAAATTTCCTGACCTGTGGTGGCGCAGTGGATAAAGCGTCAACCTGGAAATGCTGAGGTCGCCGGTTCGAAACCCTGGGCTTGCCTGGTCAAGGCACATATGGGAGTTGATGCTTCCAGCCCCTCCCCCTTCTCTCTGTCTCTTCTCTCTCTCTCTCTCTCTCTGTCTCTCCCTCTCCTCTCTAAAATGAATAAATAAAAAAAGAAGAAAAAAAATATACCAAAATTTTTTAATTTCATGTAGTATTTTTATTTAGTTTTTGAGCTTCTAATCAATTTGTCTATTTGTTTCTGTGCTGGTATCACAGACATAATTTTTTTATTTATTAATTATTTATTGTGACATTTTAATTTTTATTATTGTTTTCCTTTCCAAAATATCTCTTGGCCAGTATTATAAATGCATATCCTTCAAATTGAATTTAAATTTATTTTGTTAAGTTTAAAATTGAGATTGCGGCCCTGGCTGGTTTGCTCAGTGGATACAGCATTGGCTCAATATATGGATATCCTAGGTTCCTTTCCCGGTCAGAGCACACAAGAGAGTCAACCATCTGCTTCTCTCCCCTTTCTCTCTCTCTTCTCTTCCCTCAGCCAGTGGCTAGATTGTTCCAAGCATCAGCCTCAGGCGCTGAGGATAGCTCAGTTTGAGCATCATCACTAGATGATGTGACTCTCTCACTAGAAGTTATTGGGTGGATCCCAGTCTGGGCACTTGCAGGAGTCTGTCTTACTATCTTTCCCTTAACAAAAAAGAAATTGAGATTGCATTAAATAGAAACATAACTTTGGGGACAATTGACATTTTTGTAATATTTAGTATTTTAATTCTGGAATATAGTTCATCTCTTCATTTGCTGAAGTCTTCTTTTATATCCTTCTATAAAGTTTTAGAGTGTTCTTCATTTAGGTCCTGAAGGTATCTTGTTAATTTCCAATTATTTTCTATTTTTGTTGCTTTTGTGAATGAAAACTTTTCCTGTGTATTTTGTTATACTTACTTATTTTCACATTTAATAAATACTCAGCCCCTTACTAAGACTCCTGTTTAGTACAGAAGTTTTAGTTGCCTCTCTTGGAGCTCCTACCCTCTCGATACTCACTTGGGGTCTTTCCTCCTCTTTCTCTCTTTCGTCTCCAATGGAGGCAGAACTCAGCTTGAGCACCCACAGCAGGAGGACTGATCGGCATGCACTCCTTGTCCCAGATAAATATGAGTGGTCTCTCCCCTGTCGGACCATCTGTGCTTGCCTTGGAAAGACAAGTCTGATTTGGAACATGGGGTGAGACAGGAGGGACATGGTCCTTCCAGCCGAAAAACCCGGGAAACTGGTCTCATGGGAAGAGAAACATTAGGTGAAGTAGAGACCATGAGGAGAGAGTTGTGGTTAATATGGCAGGAGGTTCAGCAATACCAGGCCTTGGGCTCTTGTGGCTGGCTGGAGGCATTGAACTTCTGCTCTGGCTGGGAGGGCTGGCCTGTGAGGGACATGGTGATGGAAACGGAAGGGTCCAAGGAGGAAGGGGGGCTGAAAGTGGGTACGTTGTGGGGCAGTGCCTACGAAAGGGGCCACAGGGAACAGAGGGGCCTGGACAGAGGACCTGTCTGCCCAGTGCTCCTTCCTAACCTTACATGCAGTTCTCTGCCCCTCTCCCCCGAAGGAACCTTCCTCATCTTCCCTCAGGGCACAGTTTAGAAGCCATCCCCTCTACTCCTAAAGGCCCAAGATGACTCAGAAAAGACTGTGCTAGGGGAAATTGTCCACAATTCTCCACCAGAACAGGTCCTGCGGATATTTATATCTGCTTCACGATTTCTTTTTCATGCTAAACTTCTACAATACCTGACTTCTACTGTGTCACCTTCAAACCAGATGGCTGAGCAGATATCAGTATGATTACTACTGAGTGGAAGAGATGACGAGTATTAGACCTCTCCTACATGGAGAGGGTGGTCCTGTGGGTTTCGGTCTGACTCTCCATAGGTGTTGGTGGCTGAGTCATCCTTCACTCCTTACCCCCACAGTCTCTGGGAATTCACCTTGTCAGACTGTCCTCTCTTCATCGGGCACTTGGCCCAGCCTGTCCGTTCTGGGTGTTTTATATTCCATTACCTTCTCCTTGTTCAGGAGTTTTCATTCTACAAGTTAAAAATATATTTTTGAAATTCTTTTGAATGAAATTGGAGTCATACAGACACATACACGGGACACACTGGTATTTTGGGTGGATTTCCTGCTATTATCACTGAGAATTTGTGGTGGGTGTTACTATCTTTCCTTCCCTTTAGGTTTGCCCCCACACAAACCACAGTGAGGATGTAATGGCTTCAGGGAGGAGAGGAAAGGTTGGTGCTAGGCTTCCACTTGCCATATTTTCCCACTAAAAAAATAGACCGGCTCCTAAAATAAAAAATAAATAAATAAACAAACAAACAGTCTCCTGAATTCAAATTTTCTCTTCCCAAGAAATTAACTCAGCCCTGGCTGGTTGGCTCAGTGGTAGAGCGTCGGCCTGCTGTGTGGATGTCCCAGGTTCGATTCCCAGCCAGGGCACATGGAGAAGTGCCCATCTGCTTCTCCACCCCTCCCCATCTCACTTCTCTCTCTCTCTCCCTCTCTGTCTCTTTCTCTCTTTCTCTCTCTCTCTACTCCTCTGCAGCCATGGCTCGATTGGAGCAAGTTGGCCCTGAGAGCTGAGGATGGCTCTGTGGTCTGTGCCTCAGGCACTAAGAATAGCTTAATTGTTGAGCAATGGCCCAGATGGGCAGAGCATCACCCCTTAGAAGGCTTGCCAGGTGGATCCTAGTTGGGGGCACATGCAGGAGTCTGTCTCTGCCTTCCCTCCTCTCACTTAATTAAAATAAACAAAAAACCAGAAATTAACTCTTTCCTTTTTTTTTACATAAGAAATCCTAGATTCCTAATTTTAAGAGATTTCATTGAGAAACAATGTTGAATTTTTGTGGATTTCTCTTTATAAGATTATTGCCAATTTTTCCATTAATAGGTAGATGGAAAGAATACAGGCTTGGGAATTTGATGGCTCGGTTCAAATCTTAGACCAGCTGCAGGTTCTCAGGCAAGTTACTTCAGCTTTCTAAGTCTCAATATCTTCATTTGCAAAATTATGTATATTAGTACGAGCAACCGCAAGCAGTTGCTAAAGCAAGCTAAGGATTGATTAGAGGGTCACTGGGGAGCATCTCAATATGCTCCAAATGCAAGAATGCAGCTGGGCCTCTGAGCACACTGGATTCAGGGAGAGAGGTGCCATCAGAAATGAGGGCCATCACAAGTTCAGGCTCCATCGTGGACTGGCTGAAAATCTTTACCTGAGATTTGTTTTGAGATACGATATAGTTGGGCCTGAGCCCTCTTCTAGTCTGGTTCTTTTGTACTGACTTCCTCCACCCCTCAATGGCCCTATAGAGAAATCAGCAATGCAAGCCTCTGTTTCTCATCTCTGCTTCTTTAGGCATATTCGCTTCATTCTTTATGTTCTCTGCACATATGCACTGTCTGCATAAAAGGACTAAAATTCTAATTCCAAATTCCCAGAGAAGAATTCAGATGGGTCCACCTCTTGGGCCAGTTATTGGTCACCTAGATAAATCAGTGAGCCAGGGACACAGTCCCACTGTGTGAACACGACAGCTCCTATTGCAAAGTTGTGGATGGTGAAGAGGTTCATAACAAGCCTCCCCAAAATGTGCCACTTTGGCATGTGAATTATTTTGAGCTAAAGGCATTCAAGACCCTGAGGGCTCATGAGGAACTTTTACCTCTTAAAGAATTTAAATTAAGGGCCTTGCTGATAATAAGAGTTATCTCCAGAAATATTTCTTCTTGCCTATCTGTATGGCAGGGAAAACTTTTAATGACTGAATGTCTTCTCTTCTCAGTGTCCTGCAGATGAACTCCTTCCCTCTGAAGCCCAAAGGCATCTTAGCTCCTTCTTAGCTCAGAATGTCACATAAATCTCAATTTAACTCCCTATCTCTGAACCTCTCTTGCATGTGGGGTCTCTGTCTCATGTATGTGAGGTTCCATGCACATATATGAAGTTAAATTTGGTTGTTCTATTAATCTGTCTTGTGGGTTTTTAAATATTTTTTTTCAGATTTTAAAAAATTTATTCATTTTAGAGAGGAGAGAGAGAGAGAGAGAGAGAGAGGAGAAGCAGGAAGCATCAACTCCCATATGTGCCTTGACCAGGCAAGCCCAGGATTTTGAACCAGTGACCTCAGCGTTCCAGGTCGACACTGTATCCACTGGCTTTTTCCTGGCTGAAAGAATCTAGGAAAGTAGAGGGGAGTTTCTTCTTCCCTGTAACCAGTGGAGTGGAGTGCATAGTGAGGGCAGCATTTCCGGAGAAGCTGCTGCTGAGATATTTCTTATTATCTCCGATAACAATAAATAATTCTTATATCTTAGAATTGCTGGAAGTAGACTATAAGCTCACCGTGCAATTGCACCTGGATGAGGCTCAACAAATGTTTATGTGTCAGTGCGCTGGCTCTTCTCCATGTCAGCCTGGCTCCCTGGACACAGCTTCTGTTTTATCTCAGCAGAATTCCAAAACTTTAACATTTAATCCATCTGTTAAAGTTTCATATAAAATTGTTGTACTTATATTTATATCTGATATTGGCCTATATTTTTTTAGTTGTTCAAAAATTTGATGTTGCCTTGGTTGGATAGCTTAGTTAGAGCATTGTTCTGAAGCACAGAGGTTGCTTCCTGGTCAAGGCACATACAGGGACAGATCAATGTTCCTGTTTCTCTCTCCCTCTTTCTCTCTCTCTAAAATCAATGAAATAAACATTTTGTAAAAAATGTGATGTCATGTCAAGTTTTGGAATTCTCTCTATATTTACCTCATAAATAAACTGAATTGGATGACAGGTAATGTTTTTATATACTAGTTTTAAATAATTGATATATTTAAAGGCATTATTTATGTTTTTAATTTTTTTTTAAATTCTCCCTAGGGGTAATGGATTGGTACATTAGGCTAGGAGTCAGAATGCCTGAGTTTTGGTTTGGTCTTCCTCTTAATTTGCTGTGAGACCTTGAGAAAGCCTCTGCCCCTCTCTGGGCCTCTGTGGGTTAGAGAGGACAGAACAGCTGGCCCAGGTGTCTCTACCCCCACCCAGCTGGCCTTTCTGCATAAGGACAGATTTCTAGCCAATGGTCATCCCCAACTTTGGGGTGTTTTGGGGTTGTGCTTGGCTTCTTTCCTGGCCCCGATGGTGCTCTCCCAAAGCACTGCTTTGTTTTCCATGCCTTAAGCCAGTGGTTCTCAAAGTGTGCGCCAGGGTGCACTGGTGTGCCCTAGAAGATTTGTAGTTGCGCCCTATGGTATTCAGAGAAATATGTGCCTGTTGGGGACCAAAAAACCAACAGGGTTTTTGGAGTTTAGATTTTTGAGGGACAGAGGTGGGAAATTGGCTATAACAGGGGTTGGGAACCTATGGCTCCGAGCCAGATGTGGCTCTTTTGATGGTTGCATCTGGATCTCAGACAAATCTTTAATAAAAAAAAATGTTAAAAATATAAAACATTCTCATGTATTATAATCCATTCATTTCCTATCACTCATGTTCATGGTTGCGGGTGGCTGGAGCCAATCACAGCTGTCCTCTGGGACAACACCAAATTTTTATTGGATAATGTGTAACGTACATGGGTTGTTGTATGGCTCTCACAGAATTACATTTTAAAATATGTGGCATTCATGGCTCTCTCAGCCAAAAAGTTCCTGATCCCCGGAATATAAACTGACAGTCTGCCTAACCCTCCACCTCACTTGCCTGAATAGGTTGCAAAAGGCTGTTAAGCTGTGGTGCTGGATTGTTTACACTACCCCCCATGTTTTCCAGAGAGACTGCAGGCAAGTTTCTTTTATCTTTTGTTTGTTGTAAAGTTAAGATGATATGTATGGGGGGGGCTTTCTGCACTCAACACAATTAAGAGTAAAAAAGAGAGGAATTCTTCAATGTATTGACAAGGAAATGAGAGTTTGCCTTTCAAATATATGCCCAAACATTGAAGAAATCGCTAGGACACATCAGGCTCATGTTTCTCATAAACACAAGAATGAAAAAACTTAACACATTCGCCCTGAGACCTGCCAAATCTACTAAATCTTTCTAAGTATATATCTATATATATATATATATAAAAAGATAACTTTTTGTCGGTTTTTAATTTTTTTAACCCTCTTTTTTACAAATTCTAAAAAGCATAACTCAAAAAATGTAACATGAAAATGTTATTTAATGTCAGAATAAATTTAATTTTGTTGTATTTATTTTGTTTAATTACCATAAAAGCACGCTTGGACTTTATATTTTTTACTTTAATATTTTTTTCTTTTTTTTCTTTAATATTTGACTTAATTATTATAACATATTTCTCAGAAATTTGTATATAGTGTGCCTACAATTATTTGTAGGATTTTTAAAATTTTTTAAATTAAATTTAAGGCAGTGACATTGATAAATCAGAGTACATATGTTGAGAGAAAACATCTTCAGATTATTTTGACATTTGATTATGCTGTATACCCCTCACCCAAAGTCAAATTGTCTTCCATCACCTTTTATCTGGTTTTCTTTGTGCCCCTCCCCTCCCCCCAACCCCTCTTTCCTTCCTCGCCCCATCCCCCCTCACCCCCCACCCCCCATTACCATCACATTCTTGTCCATGTCTCTGAGTCTCATTTTTATGTCCCATCTATGTATGGATTCATATAGTTCTTAGTTTTTTCTGATTTACTTATTTCACTCCGTATAATGTTATCAAAGTCCATCCATATTATTGTAAATGATCCAATGTCATCATTTCTTATGGCTGAGTAGTATTCCATAGTATATATGTACCAAGCTTTTTAATCCACTCGTCCTCTGAGGGACACTTGGGCTGTTTCCAGATCTTCGCTATTGTGAACAATGCTTCCACAAACATGGGGGGTGGATTTCTCCTTTTGGAGCAGGTCTATGGTGTTCTTGGGGTATATTCCTAACAGTGGGATAGCTGGGTCAAAAGGCAGTTCAAGTTTTAATTTTTTGAGGAATCTCCATACTGTTTTCCACAGAGGCTGTACCAGTCTGCATTCCCACCAGCAGTGCAAGAGGGTTCCCTTTTCTCCACATCCTCCCAGCACTTATTCTGTGTTGTTTTGTTGATGAGCGCCATTCTAACTGGTGTGAGGTGATATCTCATTGTGGTTTTAATTTACATTTCTCTAATGATTAATGATGTTGAGCGTGTTTTCATATGCTTATTGGCCATCTGTATGTCCTCTTTGGAGAAATGTCTATTCATTTCTTTTGCCCATTTTTGGATTGGATTTTTTGTCTTCCTGGTGTTGAGATTTACAAGTTCTTTATAAATTTTGGTTATTAACCCCTTATCAGACATGTTGTCAAATATGTTCTCCCATTGTGTAGTTTGTCTTTTTATTCTGTTCTTATTGTCTTTAGCTGTGCAAAATCTTTTTTGTTTGATATAGTTCCATTTGTTTATCCTATCTTTTATTTCACTTCCCCGTGGAGATAAATCAGCAAATATATTGCTCCGAGCGATATCAGAACCACAACAGAAAAGCTCAAAAATTCTCAAACACAGGGAAACTAAATAGCAGGTTGTTAAATAATAAATGGATTAAGAATGAGATCAAAGAAGAAATAAAAAAATTCCTAGAAACAAATGACAATGAGCATACAATAACTCAAAATTTATGGGACACAGCAAAAGCAGTACTGAGAGGGAAGTTCATAGCACTACAGGCACACTTTAAGAAACTAGAAAAAGCTCAAATAAACAACTTAACCCTGCATCTAAAAGAACTAGAAAAAGACCAGCAAGTAAAGCCCAGAGCTAGTAGAAGGAAGGAAATAATAAAGATCAGAGCAGAAACAAATGACATAGAGGCTAAAGAAACAATACAGAGGATCAATGAAACTAGGATCTGGTTCTTTGAAAAGGTAAACAAGATCGATGAACCTTTAACTAAACTCACCAAGAAAAAAAGAGAGAGGACTCAAATAAATAAAATTAGAAATGAGAGTGGAGAAATAACAACTGACACAACAGAAATACAAAATATTGTAAGAAAATACTATGAAGAACTGTATGCCAAAAAACTAGACAACCTAGATGAAATGGACAAATTCCTTGAAATATACAATCTTCCAAAAATCAATCTGGAAGAATCAGAAAACCTAAACAGACCGATTACACCAAATGGGATCGAAACAGTTATCAAAAAACTCCCAACAAAGAAAAGTCCAATGAACAGATACTTCTCCCAGGAAGAAATACAAATGGCCAACAGATATATGAAAAGATGCTCATCTTCTTTAGTTATTAGAGATATGCAAATCAAAACTGCAATGAGATACCACCTCACACCTGTTCGATTAGCTATTATTAACAAGACAGGTAATAGCAAATGTTGGAGAGGCTGTGGAGAAAAAGGAACCCTCATACACTGTTGGTGGGAATGTAAAGTAGTACAACCATTATGGAAGAAAGTATGGTGGTTCCTCAAAAAACTGAAAATAGAATTACCTTATAACCCAGCAATCCCTCTACTGGGTATATACCCCAAAAACTCAGAAACATTGATACGTAAAGACACATGCAGCCCCATGTTCATTGCAGCATTGTTCACAGTGGCCACGACATGGAAACAACCAAAAAGCCCGTCAATAGATGACTGGATAAAGAAGATGTGGCACATATACACTATGGAATACTACTCAGCCATAAGAAATGATGACATCGGATCATTTACAGCAAAATGGTGGGATCTTGATAACATTATACGAAGTTGAAATAAGTAAATCAGAAAAAACCAGGAACTGCATTATTCCATACGTAGGTGGGACTTAAAAGTGAAACTATGAGTATTGATAAGAGTGTGGTGGTTACGGGGGGAGGGGGGAGAGGGAGAGGTAAAAGGGGAGGGGGAGGGGCACAAAGAAAACTAGATAGAAGGTGAAAGAGGACAATCTGACTTTGGGTGATGGGTATGCAACATAAGTGAACGACAAGATAACCTGGAGTTTTTATCTTTGAATATATGTATCCTGATTTATTGATGTCGCCCCATTAAAAATAAAATTATTAAAAAAAAGAAAGAAAGAAAAGTCAGGGGTCTGATGGCTTCACAAGTGAATTCTACCAAATATTCAAAGAAGAACTAACTCCTATCCTTCTCAAGCTATTTCAAAAAATTCAAGAGGAAGGAAGACTTCCAAGCTCCTTTTATGAGGCCAGCATAATTCTGATTCCAAAACCAGGCAAAGACAACACAAAGAAAGAAAATTATAGGCCAATATCTCTGATGAATATAGATGCTAAAATCCTCAACAAAATATTAGCAAACCAGATCCAACAATATATAAAAAAAATTATACACCATGATCAAGTAGGATTTATTCTGGGGAGGCAAGGCTGGTACAATATTTGCAAATCTATCAATGTTATTCATCACATAAATGAAAGGAAGAAGAAAAACCACATGATAATTTCAATAGATGCAGAAAAAGCATTTGATAAAATCCAGCACCCCTTTATGATCTTTATGATCAAAACTCTCAGCAAAGTGGGAATAAAGGGAACATACCTCAACATGATAAAAGCCATCTATGACAAACCCACAGCCAACATCATACTCAATGGGCAAAAAATAAAGCAATCCCCTTAAGATCAGGAACAAGGCAGGGGTGCCCCCTTTCACCACTCTTATTCAACATAGCCATGGAAGTCCTAGCCTCAGCAATCAGACAAGAAAAAGAAATAAAAGGCATTCAAGTTGGAAAAGAAGAAGTAAAACTATCATTATTTGCAGATGATATGATATCGTATATAGAAAACTCTGAAGTCTCAGTCAAAAAACTACTGGACCTGATAAATGAATTCAGCAAAGTGGCAGGATATAAAATTAATACTCAGAAATCAGAGGCATTTTTATACGCCAACAATGAACAGTCAGAAAGAGAAATTAAGGAAACAATCCCCTTCACTATTACAACCAAAAACATAAAGTACCTAGGAGTAAATTTAACCAAGAAGACTAAAGACTTGTACTCAGAAAATTATAAAACATTGATAAAAGAAATCAAGGAAGATACAAACAAGTGGAAGCATATACCATGCTCATGGTTAGGAATAATAAACATCATTAAAATGTCTATATTACCCAAAGCAATCTATAAATTCAATGCAATACCAATTAAAATAACAATGACATACTTCAAAGATATAAACCACATATTCCAAAAATTTATATGGAACCAAAAAAGAACACGAATAGCCTCAGCAATCTTAAAAAAGAAGAATAAAGCGGGAGGTATCACACTTCTGGATATCAAGTTATACTACAAGGCCATTGTACTCAAAACAGCATGGTACTGGCATAAGAACAGGCATATAGATCAATGGAACAGAACAGGTACCCAGAAATAAACCTACAGCTCTATGGACAACTGATATTTGACCAAGGAGGTAAGGAAATACAATGGAGTAAAGACAGCCTCTTTAATAAATGGTGTTGGGAAAATTGGACAGCTACCTGCAAAAAAATGAAACTAGACCACCAACTTACATCACTCACAAAAATAAACTCAAAATGGATAAAAGACTTAAATGTAAGCCATGAAATCATAAGCATCTTAGAAGAAATATTTGTAGGATTTTAAATGCACCCTGAATTCAAAAAGTTTGAGAACCACTGCTTTAGGCATTGACATTTCGGTTCCCTGTCACAAGCTCTGAGAATGGGAAGCATCCTGCCCACCTCTAGGAGATGCACCATCCTCTTCTGGAAATGTTCTCCTTTGAGTTCCTTGGCACCCGGACCCTCCTCAAGAGTTTCTTCTTCTGGCATGATCTGTGGTGGCACAGTAGATAAAGCATCAACCTGGAATGCTGAGGTCACTGGTTCAAATCCCTGCTCTCGTCCAGTCAAGGCACATATGGGAGTTGTTGCTTCTTGCTCCTCCTCCTCCTCTCTCTCTCTCTCTCTCTCCTCTCTAAAAGGATTTTCTCCTTCCACCACTTCTAAAAGGGTCTGCCTCTGCCCTGGTCCCCTCCTTCTCTAACACCTCCCTGGGATGGCATGAGCCACTCTGAAGGTCCTCAAGGTCGCCTCCAGCCTTGACATCTCTCCTCAGCCCCAGTTCAATGTGGACCTCTAATGGCCACCAGAGAGGGGGAAGATGCCAAGAGACCAAAAAGGAGAAGAGTCTGGTAACACTGATCTCTACTCATACTCTGCAGTTCATCCTGGGTGGGAGGGAACACCACTATGATTTCTCTGATTTATCACCCCATGAGCTGCTTGTCTCTGTTCAGCCCCTAAGCCCTTTCTGATCCAAGAGAGGGCTTTGGAAATGGCTTCTTATTATAATAAACTTTTGCTTGTTAAATGTTTATTCATTGTAGAAAATTTGGAGAATACAAATAAATTCAAAGGAAAAAACTTATTCCCACCACTTGGTGATAACCACTATTTTTCCATGAATATGTAAATACTTTCAAATATAATTGGAATCATCTTGAATGTGTGTGTGTGTGTGTGTGTGTGTGTGTGTGTGTTTTACAGAGAAAGAGAGAGAGTCAGAGAGAAGGACACATAGGAACAGACAGACAGAAAGGGAGAGAGATGAGAAGCATCAATTCTTCGTTGTGACACCTTAGTTGTTCATTGATTGCTTTCTCATACGTGCCTTGACTGTGAGGCTACAGCAGACTGAGTAACCCCTTGTTCAAGCCAGCGACCTTGGGTCCACGCTGGTGAGCTTTGCTCAAACCAGATGAACCCACACTCAAGCTGGCGACCTCAAGGTCTTGAACCTGGTCCTCCGCATCCCAGTTTGATGCTCTATCTACTGTGCCACCACCTGGTCATGCCTGAATGTACTCATAACCTGCGTTTTTCAATTGGCCACATGCCATGAACATTTCTCTGTGTCACTGTGTGATCTTTGCATCATCATTTTTATGGGCAGCAGAGCATCCACTTTTCCACAGATGTACAAAGTGAACTCAGCTTTGTGATTGGACATTCGCGTAGTTTCCAGATTGGCACTATTATAAATAATACTGCATTGACAATTCTTGTGAACAAATAATTCCTTGTTTTTTTTTTCTCCTTTGTGTTCCTATACAAACCTGCCAGTGGTAGTCAAAGGTTAAGAATTTGTTGAGGTGTGTCGCACCTTGCCAAGCTGCCCTTCAGAAAGGGTTTGCAGGTTATTAGGATCACTTTCTCCTGATATCTACCCTGCTTTTATTGTTATCATTTTGCCTGGCCCAGGGCTGAGCTGCTTAGGTGGTCACCAAGAAAACAGATATAGATTCCATGTGATGAGAATAGTGATGGGGACTGGGGCTTCCAGGTGAGTGATGTGGGCTTATGAAATGCTAATCTTCCCTCCTACACGGATCAGCACCCTTGTGACATATCTGGGGTGGGGGATCCCACCTCAAGTCTTTGGTAGAAGGAGACATAAAAATGGGTGTGACATTCAGATAGCTAGGCAGAGAAGGGCAACATTTTTTCTTTTTTGAATTACCTGTTCATGTTCTTTGCTTGTCTTCTTGATTTGAGTTATGCATCAAAGCTTTTTTCTGGGACTCCACCTCCCTCCCCCCAGCTGTCAGCCTGCTTTATGCATGAGTCTGTCTCAATTGCAGGGGGAGTGAGAGGGGGAGGGTATATGTGGGATAAATGAGGATGGACGAAGACTTGACATGGGGGGCAGTGAACACACATATACTGTGCAAAGATGTGTTATAGAATTGGGCACCTGAAACCTGTACAATTATGTTAACTAGTATCACCCTAAAAATTCAATTTATAAAAAAAGCTTTTTTTTCCCCCTGTGGCCTATAATATTTTTTTTTTGCAAGTTATCTATCTTTTAGATTTTTTTTTCTTTTTTGTATTTTTCTGAAGCTGGAAACGGGGAGGCAGTCAGACAGACTCCCGCATGCGCCCGACCGGGATCCACCCGGCATGCCCACCAGGGGGCATCGCTCTGTTGCGACCAGAGCCAGTCTAGTGTCTAAGGCAGAGGCCATGGAGCCATCCCCAGCGCCCAGGCCATCTTTGCTCCAATGGAGCCTTGGCTGCGGGAGGGAAAGAGAGAGAGAGGAAGGAGAGGGGGAGGAGTGGAGAAGCAGATGAGCACTTCTCCTGTGTGCCCTGGCCGGGAATCAAACCCGGGACTTCCTCACGCCAGGCCAACGCTCTACCACTGAGCCAACCAGCCAGGGCTATCTTTTAGATTTTTTAATGGTGGTTTTTAACAGCAGACATTTAAATGGTCAGATCTTCAAATCTACCTGTCTTTTCCTTTGTGGTTTCCGCCTTCTTTCTTGTGCTTAAAAAGATTTTCCCTACCCCAATATAACATAAAATTTATCTATATTTTCTTCAAATTATTTTTTGCTTTATTTGCAAAACCTTAAAAATGTGATTTATTTCCCATCACATGCTGACCCTGTGTGTGCTACATGTATACACAGGTGTCTCCTCAAGGACCAGTGCTGGTGGCTTGATCCCAACCCTGTGGATTCCAGACAAATTCCCAAGGCTTCATCTTTGACCTTTTATAGTTCTGGAGAAATCTCAGAAGCCCACTAGTTGTTTTATTGGTCTTTTTAGAAGAAAGGAATCTGGTTGCTGTGTCTCTCTGGTTGGCTCATCAGAGAGAAAAATTTTTTTTGAAGAAAGAGAAAGAGAAAGGGACAGGAAGGGGAGAGAGATGGGAAGCATCAACTCAGAGCATCAACAACTTTGTTGTTCATTGGTTGCTTCTCTTAATGTCTTGACTGGGAGGGCTCAAGCGGAGCCAATGACTCTTTGCTCAAGCCAGCAACCTTGGGCTCAAGCCAGTGACCTTCAGCTTCATGCCAGCAACCTTTGGGCATAAACCATGACCTTGGGATCATGTCGATGATCCCATATTCAAGCTGGTGACTCCAAGGTGGCAAGCCTGTGCTCAAGCTAGATGAGCTCATGCTGAAGCCAGTGATCTTGGGGCCTCAAACATGGGACCTCAGTGTCCCAGATTGACACTCTATCCATTGCACCACCACTGGTCAGGCTCACCAGAGAATTTTCAATTAAAAGAAATCTTCTCACATAAGTGAGTTAACTCATGTCTGACAGCTGGGCAATGGCATTTTTATAGATCAAGTGCACTCCACGTGGGCAGGGACTTTTTATTTGTTTTTTCATTCACTGCTACCTACACAATGCTACATCTCCAGGACCTACACAATGCCTCAAACACAGGGGGACTCAACATTTGCTTGATAATTGAATGAATACATGAATGACTAGCATGTATCCATATTGTTCATTTAAAGAGATAATAACATGGGGGAAATACTCATGTGGTCAGGCTTTAAAAAGCAGCCTATGATACTGAATAAATTGTATTCATCATTCATTCATTTAACAAATATTTAGTGAATTGTGCTATGCTCTGGGGTGGGAGTGGGGGAAGACAAAGTTGATGTAAAGATTAAATGAATTAACATATAGCATTAGTCTTCTGGGCTTCCATAGTACAGACTGGGTGGCTTAAGCAACCGAAATTTATTTTCTCAGAGTTCTGGATGCTGGAAGTCCAAGATGAAAATGTTGGCAGAGCTGGTTTCTGGTGAGGCCTCTCTCCTTGGCTTGCAGATGACTGCCTTCTTGCTACAGCCTCACATGTTTTTTTCTTTGTGTACATGCATCCTGATCTTGTATCTCTGTCACTTCTTATGATGCATTAGTCCTATTGGATTAGGACTCCACTGTGAGGAGCTCATTTAACCTTAATTACCTCCTTTAAGATTCTACCTCCAAATACAATCTCATTGGAAGTTAGGTCTTCAACATATGAATGGGGTAGGGGAGATACCATTCAGTCTATATCACATATGTAAAATGCTTAGAAATAATGCCTGGCACAACTAATATAAATGTTTGATATTATTATTAGAAAACACACAAAATTGCATTGGTCATTATTCTTGGAGAACTAGCAGGCTGGACACAGTAGACACAGGGTCTCACAGACCAGAGGGTATGACCAGAACTGCTGACGAAAAAGAGGCAACAGAGTTATGGCTAGTTAGTCCTAATGCCAAGAGGCTCTAGTTCAGCCCTAACTTAGAACAGTGAACAGAAAGGGACAGAGGCTTTCCCAGGGCTGCACAGCATAACAGAATCAGAGCCAGGACTGGGAGTGGTTTCCTTGTCCCCACTTCAATGCCTGGCAAGATTTAGGACTAAACTCAAATATTTCCTCCTCCAGAAAGTCTTCTTGGGTTAGGCTAGGATAAAATGTGTGTCACCACGTTCATCAACCTGGACTGCTGTTACTGCTGCTTTCTGTCTCCACACACACCCAGTGCCCAGTGGAGGCAGGACACATTAGTGAGCAATAGCTGAATGACTGTATGGGGGGAATAGGGGAAGAAACTTATTTTTATCCTCTGTGTTCTTCCAGCGGGTCTAATCATTATAGCAATATAAGGCAGAATAACAAGAGAAAATGACCAAATTTAGTTCCATACATATGCATGGAACCTTACATACCTGAGAGGTTCAGAGACAGGGAATTAAAATAAGATATATGTGACATTCTGAGCTAAGAAGGAAGTAAGTGCCTTTGGGCTTCAGAGGGAAAGAAAGTCATCTTCAGGACAATAAGAAAAGCAGATGTTCAGTTATTAGAAGTTTTCCCTGCCGTAGAGATAGGCAAGAAGAGATATTTCTGGTGATAACTCTTATTATGGGCAAGGTCCTTAATTTTAATTCTTTTTTAAACTTTTTTTTAAGAGAGAGAGAGAGAAAGAGAGGTTGAGAGAGAAGCATCAATTCATTGTTTCACTTAGTTAACACTGATTGCTTCTCATACGTACCCTGCCTAGGGATCAGACCAGAGCAAGGGTGATCCCGTGCTCAAGCCAGGGACTTCAGGTTTCAAATTGGAGACCTCAGCATTCAGGCTCAATGCTTAATCCACTGTGCTATCACCAGTCAGGCTAATTTAAATTCTTTAAGGGAGAAGTAAAAGTTTCTCATGAGCCTGCAGGGTTTCAAATGCCTTCAGCTAAAAATAGTTTGCATGCCAAAGTGGCACATCTTGAAGAAGTCTGTTCTGAACCCCTTCAAGTGAATTAGTGAGTAAATGAATTAATGAATGAATGGGAGTCTGGAGGCCAGAACTGCTATGGGACCTGAGGCAGATGCTCTCTTCTCTAGACTTCAGTTGACTGCTCTGCGGAATGGGATAATGGTCTCTGCATTCTCTGAACCAGACCCTGTGAAGGCTGAAAACATGATCAGGATCAGCCTGCCTGCCTGCCCCCTCAGAGGTGCTAATCTGGGAGGAGATAGGTGTGAACAGAGATGCCACTACTGTAGCTGATCTTATTGACTAAGGAAGAAGTTCAAGGACCCTCCAGCCTAGCCTCCATGTCTCTGAGCCCTGGGTTCCCCCTGCTGGGTTCTATAGCTGCCACACCCACACAGTCTGGAGGTTTCAGAGTTACAACTGCCCAGGCCCACAGATGGTCCACAGATGGAGACCCACAGAGGGGAAGGAAACTTCAGGAGCCCAGGACAGGAAGGAACAAATCCCTTACACAGTGATGGGAACAGGCCTAGAAAGAGATACCTGGCCAACACCCCACAACCGGATCCAAGGCTCTTCTGTCCCCATCCCTCAGGTGAGACCAAGCCATGCTCAGAGGAAAACAGAGCATGTTAACCTGTAATCTGTCACGGTTCCAGCGCAGATTTTTGAATTAAAATATTCACAATAGAAGAGACATCTAAAGGAAGAGTAACTGGATGCACCATTCTGCAGGAGGCCAGACTAAATGTGGCCCATGACATCACTCTAGAGAGGAAGTTGCCAGGAGCCACACAAGGGCTGGGAGCAGCTCTGCAGTTCAGTGCTGCAGAGGAAGACTGGGCCTGGCATTTGCTCTTGGCTCCTGGGCCCCTTGCTCTGTGATGAAATGCTTTGCTAGCCCCTGGCCTATGGAGAAACTGTCTGCCCACCTCTCTATGTCAATCTAGTACGGTAAGATGCCTTCTTTCTGCCCAGCTTTCTGGTTCCCCGTGGGTTTCCTCCTGAGCACCAGCAGGTCTCCAGTTCATCTGTTGCCAGTGGTTGTGGAAGGGGGATTCTGACAGTCATGTGACACCCTCTTAGAGGAGCCCTGCCAAGCATGGAGCATGAGAGATTCCATCCAAGTCCCGACCAGGTTGTGCCCAAGGTCCTGCAGGAGCAGCTTTCCCAGGCGTCCAGATCCTGCCGCGGGGAAGGTGGAGGGTCCTATTGTAAGCACAAGAGTGTCAGAGATACACATTTGCCCACTTGCAAGGTGTACACAGACAACCGTGGGCACACACATGCCATATACTGGCACTGCAGGCACAGGCCCCTATACAAGCCTGCGCCCCAGCTGTTGTGCTGTGAGCACACATGCACACAGGGTAGGTGGTCTCTGTTGGGTCTGAAGAGATCTCTGGCTCTTCCACCCTTTGCTGCCTGACCTCTAGTCTCTGGTCATTCTCTTCTTCCTGAGTTAGCCAGTGCCTGCGCTGCAAAGACTGCCTATACATACACAGGTTGGGCGGCCTGAGCACTGTCCTTGGTGCTGGAGGCCTAGTGGAACGTGCATGTTCGAGAACAGGATAGAGTGGGGAGGAGGTGACTTTGAAATTCAGGTATAGATCGGGGCCCACCAGAATATCTATACTTCTTTCCCAAGAAAAGGCCTACTTCTTTCAATCACAGACACTGAAACAGGTGTCCCACCCCTCAGCCAGCAGGTGTCCATCTGTGTGGCTATTCACTGTGTCCTCTGAGATACCTGTGATCCCATACGGCTTCCTGTGACCTCAATGGCAGCCTGTGACTACATGGAACCCCCTCTGACCTTGGCCTCAGATTCAATCTTCATACAGGGCAGATACAAGGACTGGCTTCCCCAGACAGTCTGGGTACTGTCTGATCTAGCTGCCCCTTTGCTAGAGGCTAGAAAGAACCTCACCCCCCTCTTCTCACTGACTTGCAGACTTGACACCCAGAGTATCCCGGTGTCCGCAAATTCGGGTCCTTGGGTTTGCGTCAGCGGGCGCCAGCCTACAGACATGTGTGCCTGCTAGGACAGGTGACTGCGATCCCTCTGCCACCTGAGCCTGCCCAGCCATAAAAAAAACAGAGTCGCGCATTTGTGGAGTGGGCGCAGCGTCACGCTTCCCCACTGGTCGCCCGTGCGCCCCTCTCCTGCCGGTTTCCCCAGAACGCCGGGTCCTGACGTTGGGGGCGGGGGCGGAGACTGCTGCTCCGCGCTTTGGCCCGGCCCCTCCCCCGCACGGGGCCTTGGCGGTTCAGCGGTGCGTCTGAGCTCCCGGCAGTGCAGGGTGGAGGTGGGGAGTGCCAGACTGGGGCGGGCTGCGGGCAGGCCGGGGGCCGCTGGAGCGCGCGTCCTCCCCCTCCCGCTGAGACTCTGCAGCGGCGCGGGGAGGGGCCGCTGGGGAGCGGGGAGCGGGGGCTAAAAATACCTGGCGGCTGCGGCGCGGCGACTGCTGGGCTGCCGGGCTGCGCGCCTGTGGGCCCGGGAGGCTGTGCCGGGCCGGGCCGGGACCTGCTGACGGACATGCTGACCTTCTTCCTTGTCTCGGGGGGCTCTCTCTGGCTGTTCGCGGGTAAGTCCCCATCCTGTCCTTGTCCCTGACCCCCAGCCCCGGCACGCTGTGGGGGGTCTTGGTGCCAAAGGGAAGTGAGCCCCTAGCCCCAGCTGCCTAGCCGTTCCTTCAGGCCCTCCTCTGCCAGGCCGCCCAGGTCACCACCAAATTCTGCGGGGCTCCCGGCGGGTTTGGAAGGCAGCTGGGTCTGCAGAAATGAGGGGCCATGCCCTCTGCGACCCCATAACAACCTCCCTCTTGTTCTTGCGACCCCCTCCCTTATGGCCATCCACAGATCAGACTAGGCCCTGAGCCCACTTGTCCCCCAAGGCCAAGTCCAGGAACAGACTTAGTGTATCCTTGTCCATCTCCAGCGTCTGGAAACCAAGGGTGTTGGTCCCAGAGATCCTGCAGCAGGTCAGCAACATAACCAGTACTGGTCTAGGGCTTCCTGATCCCAGGAAGGGGTTCTCCTCAGACCTCTCCATGAGTACAAGATCTGTAAAGTGGGGTTTACTTGGCTCCTCAGCCTTGCCCAGGATTTATGTCCTCATCTCCCCTCACAGGAGTCAGCCCCTTACCCCTGCAATCTCTCAGGAGTCTGTGAGGATCTCTTCTGCATCCCTGCTCAACACTTCCTCCCTTCCCTCCACACACACCTGGGGTCTCACCACAGGCCCATTCACCCACCAGTTCTGCCTGCACCAGCCCTCCCCTTTGTGAGCCTCATATTATACCACTAAAGGGTCTCCCCCCAACATCATCACCCCATGTGCAGATTCAGCCTGATAATATATGTGAAATGCTTGAATCTTAAACCAGACCTACCCCAGATAAAATGCTCTGTGAATGTTAATGTTTATTTCATATCCAAACATATCAGAGGAGTTAATAAGGTTCTTTTTGAGCCAAAGAGAGCGGTGGGGTGGGGGGTGGGTGTCAACTCTTTTAGAATCCTTACCTGCAATTTTGCATGTTAATTTGATATTTATAACAAATCCTAAGAGATTGGAGGTGCTTTCCCCTTTAATTGACTTGTCCAGTGTCACACGGATAATATCTGGTGGACTGGGGTTTTAACTGGTTAGTCATTGCTCAGTGCTTGGTGGTAGTAGGTTTGAACCTAGAAGCCTACTCGGTGGGCCAGGTAATCATTCCTCCCACCCATTTCCCATTGCCCTAAGTTAGGCCACAGGGACACCTCCCCCGGGCAAGGGGCAGGTAAGGCCTCTCTAATCCCCTTTTCTCCCTAAGCTCCTTCTGTCTGCCACTGTCTGTGCAGGGCCACTCTGGACCTGATGTGCTTGTCCAACAGGCAAGGTCAGGGCTAGAGCTGGGGTCAGGCATAAGGAGCATGAGTTATCAAAAATGATGATGATAGTAACAGCCTCCTTTTATTGCCTGGGTGATGGTCTTAGAGTCTTTCCCAGAGCTGAGACCCCTTTTCCATACCTTTAGGAGGCTCCACCCAGCCATGGACCCAAGGGCAGCTCTCTGGGGCCTTGGTTGTCTGTGGCTGCTGGACAGTATATGAAGGCTACAGGGCCACATATGGCAGGAGTCATCAATGGCTTGTGAAAAAAAAAAACCCTCATAGTGTGGATTCCTTGTCTGAAAGTGGGGTTCAGCAGGCACTGACTCAGACTGGCCTTCAGTCCTGCTTTGTTGTGGAGTGTTTCCCAAACTGGTCACATGCCTTCCCGAATAGGGGAACTGCCTTGCTGAGGAACTGTACAGGATCCTGGAATGGTCAAACAGGATGACTCTTGGTGCAGTTGGCCGCTGCCTGCACAGGGGCAAAAGTCTCACTGCAAACAAGAATCTCCTCCAAGATGCCACACTAGGTCCCAGAGACTGAGGCTGATATGTGGCACTCATTGTGTAGAACACCCCAGACACACATTGGGGCATTCCCAGATCATGGCCCACTATGCTTGAGACGTTGCCTGGACCCTAGCCTTTCTCTGAGGGCAAAGAGGACTGCTAAGCTAAAACTGAGAACACATTCTACCTTGCAGTTGCCACAACCCGTTAGCTCAGCCAGAAACAGAAGACCACCAAGGTGATGCCACCCTTTAGAAGAATTATGTGTTTTTTGTCACCCAATTATGTGCTTTTGGGCCCTAGGATGACAAGCACTGCCTTCAAGGGGCCACAGGGAGAGAATGACAGATGAAGGGTAGGGTGAGCCACCTGGAGGAGGAACTGACTATCTGGGAGAGGCAGCCATGTGCTCTGAGCCCTTGAAGAGCAAGGGTAGCATCTGCCCTGGGAAGGCCAACCCACATTCCACCTGTGTGTTGAGTAGTAAACAAGCAAACAGATTAAATAGACCAAGCATTAGTCGGATGCTGTGCCCCGTCTCAGTGCCATCAGTGCTCAGAGGACCTTGGTGGCAATGGACCGACACTCCGCCCGCCTATGTGGCACCATTGTGCAAAGTAAGTGAATTTCTAGGAGGGTGCCCCTTCCTCTAGGCTGATGCAGCCCCAAACCCTTGTACAGGGCCCAATCCAGGGCCTAGTCTGCTCAACCGTTTACCTGGCCTGCAGTAACAACTGAGTGGACTTTTGCAGCATAAAGGAGTATTTGTCAAGGGCAGGGAGTCCACACTCCAGGTAGAGAAAGTAAGGCCAAAGAAGGTATGAAGAAAGAACCATAGTAGGAGTGGGCCTTCAGGGTTTTGTGACTGGGGAACCTAGTGGGTGGAGAATGGAGTCTGGCTAGGAAGGGATCCTGGAGGAGAAAGAAGCTTTCATTTAGGGCAGTGGTCCCCAACCCCCGGGCCGTGGACCAGTACCGGTCCGTGGGCCATTTGGTACCGGCCTGCAGAGAAAGAATGAATAACTTATATTATTTCCGTTTTATTTATATTTAAGTCTGAACGATGTTTTATTTTTTAAAAATGACCAGATTCCCTCTGTTACATCCGTCAGTGAAAACAGTTATTAAATCACTCTTGACGCTTGTCTTGTAAGTTCGACTATTATATTTAAAAATACCAGTTTTTACACCGGTCGCATAATTTTATTTTGTGCATTTATCTGTCCCACCCTAAAGGTCGGTCCGTGAAAATATTTTCTGACATTAAACCGGTCCGTGGCCCAAAAAAGGTTGGGGACCACTGATTTAGAGCACAGAGAAGCTCTTGATTTTACTGCAGTGGTCAGGCTGAGCCAGCAGGGGGAGCATGCAGCCCGGGAGAGCAGTTGGAGGCTGTTGTGAAGTGTACAAGAATAGATGTGGCCTAAGGGTGGCCCAAGGGTGGCCCATTTGAGGCTGAGCTCCAGGAAGGGAAGGTAGTAGGCCTGAGCTGTGACCTTGGCCCTGGTGTCTCAGACCAGTGTGGCAGCCATCTGGCTGAAGGTGTCCAGGGCAGGCACAGACTTGCACAGCCTGGCTCAGCTCAGCCCTATGAGATCTTCCCCCAACCCTGGGCTCCCATAGGGGTGGAGGACTGGTGTGCAGTCTGGGGCTGTGCCAGGGGCCCCAAGAAGGCAGTTAGGACCTTGGCAGATGGTGGAATGCCAGGCAGAGAAGCTGAGGACATACCTCACAAGAGAAAGCCTGGATTTGCTCACAGTGCCACCATGAGGGAGAATCCTGATCTCTGCACCTTCTCACATTCCTCGGCCTTTGGGAGGATATGGGGTGGTTCCAGTGAGAGAGCACAGCAGCAGAACCAGGCCATTCAGCTTTCCAGCTAGTTTTCTGTTCCTTATGGTTATAAGGGCTCTTAGGTTAACCTTCAGAAAGCTGAATTTAGCTCAGCTACAGTTGAGATCCAGGGCTGTCCCATACACGCAGCAAGCAGAGTAGGTAGGCATGAAGCTCTGGCTTATTTGCAAAAAGAGGCAAAAGTTATAGGTGTCTGTATCATAGAAACTACACTGTGTAACTCTCCAGGGCCTGGCACACGGTAAGCACACAGATATTCACAGAATAGGGGATATTCTTTATGGGGGGAAGTGTTGTTGCAGACATGATGATTTGACTGCTGTTTTCCTGAGCACCTACTATGGGTCAAGCACTGGGTTCTACAATTCCTCAAGCTTTCCTCTAACCTTCCCCACAACACTGAAGTGCTATTATCCCCACTTAATAGATGAGGCACTGAGACACAGGAAGGTTCAATGGTGAAGCAACTCCTAAGAGCTGTGAGCCAGACCCAATTTTCAGACTTCCAGTCCAGGAAGGGTTCTCCAGGTATGATCAGGCAGGGTCTGAGCCTCTCCAGCAGGCTTGTCATGGGCATAGGCAAGACAGCGGTCCTTGGCTGTCAGGTCAGGGGCGGGCTTAAAAGAGGACAGGTGTGAGGTGCCAAGAGCAGGGGCTGGGACACAGGAAAGGACTCATGAAGTGTTGGTTGAAGTTATGACAGTGTGAGCTAGGCCTTGTTGAGAGAGGCTGTAGGGTTCTGACATGCAGAAAGGGAGGAAAGGGAGAAAAGGCCTTCCAGTCAGACAGACCCGTGTGAGGAAAGGTTGGCCATGGGACTAACTGAGGTCTAGGGGAGGAACATACTCTGCTTGGCCAGCGAAGTCACCAGGGCTGAGCTCTGCAGGCCCTAGAATGCCAGGCCAGGCAACATGAACTTTATTCTGTGTAGTGGTTGTGTACAGCTCAAAATGGGCATGTGGATGGCTAAGGTGACACTGCCCCTGCACCCCTCAAGTCACATGCATCCCCTGGCGGCATATGTTCCACTGAACTTTGGCCTCCTCCACTAGCCCTTTGACCTTCTTGAGGGCAGGGTCAAAGTGTCCCCTCTCTGTGCCCCTCCAGGGCCAGGCACACAGTGTGGATCAGGGTTACTGCATACATGAATGGTATAAACAGTTCTCTGAGCACAGTTTATTTTAATAATGATGTGTTTTATAAGCCATTTTCTCACGAGCCAATTAATGAGCAACAGACCTTGAGTGTGCTCCTACTAAGTGTCAGTCTCTCTGCCCAGATGGATGCCAATGCCAGTATGCTAGAAGCAGTAGGGGAAAGTAGGTGTGAACTCTGTGCAGGCAGGACCAGGTCAGCCTTCACTGGACAGCCCTTAGTGCTGAGAAACCAGAACAGGAGGAAGAGCTGCAGAATGATGAATGAATGAATGAATGAATGAATGAATGAATGAATGAATGAATGATGGAACGTACAGCTGCAGGGTAACTGGTTTTGTAGAACATAGTCTTCTCTGAGGACTTAGAGCTCCAAGTTTTCAGTCTCCCAGTAGTCTGGGAGCTCCAGCCAAGCAGAGCTGAAAGGAGGCCCCAGTCAGGATCCACAGCCCACTGGATGGTTTTATGTAACAGCTGTATTTCCTGCCTCGGCCTGGCCAGACTCCCCACTAACCACCCACTGGACCCCAGGAGGGGAGCGCTATGGGCAAGATGCTACTTTGGGCCATGGGGGTTTTCCTTCAGCATGCCCAGGGATGGTCCCCCACCATTACCCAGTAGCCCTCAGAGCCCATGGGTGGTGTGGTCATTTTCAGACATAGTTTCTTTGTGTGACTCGGGGTCTGTGACAGGCAGAAGTGGGAAGATGGAGAGTCGGCTGAGCTGAGCTGAGCTAGCTATTCTGAGGCCCAACCTGTAATCTCAAAGCCTGAAGGATTTCAAATACCAAGAAGTCCCACCTGTACCTACTCACCTGCTCTTCCTGAAGACACCTTTCCTTTTGCAACAGCAATTCCAGGCATTTTGCTGGGGGTGTCTATGAAGAGTTGGGGGTGGCTAGCTTCTGCTTTGCCATCTGCCCATTCAGATGTGCATTGAGAGATAGCTGTCTCCTGGGGCTTTAGAGTGGGAAGCCAGGCCAGGATGGAGCCAGTGAGGGAACAATCAGCGTCTTAGTTTCAGACCCTGGGATAAGCAAATCTGGGTTGGCACCTGTTGGGCCAGGAACAGACCTAGTGATTGATGGCTATTGTAGGAATGGGAGAGGGGATGGGCAGCTCTGGGACAGATCCCACTAACCAGTCCTGCCAGGACCCTGCCTAACTCCCAGCACACTGCAGCCTGGTCCACCAGCACAGGAGGCGGATCCCGAGGGACTGAGCAGAATTCTGCCCTGCCACAAAGTCCTGTTTTGCCTCCAGGACTGTTGGGGCTAAAGACTGCCCTGTGGGGCTCCTCCCAACCACCAAACCCTGTCCTGGCCGTGGCAACAAACCATTCTGGACAATGACTGCAGATCCTGCCAAGTAGGCAGAAGAGCCAATGGGAAGGACAGAAAAGTCAACCAGAGATAGGACAGCAAGACCAGCTAGAGGCCACATAGCAAGGACAGTCAGAGATGGGGAAGAGAAAGTAGGTAGTAAGAGCTGGGACAGAGAGAGCAGCAAGATGGGATGCAGGCCAGCCAGGGAGATTGGACAGGGAGATTGAGTAGGGAGCTTGGCCAGAGGCTGGATGGCAAGGCCTTAGAGGCCAATGAGAGGAAGGCAGTTATCAGTACGGAGAAAGGGCACTCAGTTGGAATCCATCCAGGCCTACAGTGACTCCTTGACTTTGGAAGGGACAGTGCTTCTGTCTCCCTAGAGCTTGGCCTGCATAAAGCCACCTAGACTCCAGGACCCTGCCGGCTGGAGAACTTAGGTATTAATGGTGACAGTACCTTCCAGTAGATCGGTTGGATGTGATTCTCAGTGGGGGACACCTTCAACTCATCCATTCTCATCTCCCCACCCTGCCTTCAGGCTCTTTTTCCAAGCCTGGCTCTGCCTGAGGTGGTGGATGGAAAGGAAGGGAGGTGGGCCTTCCCCTGGCCAGCGGGCTGGCAGGAGAATTGGGTATATGTGTCTCTGATATCCTTACCACCGGTCAGACAGCAGGGAAAAGCTGTGAAGCCCCCTTTCCTTCTGAAGTGTCCTGTCTTCCCCTCCTCTCCAGGGCAGCTTCATGAACTCTGTGCACACTGTGTGGCCCCAACTAACAGTAGGGGAGGCACCTGGACGGTCATTAGAGACAAGTGCTTTCTTTCGGCTCAGAGGCTGACGAGGCCCGTTTCCTGTGGATTGCAGGAGGTCTGCAGATTGTCCACTGAACCTCCTGTTGGTTCAGGATCCCTTAAGTGATTTTGTCCTAGACTGCCTCTCAGGCTAAATGACCTGGCTGTGTCATTGTCTCTTGTTAATGGGAGTCTGAATAGCATCTGTGCTCCATAGGGTACAAGATTTGTGCTGTGGTTAATGGGCAGCTCCTGGTGGCCCTAGGGTGTCAGCAAAGTAGCCTTTCTGGCCTCTGACAGTCTGAACAAGACTGAAGTCTGACCTCTGTTAATGACGATGTCCAAGCCCTGGAGTGTTCCAGAAGCTAGTGATGGCACACACTGGACTATGGGTTACCACAGACCCCACCCACAGCCCAAGGGCATTGGTGGCAGCAGCTGTTGGTGACAGGCAGAAAACATATATGGCCTTCGTCCCTAAAAGTCCTCTCTGTACATTTTTGTTTACCATCGCATTTTCCCTCCCACATATTTTTTTATGTTTACCATCAACACCATGAGAATTACCAGTTCCCTTGTATCAAAAAAGAAAGGATTGCTACCTCAGATGAATCCAATATTAGTTTTTGGAAAGGACAAAACCGACAGAGCATCAGAATGGGCCGCCCCATTTTTTGGTCTCACCCCCTGACCTGATGCAGTGCTTAGCTCAGAGGCCACAGAGCCTCCAGCTTCCTCTGGAGAGATGGTGGGTTCAGTGAGAATCCAAGTGATGGGTGCTCTGGGTGGGTCAGCGTGAGCAATGTGAACAACGGCTAACAACAGTCCTGAGCCAGCCAGAGCCTCCTTTTGCTCTGAGCTGAAAGAGATTTTTGTTTTCTGGTGAGAACAGCCTCAGCCTAGCCAGGCTGGAGCCAGTGGCTGGAATACAAACCCTTTCATGTGACAGGTCCAGAGTGGAGAGACAGCTGAGCCAGCCAGCAGCAGGCCCTCCCCTGCCTGTCCTTGGGAGGCGGTCATTTGCATATTTCCCATTCACTGTGGCCTTGAAAAGGAGCCTGGGGTTCTCAGTGCTCCCTGCCCTACTCAGGGCTAAGCTGCTTAAGCCTGGCATTAACCCTCTGGACACCATGGATTCCTACTGGCCAACAACGGCCCGGCAGCCAGAGGGCAGTGAGAGAAAACAGCAGCTGCCCTGTGGCCCTGGTCTCCAGAGGGATAACTCAGGAGGTGGTACAGTCCCGTAGACCAACACAGCCTTCCACTGAACTGAGTGAAATCCAGAGTTGTTTTTCCTTGTGGCATTCACATGAGACACTTTGTCAAAGTATGGTGAAGCCAGAGAATTAAGCTGATCAAATTTGTCAGAAAATTTACCTTTAACTAGAACTCTCTTTTCTCTGCTTGTTGTCTGTTCTGTGAAGAAGTAACAACACCTGGAATGGTGGGCAAAGGGCTCCCGTTGGCTTCTGGCGGCAACAGCCACCCCCTTGGCAGGGATCTAGGTGCACAGCTTGCAGGGCACTTTTACACCCTGAAACACCAGAGCACTAGGTCAGGTGAGCTGGTGGGCGCCGTTAGTTCGTGGCTGTGACTTCAAAGGAATGACGCATACAGACAGTACCAACCACAAGCTTTTTCCTTCTGCAGCTAAAGGGTATCCTCCCAGCCTCAGCTTCCTGCGCTGTTCTCAGAGCTGCCTGGCCCCTGCCTCCTTCCCAGGAGCTCAGCATCTTACAGGCTCTTCCTGTGACTTAACAACACACTTCCGTCACTCTGTCCCTTTCTCAGAACCTTCCTTTCTGCCTTATTCCTAATTCTCCCATTGTTCTGCCTCCCTGACTGAGGATGGGTCTCAGGTTCTGTCTTTTGTGCATTTCTCCCTGAGCAGGGTGTACCCAGATGCTCCTGAGTAGAAAAGCGAGCAAGCAAATCCCTCTTGCTCCCCCAGGCTTAAGGCCATAAACATGTCTGAGCAGGACCTTCCCTTTAGCTGGAGGAGGTCACGTCCCTCCGGTACCCTATAGGCCACCTGCAATTGAGTTCTGACATCATCGCCCTGCTAGGAGCAGCTCATGTTCCCTTTGCTGAGCTTGAACCTGCAGGGTTTGCAGTGTGTCCTCAGCCTGGGCCAGTGGTGGAAACGGATCACTCACAGTTCCTGCAGGCCAGGACACTGGTGGCCCTGGTGCAGACTGGTCTGTAGGGAAGAGGGTCATGTTGCAGCCCCAGGGTTTGGCTGTCTGCATAGCCAGGCCTGGCCAGGGGGTTTCCCTCTGCTTGCGTGGTGCTGTGGCCCTCTGGCCCTCACTGGTCTCCCGGGGCTGTGCCTGCTGTCCCAGGGCTTGGTGTGGAAGGAAGGACAATGAGGCCAAAGCACATCTACATCATTAGTCCTGGTCATTGTACCCTGGAAATATTTCCAAAGGGAACGCTGCCACTGTCTTAGCCTCTGCTGCTCTGAGAATTTTGTTGGGCCTGATTTGTAATAAGAACAATGCTTATCTCAGAGCCTGTGAAAGACACTGTGTTTCTCTTTGCTCCTCTGTTCTCAAGGCTATTTATATTTTTCAGTTTCTGAAAGTGTTGTCTGAGCCTAGCTTCTTGGTGCTACCGTCATGTGGACCCATGGTCCCTGACCAGGTCTCAGGGTGAGTGAGATTCTTGAGAGGTGCTGGCATGAGGATGTGGGGGGTGGGAGGCAGAGGACAGTGGAGGCTGCTTCCCACACCAAGTGAATTGCTATGAGGAGGCATGTTTCCAGTGAGTTCAAGCTAGTTGGGACAGGTGGCCCTGCACAGTGGTCAGGCACAGCCAACCTCAGTTGGGCCTTTCCACATTCAAGAGGCTTACTTGAACCTTCAGAGCTATAGTCAGGCTCCTCAGGGAGGCTTGGATGGGTGAGCCTCCCTGTAACCCAGCAACCCTGAGTCATGGGTCCATCTCTCCTGGGGGATGTGCAGTTGGGCTCCGGGAGGCTCTCAGCCCCAGCACTGCCCCAACATTTGTGATCCTGTGGCTGTAATAAAAACCCAAGAGGAAGACGGAGGGGAAGCCCCCCTCTCATGGAAGAGATCTTGTGAGTCCCGTTGTAGATGGGGTGGATGCCAGGCCAGGTGTGGGGTGCTGTGTTTTCTTCTTTGCAGGTCAGGGCTACACAGGTGTGATGATGAAATTTGTGCTTTTATAACCTAGCAATGGGGCCATACAATTCCTGGGATAGAACTGTGGGGCTCCACGGCTCTGGCACCTGTGTATGCTTTCAGCCAGGACGTTGGTGTGGCCACTGGATTTTCTGCCCCAGGAGCAGCCCTGAGAACCACTAAAGGAAGGTTTTATCTTATTTAAAGACATCTCTGAAGATGTCTAGAGAAAAGTAGGGAACCTGCCGGGAAGGTTGGGGAAGGGGCTTTTTGGGCCAACATGGGTGCTCAGGCATTTGCATTTTAAAGCTTCTTCCAGGTGGATTATGGGAGGCTTGGGCCTGGGGGCCCAGATAAGCTTGTGGGAATTTGCCAGTGAGGGCTGCTGGTGCAGGAAGCTCTCATCAGGCAGTGGGGTGAGCAGTAGAAACTGTATCAGCACCAGGGAAGTTGTTGCAAGGTCTGTGGGCTCTAGAGTTGCCAGGAAGGTTGTGCAAACAGCTCTCAAGAGGAAGCTCAGAGCAGTGGACCATGGTCTGAGATGGTGAGTTGGGTTTGGGTGGGCAACAGTGGTGGGTCCTGGAAGGCTTGGAAGCACTCGTGTGTAGAGCCTGGAGGGGGTGGGGTGAGCTGCGCCCTGGAACCTGGACTGGCCTTTTACTCTTTAGCCGTGGCCATCAAGTGCCTACTGTGTGCTGGCCATGGAAACAGGCGTGAAAATGGGCCATACCTGATCCCTGGCCCCCTCCCTCGCCCTGAGAAAACAGAACCTTGCAGGAGTGAGGGCCTGGGAGGCCCTGGGAGGCCCAGTCTGTCCACCAGAAGTGCTGAGAGAGTTTAGAGCTCAGTTTTGGTTTCCAACAGGGCCAGGTGTGGATTCCAGCTCCAGGATGGCCATTGCCTGGCAAGCTAGGAAGATGTCTCTCCGGGCAGGCATTACGGAGGGCTGCTGTACTGCCTGGGGTCTTGCAGAGGAAAAGCTAGTATCTTCCGCCTGCAGACCCTGACCCTTGGTCCGGAGAGTCCCCACACCTCAGAGCATCTCTAAGCAGATACTTTATCTGGGACCATGCCCAGTTTTCTTCTTCTCCCCAAGGAGACTCGTTGTGACCTTGTGGGGGTGGGGAGAGGAGGCAGCCCCTGGCAGGGGCTGGAGGCAGTTTCCTGGGCATGGTGCAGGCTTCCTTCAGCACCAGGGACCTGGCTTCCCGCCACCCCTACCACTCCTGCTGGTTGCGGGCCCCAGTGCATGGCTGAGGCCCTGGCCACTAGTAAGTATCACAGAAGGATGTGTAAAGAGACTTTGTCCTTAAGCAACCCATTTGGCAAACTGCTCTCCAGTACTGAAAGAGCTGGGGTGGTGTGCAAAGAGGTTTGAGCTGACGCTCCTGCAACCTGGCAGAGTAGGGGTTAAGGCTGGTTGCTTGGCTTTGAGCTGATCTGAGCCAGCAATGCCCAGTGTGCAGATGGGGGGGGGGGGCAGTGCAGGGAACGCCTTGAAGGGGCCAGCAGCTTCTCATAGAGCTGTTCTGTGCTCAGGTCCCTGCCAGACCTGCTCCCACAGCTGCCGGGGAGCCACTGCTAACACCTCCAACATCACCCAGCTTCTCAGAGCAGGTGACTGTTGCCATCAGCTGTCCCCAGGAGGGCAGACTTGGGGCAGGGCCTTCGCTACTTTTGTGCTTTGGCTGAGATGTGGTAAGCTCTCTTCCTGAGCCCCACGTGTTCTTTATAGGTGGAGGCTGGTACTAATGGGACCAGCTCAGCCGCCTCCCCAGTGCCAGGAGCCCTCTGGAAAGGTAGGGTGTGAATGCAAATACTTCTGCAGATTGTCATTGTGCCCTAATGTCTGGCAAAGAAACAAGAGGAGCCGCTTCAGCTAACTGCTCTCTACCAAGTGTTTTCCTTTCTACGTGCCTGGCACTGCACTATCTGTCCATGAGCTTATTTAAGATGAGGCACCAAGAGGTGACGTAACTTGTCCAAGGTCTTACAGCTCTCAAGAGTCTGAGTCAAGATTTGGACCCAGGTCAGTCCAGCACCAGAACTTCCCTTTGGGCCCTTTCTCTAGCTTGTTTGCCAGGGACCATGGGCCCTGGGAGAGGTTGTGATTTTTTTTTCTTGCTATTCACTGTGAGTTGAGCAGGTTATTTGATGATCTGGTGGCCTGCCTTGTGCTTCTCACCCTTTCTGAAGGCCTCAGAGGTTTGCAGAGACCCAGAACCCTGTCACAAGAACCCCCACCCCACTCTAGGCTGGCACACAGGGAAGCTGGGGTGAGGATCATGGAAGCCTCAGTGCCAGCAGGAAGAGTTTGGACTTTTGCCCTAAGGTAGCAGGGAGCCAGCCAGATGAGGTTTGTGAGCAGTGGCATGATATGGTCACATCTATGTGACAAGAAAGTAACTTTGATATCAGTGTGAGCATTGGTCAGAGACAGGAGACGTTTGAGGAGGCTGGTATGGGAGTCTCAACTGCACTCAGCTGTGGCTGCGCTGGGCCGGGGCTGTGGGCTGGGCAGGAGCAGTCAGGGTTGAGATATGTGTAGGAGATAGTGCTGATGGAGCCACTGACCTGGACTGTGAAGGTCTTGAGTGTTGGGCTTAGGCTTAGGCTACACCAGCAGAGGGTTCTTAAAGGCTACCCAGGGGCTCCAGGGCCATCTCCACAGGGACTATGCTCTGAGTGGGGCTTGGCCTCTGTCACTCTGCCAATTCGGAGCCACCATGCTTCCTGCCAGTGCCCCTTCTTCCCATTCCCACCCTCCCTGGGTTTGGGGGAATATGACTCACCACCCATCTTCCACATGCACTCACTTGGCCGAGGACACAGTGCAGGGGCGTCCCAGTGCCCCAGCCTGGCCGCCACTTGGAATTCTGGATTAATCTGTGTCAGAGATGAGGAAGCTAGTTCCTACCTACCTAGGGCTTTTTGCTCCTGCCAGGTGAATATTTACAAACACTCACAGCTGCTCACTTGGCAACATCAGCACCACTGAGTCCTTTGGGTACCATCCCACCCCCACCCTATGCCCCAGGCTGCTGCAACCAGGAGAGCCTCCTGGGCACGAAGGAGCAGCCATGGCTGGGACCCCAGGGACCACTGAGCCCCAACCCAGGTTGACAGAGAACATGGAGGTTGTAGGAAACCAAGGCCTTGTGAATAGTGAGATGAGAGCAGACTCCCAGGCCTAGGCTTTGCCCTTCCCCTTGCCAAGGCCTTGTTTGCTCAGGCTAGCTCTGAGGCTCATGTCCTTAGAGCAATGGTCCCCAACCTCTTTTGGACCACAGACCGGTTTAATGTCAGAAAATATTTTCACGGACCAGCCTTTAGGGTGAGACGGATAAATGTATCACGTAACCGAGACAAGTGTCAAGAGTGAGTCTTAGACGGATGTAACAGAGGGAATCTGGTCATTTTTAAAAAATAAAACATCATTCAGACTTAAATATAAATAAAACAGAAATAATGTAAGTTATTTATTCTTTCTCTGTGGACCGGTACCAAATGGCCCACGGACCAGTACTGATCCGCGGCCCGGGGGTTGGGATCACTGCCTTAGAGGACCTAAATTTCCAGTGGCTCTCAGGTCTGAAGGGAATCTCAGGGTTAATGCAAGCAGTCTGAGAAGGCTGGTGAGCCTGGAAGAATGACACCCTTTGGTCACTGCGCAGTCAAGGAGGGGAACAGGCCCAGCCTCAGGGCAGAGGAGCTACAGCTAAGCCTGAGAGCTCCTTAGTGGTGGACACCTAAGTAGGAGCCTGGGGAGGAGCTGGTGGCCAAGCCTGTTTCCACTTCCTTCCATCGTCCTGGGTGAGTGGGCTTCCTGGAGGAGGTCACTCAGCCATGAGAACAGGGTGGGTTCTTGATGTGAGGCTGGAGGGAGCCTACCCATAGAGTGTGCATGGCACAGAACAGTGACTGGTCCTGCTTACAGACTCTGGTGGCTCAGTGTAACCTGGGCCTGGGCTCTTCTGAGCAGCTCTGGAGATGGTTTTTTGTTGGTTCAGCATTATTATGAAGGAGAGCACTGGGTGTGGGAATGGAGAGTGCAGCATTGGCCCCGGTGGGGGGTGGTGTGACACAAGGCAGTGGTTTCGGAGGCTGTAATCTGGGGCTTAAGTCCTGGCTCCCTCACTCGCTGACTGTATCCATAAATGGCAGGTCATTTCTTCAGTGGAATCTCTGTGTTCTCTACCTTATAATGAGTGCAGGAAACTGTTTTGAGGATCCAACAGTGCAGTATGTAGGCAAGGGCTTCTCAGGCCGCAGGAATTCAGGAAGTTTAAATAAGTTCTATTCTTCCCTCTCCTGGGGACTGTAACACTTTGGTGTCTTCTGAAAGCTCAGCATATCTGGGAGGCCATCCTTAGACTTGTGGCGCTGACTCTTGTATAAGGTTTCATGGACTCAGGACTTTTTTCCAAATAGAATATTCAGTTTGCTAAGTATTCAATAATCTCAATTCCAGCCTTTGTAAATTTGCTTTCCTCTGCTTGGGACACCTTTTCCTCTTGATCCTTCTGTCTCTGCCAGAAGCCTGTCCCGATTCTCCCTACCTGAGTCTGGCACCTCCTCTGGCTCCCCATGGCTGATCATAGCCCCAGCCACACTGCACAGCACTGCCTGCTTCCTCATGTGTCTTCTCCATGAGACTGAGGGCAGGCCTACATCTGGCTTATCCCAGTGCCTAACCCTGAGCTAGATGAAAGTGGGACATCTAAGTAAATGCATGGGTGGGTGAGTGGATAGATGGGTGGATGCATGAGTGGGTGGGTGGGTGGATTGGTGAGTGGGTAGATGGATGGGTGGGTGGGAAGATGGGTGGATGGGTGGTGAGTGGGTGGAGGGGAAGGTGGACAGTGGGTAGATGAATGGTATTGACCATTCTGTGCTGTGCTCTGTGAAAGCCCCAACATGCCACAAATGCTCATGTTCTGTGACAGTATAGGGCCCGTGAGCAACTGCCAAGGACCAAGGACTGGTGATAGAGAAGTTCCAGGATTTTCTCCAAAACTTTTGGGATCATATAGCTGAACTTGTAGGAGTTTAGCAGAGACTTCTTGGGGCTTGGTTGTCCAGTCCATTGAGTAAGTTTCGCCCATTAGGGGAAAGGTCAGTCAGCTCAGAGCCCAGCCCAAGTGTTTGTGCATATCTGTATTGTCATTTATCTGATGGGCCTGACTGTGACTTGGTCTCTTCATCTGTGGATTAGGGAAATAAATGTCCCAAGGAAGCAGCTGTCCAACTGGCCAAAACCCTCCCCAGAGCGGTTTTTCTTGATGGTCCATAATAGGCTCTGCTTTGCTGATGAAGATCCTTAATTTGATCATATGCCAGGAGTGGTCACTCCTGTGAATGGCCTCAGCACTGACCCAGCCCAAAGAGGCTGCTAGTCAGACAAGATTTTTGGCTCAGGAATTCAGAGAGAATGTTCTGGCTGGCTACTGGGTAGTTGATGAGTGTTCGCAGGACTCAAACAGCCTGCTATACCATCTGCAGAGCATCAACTCCTATGGGGCCACACAAAGTGCCTGGGCCCAGCCACCTGCCCAGTGTTTGGACCAGCCTGGGCTGAGCAGCCACCTCGGTCTGACAGACGTCCCCTTAGCCATCGTATGCCTCTACCTGCACCCGATACAGGACAGGAACTTCACATGCCTGAGTGATCCTGTCCCCATTTTAAAGATGGGGAAGTGGAGGTCCAGAGAGTTGGAACATGCTCAATCTTGTGGAGCTTCTAAGTGAAGGAGAAGGGATAGGAACCAAGGAGCTTGACTCACTTTCTCTGCAATGACTGCATATCCCTGACTTCATCTCTGCTGAGATGATGTTACAGTTTAGCACAGATTCTGTTTATTGGCATTTCAGTAGATCCCTGCTCTCTCGGGGTTCAGCAATTGCTGTTTGGCTTATATTCTGTCGCTGCAGAGTGGCAGCTGTTGTGTTTCTTATTGTTTCCCGAGTAGGGAAACCACAGCCATGCTTCTAAAGGTCGATGGCCAGTGAGGAGGGTGCCTGTGGGTGGTGCATAGCAGCCTGCAGCCCCCCAGCCTCGCAGCTGGCAGAGCGGTAGGTGTTCTGCAATGTTTCTAGCCTCAGGTCCTACTGGTCAGTGACACCAAGGAGGTCCCGGTGGCGATAAAGACATTTAATACCGGGCTTGCTCTGGCTACCCTCCTCAGTTCTAGGCAAAGTGCAGCCCCCTGACCCCAGTTGCCCGTATGTCTGCCCTGCCAACACTGCTTCACTTAGCTAACAGCAGGATGTGGTAGCCCCCTGGACCTGCTCTCTTTAAACCAAGTCAGTTACCAGTGCTTCTCAAAGAAGTGCTTCTACTGCCCACCTCAGGGCATCCTCCATGTCCCCTGAACAGGCCCACTGTGGCCAGCTAGACTCCAGTAGTGAGTGTGGACCCTGACTTAAGATATATCTAATATCCCGAGAGCTGCTGGCGACCCCGGGAGTGCACAGGCACTTTGCTGAGCCCTTTCTCGCTGAGCTTCGGTTTCTTTCCCTTCCATCAGTTTAACACCTGCTCCTTTCTGCCACCTCCTTCCTCCTCTGGACGTGAGCTGATGGGATCCTGGGGAGGACAGCACAGATGTGGCTTCTGGTGCTTGTGGTTCAGAGCCACATGCATAGTGGTGAGCAGTCTGGGGCCAGTGGAGCAGTGTCCATCCCCACCCCAGCTGCTCACCGGACTCTGCTGTTCCTCAGAAAGTGGACACCAGTGTTACCTCTGGCCTTGGAAGATCTTTGGCTCCAACTTTTCTTTAAGGAGAGCCCATGGTGGCCAGGATGTGGGCCTGGGGAGACCCTGTTGTGTGTCACCCAAAGGACCCTTGGCAGATAGGCCCTTGCCCTCATATCATGAGGGCTAGAGGTATCTGTCTGGGCTGGTCTGTGGGCCAATGTTTCTAGCCTCAGGTCCTACTGGTCAGTGACACCAAGGAGGCCCCAGTGGCGATAAAGACATTTAATACCGGGCTTGCTCTGGCTACCCTCCTCAGTTCTAAGCAAAGTGCAGCCCCCTGACCCCTTGCCTTCTCTGTCTTCCTCAGGGTCAGGGCCTGGGCCTGGGAGCTTTGAGATGAAGTGGGAGGAGTCTGCACCCCCTTACCCCCACTCAGACTGGGCACTATGTCACGCATGCTCACAGCTGAGCCAAATGCTGTGACCATACAACATAGTCAGGGCACCGGGCCCTGGGGCTCAGCAGGCATTGACCCCAAAGCTGTCCTAGTCCCTGGAAGATATGGAAGCAGCTGTCAAGCATGACCTAGGGTCTGAGCAGAGGAAAACTGGCTAGATAGCTGACTGTCAGGTGTGCCTGCTTGGGGTTCTGGCCTGTCACCTTCCTGGCAGCCAGCTGCTAGGATACACCATGTGGTACCAGGGGACTGTCCAGGCCTGTCCTACAGTGTATGTGGCCAAGGTCATTGTGTCACTTGTGATCCAAGACAGGTGGGAGGCCACTCACTAGCCCTCCCATGCCTGCTGTCAGGTCTCCTCCCTCACCTGCCTCTTGTTTCCTGCAGAGTTCATCCTCTCACTTCTGGAGAAGATGCAGACGCAGGAGATTCTGAGGATGCTGCGGCTGCCCGAGCTGGGTGACTTGGGTCAGTTCTTCCGCAGTCTTTCGGCCACCACCCTCATGAGTATGGGGGCGCTGGCCGCCATCCTTGCCTACTGGTTTACTCACCGGCCAAAGGCCTTGCAACCACCGTGCAACCTCCTGATACAGTCAGAGGAAGTGGAGGTGAGCAGGGTTCGAGCAGTTGAGCTGTGGAAAATAATGGGCAGAGGACAGGCATCATGAAGGTAGAAGCCAAAATTGTGGCTTATTTGACCTGAGATAGCCCAGAGAATCTTGATTTCTCCTGGTCTCCAACTAGCAAGCTCCACTGGCCTTGGGCAGTCTCCTATGGGATGTTCCTTCAGCCTCTGCCAGATCTGAGCCCTGGGCAGAGCCTGACCTTGGCCTTGATCTGGATTTCTGCTTTGCTTGCTTCTTGGGTGTGGGCCTTGGCTCATTGGTGCCACAGGAGGAGGCCTAAGTAGGTTCTCAAGGGGCTGCCAGGTCAGTTCCCTTCTCTGTACCCAGCCTTGGTCTGCTGCCAGGACCCAGAGCCAAGCCCACCCCAGGCCCAGCCTGGGTAAGTGTGTTCTAAGCTTAGTCTATAAGGGCCAGTGATATTTATTTCTCTTTTAAGCTTATGGAATTTATTTTGCCTTTTAAAACATTGCCTTTTTCTGAACTTTAATTCTGTTCATTTTGAGTAGATAAGATATTCACACAGTTCAAGAGGAACAAAGGGACACAAACTGAGAGCTTCTACTGTCCTCTCCTCGTCCCTCAGTTCTCCTTTCCCGAGAACTGTGTTAACGATCGTCCATGAGCACATGTAGATATCGCCCCCCCCTTAATGATGTCATGCTGCATCCACTGTCTGGCACCTTGTTTTTAGCTTTTAATGGGGCATCTTGGTGAGCATAAGAATGGCAGAGTTTTGCCTGATAGGAGAGGGCTCAGGTCAAGATGGGGCTGGGTCCTTCAGGGCACTTTTCCAGCAGAAGGAATGGTGTGTGCAAAGGTACCAGTGTGTGAAGATGTACCTGAGCATTATCAGAATCATCAGAATTATCGGAAGTGGTGATTATTTGTGTGGGCTGCTGGGCAGTAGAGAGGGGCTGCTGAGGGGCTAGCAGAGTGCTGACGAGAATGGTCTATGGTGACCCTGGGTTTGAAGGCTGGCTGTGCCCTGTGGTCTTTGGCAGTTTCTTAATACTCTGAGCCTCAACAGTAAAGTGAGTAATAAAAAGAGTACTGTTCCTAAGGCTGTGCTGGGATTTGTGGAGATGAAACTGAGAAATCACTAAAAGTAGTTGATTTGGGTAAGTTTATAACGATAGCTCACCTGAAGAGGTCAACAAGGCTAGAGTCATATGAACTGGGCCGGTCCCTCAGGGGTGGGCACAGATTTATTTGGGGTCTTTGGTGGTAGGGATAGAGCCAGTTTGTGCTATAGAAGGGCGACTGAGGCAGGGCAGGCAAGAAGATGGACCTGGGCATCTGGGATGGAGGCAACAGTGATCTGGACAGGGTCTGGATGAGGAGTGGCTCTAGTTCAGTGACGGGGGGTGCAGAGATACCTTATGGGTCTGGCTGGGAGGACAGTCCACGGACACAGCCAAGGCCTCCCTTCCTGGGAAGACTGAGCCCGCCCTGGCCTCTCACCCAGGAGCAGAAAAAGACAGAGTGGCTGCAGTGGAGTGGGCAGAGGAGAGTAGGAAATGAGGAGGGGCCCTGATCACACAGGGCATGGGCATTTACCATGCACTGCAGAGTGGGGAACAATTCAGATCATGTCATTCAGCCCAGTTTAGAGCCCACACTGGTTCCCCAGGGCCCTCAACCCAAAGGCCAGACTCCTTGCCTTCGTCTGCAGCACACACAGGCCACTGGAACTGCTTCTGTGCTGTCATTTCTTGTTCTGTCACGTCCGTCACCCTGAGTGCTATCCAGGTCTGATGGTATATGTGCCCAGCTCCCATTATTCTTACATGGGGCTGGTGTTCAGGAAGTACTCGTTGGCAAAACAGAACTTTTTATTACAAAACAGTTGAAAGCCGTGGCCAGATAGCTCAGTTGGTTGGAGCCCTGTTTGGCAAACCGTGGCTCGCGAGCCACATGCGGCTCTTTGGCCCCTTGAGTGTGGCTCTTCAACAAAATACTATGTGTGGGCACTACCTTGGTAAGGAATGTACCTACCTATATAGTTTAAGTTTAAAAAATTTGGCTCTCAGAAGAAATTTCAATCGTTGTACTGTTGATATTTGGCTCTGCTGACTACTGAGTTTGCCGACCACTGGAGCATTGTCCCGGTGTGCAGAGGATGCCAGTCTGATCCCCGGTCAGGGCACAGGCAGAACCAGATGTTTTTTGTCTGTCTAGCTCTTTCTCCATTCCTCTCTCTCTTTTTACTTATTTATTTTATTTATTTATTTATTATTTTTTTTTTTTGTATTTTTCCGAAGCTGGAAACGGGGAGAGACAGTCAGACAGACTCCCGCATGCGCCCGACCGGGATCCACCCGGCATGCCCACCAGGGGGCGATGCTCTGCCCCTCTGGGGCGTCACTCTGTTGCGACCAGAGCCACTCCAGCGCCTGGGGCAGAGGCCGAGGAGCCATCCCCAGCGCCCAGGCCATCTTTGCTCCAATGGAGCCTCGCTGCGGGAGGGGAAGAGAGAGACAGAGAGGAAGGAGAGGGGGAGGGGTGGAGAAGCAGATGGGTGCTTCTTCTGTGTGCCCTGGCCGGGAATCGAACCTGGGACCCCTTGCACGCCAGGCCGATGCTCTACCACTGAGCCAACCGGCCAGGGCCTCCATTCCTCTCTCTTGAAAGACAATAAGTAAAATAAAATAAAAACAGGAGCCAACTGTGGTTTTGAGCTTGACTATCTGTTTTATGGCTCTCACAGACATTCCTTAGACCTGATGTTGTAAGAGAGGGCAGGCCATGGGTCAGCCCAATGCAACCCAGAGAGAAGAGGTGGAGCTATAGTTCTGCAGAGCCCTGGGTTTGGGGAGCCTGCAGAGGGAGGTGGGGGAAGAGGAGGAGACCCAGCTCCTCTCCCTAGTTCACAGCATGGAGGGGTTTGCCACCTTCCCACTCTGGATCCACACTGCTGAGGCCCCAGGAACTCACTGCCCTGTGCCTTCCACAGCCTTCTAGGCTTCTCTGTTCCTGGGAAGGTGCCCTCAGCTGGTCCTAAAACTAATCCACACTATTATGTGAATGCTATTTGGCACCCAAATGATTCTTAACCTGGGGGCATAACAGCAGCAGATGAAGGGATGAGGGGAACAACTTGGCAGGTTGATCATAAAGCCAGGGTAGCCTAACTCCAGCCAACACTCTCCACTCCATTGTATGAGTGAACCATAGGTGGTATGAACCGTCAGTGAAATTCTGGTCATTTTGTATATGCTGACCTGGTATGTGGGTGATTGTGTGTGTGTGTGTGTGTGTGTGTGTGTGAGAGAGAGAGAGAGAGAGAGAGAGAGAGAGAGAGAGAGAGGGACCAGTGCGCTTAAGCCTGTGTGCATGAACCAACTGTGTGTGTGGATGCATACATGTCAACTGTGTACAGGCCATATGTATGTGAACTTGTTTACAAGTTGTGTGTATAGTCCAGGTGTGCATAGGCCATGTGTGTGAGTGCACACAGAGCAAGTCCCAACTCCACTGGGGTGTGTATTCAAGCTAGGCACAGCCTGGTGCATGCTGGTGCCCTCTGCTGATGCCCCTGCCTGCCTCAGCCTGCTTCTCTGGCCTGTGTTTGGCTCTTAGGACAGTGGTGGGGCCCGGCGATCCGTGATTGGGGACGGCCCTCGGCTGCTCACCCACTACTATGATGATGCCAGGACCATGTATGAGGTGTTCCGTCGTGGGCTTAGCATCTCAGGTGAGAGGGACCATGGGTGTGGAGGGGCTGTGGCAGGGTTGAGCAGGTTCAAGCGTGGGGGTGAGCCAGCATGGTACAGGGGCATGGCAAGTAAGTGGTGCCTAGGTTCCCAGGAGAAGAGCCACTCTTGGTCCTCTGCCCACCCAATCAGAGAAGTAGCTGCATTATGTGGCCAAGGACTGACCTCGGTTTTGTTCCAGACCTAAGACTGACTGATCTTAAGCCATCTCTTAGCCCATACTCTATATTTTCCATTGGCCGTCCCTGGTGATCCTGGAACCTCCAGGTCACTGGCTGGCATGGTTCTGAACCCTGAGCCTCCAAGATATCGGGTGACCCAGGGTATGAGGCAAAGGGAGGTGGTTGCAGAGAAGCAAACTGCCAGCTCTGGCCAGTGGCCCAGGTCTCTGTGTTCTGTAGGGGCTGCATCATACAGCTCATGGTAGGAACCCGCATTGAGTCAGCCCCCGTTCCTGAACCTCCCTGATCACGGGGGAGATGTCATGCTGTGTACTCTAGGCTTTCTGAGACTTCAGCAGGTCAGACAGGCACAATATGGTCCATCCAGGTGTCTGCTGGCACCTCCACCACACCCTCCTCCCCTGCACAAGGTCCGCTTATCTCTCTGCAGGCAATGGACCGTGTCTGGGCTTCCGGAAGTCCAAGAAGCCTTATCAGTGGCTGTCCTACCAGGAGGTGAGTGACAGAGGACAGGCTCCACTGTCTTCCCTTGCAGACTGGGCACTTAGGGGGCTTGTGGACACCCTGCTGGGTCTCAGAGGGTTGTACTCCCCCCACCCCGCCTGTCTGCCAAACTTCTGGAAGCAGCCTCACAGGGCTGCCAGACACCTTGGTGGGAGTCTTAGCGGTTTCTCAGACCTGTAGAAGCCTTGGATCCCTCCTGGGGGTTGCCCTCCCCTGCTGAAGACTCTTTATGTGCCCATCACTTCCCCACACCTGTGTGCAGGTGGCCGACAAGGCAGAATTTCTCGGGTCCGGACTTCTCCAGTACAATTGTCAAGCATGCACAGATCAGTTTATTGGTGTTTTTGCACAAAATCGACCAGAGGTGAGCATCTACCTTGACTGGTTTCAGAAGTATTGGTGGAGTAGGGGATTGGGTACCATAGAACAACCCTGCTTCCACTTGTTGTGAGGCCTGGGACGAGAGAAAAAATGGGGATGCTTGGTCCAAGCCACACCCTCCTGCTCCCTTGGCTTTGCCCCTAACCAGGACATCCCAGCCAAGCTCTATCCACACCCTACCCAGCCCAATACACAGCCACTCCCTGAGCCGGAGGAAGGAAGGACCTGGGAGGAAAGCCCATGACAGCCCTAGAAGTTGGCATGGGGCTGTTTGGAATTCCAGATTTCCCTAGGGCAAGCATGGTCTCGAAGGCTGTGCATGAGCAGGAACAGCCATTGTCTAAAGGATTCATTGCCACATGCAGAGGGCCAGAACAGAGGCCTCTCATTATAGGATCTAGAGCAAGGACCCGGGTTGCCTGGCTTCAGGGCAGTACAGCCCTCCTCTCTGCTCTGTGTTCTCCACCCCTGCCCCGCGTGTCTCCACAGTGGATCATCGCGGAGCTTGCCTGCTACACGTACTCTATGGTGGTGGTCCCACTCTATGACACCCTGGGCCCTGGGGCTATCCGTTACATCATCAACACAGGTGAGCCCACCACTACCCCTCCCTGCCACTGGCAGCCAGCTCCAGCCCCAGCCTCTCAGGCTACGCCATTTGTCTAACACTAATCAGAAGCACTTTGCTTCTGCTCTCAGAAAACACAAGGGGGCGTCCATCTGGCCCCTAAGTGGCTTCCTGAGACCACAGGGCCTGGCTGCCAAGAAGGAGCCTCTGCACCAGCCCCCATGTGGGCTGCTCATCCTCTGTGGGTGACTACAGCTTGGGCCAGATGCTGCCAGTGCTAAATATCTCAAGCTGACCTGAGGTGATAGGGGCTGAGCCTGCAGCAAAGGGGGCTTGGAAACTGCTCCAGGAGACAACCTAGCCATCCACCCCAGCTCCATCCAGCCTCCAAGCCCTTTCCTCTGTCTTACCTGTTTACTTACACACCAGCTGTGGCACATGCAGCCCATGGTTCCGCTGCCTAGCATGTGCTTCACACAGTCACAGCCTGCCTGTCCTTGGTGGTCCCTGCAGCGGACATTAGCACCGTGATTGTGGACACCCCTCAAAAGGCCCAGCTTCTGCTGATGCATGTGGAGAGGAAGGAGACCCCAGGACTCAAGCTGATTGTCCTCATGGAGCCGTTCGAGGAAGCTCTGAAAGACAGAGGAAAAGAGTGTGGGGTGCTCGTTAAGTCCCTGCAAGCTGTGGAGGTGAGTGGCTGCTGCTGTCTGGGCTGTCTGCTGGCCACTGCTGGTTAGCCACCAAGCCAGAGATGCCAATTATCTGCCCCACTTATGCCCTCAGTGCATGCCATGGGCTGTCAGGCCGTGTGAGGGCTGAGACACAGCAGGCTTTACTGGGCTGGTGGGGGTGGGGGGTTAGGGCCCACAGGCATCCACCAGATGAGAGGCTCAGTTGGCTCCATAGTTAATGACATAGCCACCAACAGGTGAGTGGTGGTACCAGCCTGCCCCAGAGCTGCTCACACAGCCTCCTCATTTCCAGCTAGCTGTCAGTCTGTCTGAGCCCAAGAACTGTAGACATGAAGTCTACGAGTCACAGAGAGGTTCTTGCAAGTGTGTGCCAGACCCCCAGCAGCCAGCAGAACTGACTTTTCTGTATATGGCCTCCCCAAAGTTGTCAGCTGGTAACCTGCTGGAGTAACACAGTATATCCTGGCCTCCGGGGCTTCAGGCCCTGCTCAGTAGCAGCTGACCCCAATTCTGCCCTCTGGGAACTAGGTCCCTCCTGCCTTCCTGTATGCTCTAACTGTACCTGTAATGCTTGTACATGTGCACATCTCCACAGCTTTAGGAGCCACATCTGTGCCGGCAACCCCCATATGCCCCTTCAGCACTGACCAATCTGGAAGCCCAGGCCACTCTGCCCTGAGCATGTGTCCAGATGTGCCATGGGCACCTCAGGCCGCCTCCTCCACTGGGCATGTGCATGGTGCCAAGCCTCTCCCTTGGGCCTCAGGCCCCATCAGTCAGGTGGAGGGTGGCCTAGGCCTGGATGTGTATCTGAGGAGAGACCACTGAGGTGGTGGATCCACATGCACCACATCTGGTCAGAGAAGCTCTGGGCTTGGCATAGGAGCAAGGCATACAGTGCAGAGTTTATTTTGATTTATTATTAGTTTTTGATTTTTGAGAACTTTTGAACACTTAAAGTCAGTGCTTTCCTCTTCCAGGACTGTGGCCAGCAGAATCATCATGTTCCTGTGGTAAGCTCTTCTTCCAACAGGTCTCTGTTGAGCAGGATAGTGTGCAGGGCAGTCCTCACAGGGCCCTCACTGTGCACGGGGCTCAGGAGAGAGTCCAGAGCAGCAGCCCTGGGGTGATAAGCAACTCCTTTGAGCAAGTCAGGAAATGCCCACGTGGGTGCCCAGGACTTCAGTGGGTGAGGGTGCAGAGAGGGACCTGGAACAGGAATCAGATGTTGGGGGTGGGGAGGCGAGGGGTAACGAATCCTGGCCACCCTTGGTTCTCCACGAGCTTTCTTTGGGAAAGCTTCCTTTTCCCTTTGACTGCAGTGAACTCCCCAGGGGGTGGGTTGGACGGAACGGCAACAAAGCCAGTAGTGGACTACATGCCTCATGGCTTTGTGGCATCCGCTGTCTTTGTTCATCTTTTCTGTCTGTCATCCCCAGTGATATTGCCTAGGGTCAAGTCACCGGTGAGGCTCACTGCTCCCTGGGAGGGGGCATTCAGGGGTTTTCAGCTTCCTAACAAAACCTCTTGCTTCCAGTCCTCCCTCCAACTTAGCCCTCCCACTTGTCTCACCATCCCATGAGCTTCTCATACACAGGCCTGAGCAGGTCACAAACCTGTTTCCCAGGTTCCTGCCAGGGTAGCCCCTGGTGTATGCCCTGGCCTTAGAAACTGTTCTCCAAATCTGCAGCATGCCCTGGCCCCTCGTGCCTCTGCCTGTGCAGGCCTAGTTTACCCTCACTTCACCTAGAGAGATCTTGCTTGTCCTTTGAACTCAGCTCATATCACCTCCTCTGGGAAGCCATCCCTTATGTGCAAGCAGTCATGGTGGGCTCTTCCCGGTGACTCCAGGACTCTGTGCCCAGTGTCAGGGCAAGGACCTGATGCAGAACAGTCTTGGTGGCACAGTAGGCAGCTCAGTTCCCTGAGCTATATGTTCCATTCCCAAGCTTGACCGCAGCCATTGCGGAAAAAGTGGGAAGGAAGGAGGGAACTGGGTCACACCCACTCGAAAGGTCAGATCGTTGGTCGAGGCCCAGATTGTGGCCACTGCAGCCCATCCCACCTAGAGTTCAGCTCAGACTGAAGGCGGGGGAGGCCGCAGGAGCCGTGTCAGGTTGGTGGGACAGGTCGATGACATACCCCTATTAGGCTTCCTCAGCTGTCCCCTTCCCCGGGGACTTGCCTGCCCACCTTTCTGACTGCAGCACAGGGCACACACGTGTGCCAACACGTAAAGCACACGCATGGAGGGTATGCACAGAGGGGCCGCATCGGGCCTCTTTAACACACCCCTCTTCTCACCTCTGCAGCCCCCGAAGCCCAGTGACCTCTCCATTGTGTGTTTCACAAGTGGCACAACAGGTAAGTAGAGGCATCCAGGTCACTAGCCAGGGCCACCCGTACCCTCCCCTGACAGCCTTGTCAGGGTGACTTCAGGGGTCTTTGGTGCCCTGTGGGGTGGGTTGAGCCTTTTCTGGTGTCTAGCTCCAGATGTTGGGTCCCTCCTGCTACTCCTGGTGCCCAGCAAAGGGCAGCCTGGTTTCAGAAGTATTGGTGGAATACGGGATTGGGTACCATAGAATGGCCAAACAGTGGCTGGGTGTGGACGGATAGGTGTGAACGGGGTGGTCCTGGGTGGGGCTTGCCACTTCCTGGGGCTGGAGCCAGAGGAGGGCAGCTGGGCTGTGCCATTCCTCTGAGAAGCAGCTCTCACCCCTTAGCTTCCTGCCTCTGCCTGGCCTTTGTGTCAGGGACAGCGGAAGGCATGTGAGATATGGTATCTGAGAGCTACTTTCCAAGGGGCTAAAGCCAGTGACTTAACCCTTCTGCCACCACTGTCCCTGATTTCTCATCTGTGATGAGGAGGGTTAAAGGTGCCAAGCAGAGGACGGGAAAGTGTAAGAAGGGGCAGTACAGGTGCTCTGCAGGCTGGAGCTGGGTTCCATGCCATGGCTGTCAGGAGCAGGACAAGCAGAAGTCATGCACTGCGTGCCTGGTGCTGACAGTGGGGCACACGTATCAGCATTGTGGTTAACAGCCAGGAAAGGGTTCCTGAGGGAGGCAGAACTCTCCCGAGGACCATGGGCACAGGCACAGCACTTTACAGTCTGCCACTGTGGCCTCAGCATGGCCTGTGAGGTGAGCAGGTGTGGGGGCTGTCCCAGTGGACAGCACCAGCAAATGTGCCCTGCTCTGCCAGCTTCCAGCCTAGTGCTTTCCATTGCTGCCTCTCCGTCTCATCTGATGACCTGAGAAGTCACGTGCCCTGCCCTGAATGCGCAAAAACTTTCCAGCCACCTTTCTTCAAACTGAAGACTGGCCTGCCTTGATGGTGGCTCTTGTTGGGCAATGACCTGGGGCTCCCCGTGCCTTCTGCAGACACAGCCTCTAAGGCGCCTGGCAAATCCTTAATCAGCCCTACCGTGAGGACTGTCCCTGTGGGTGGATTGTGAGCAGCATGGCTTTATTGAATGGAGATGGATTGTAGCCATTAACTCAAGTGGGTTTGAGAATTTCCAACACACTGGAAAACCCTGCCAGAGAAAAAAGGGTTCAGCCCTCACCCTCCAAGACCTGACAACCCAGAATTCAGAGATGCCTTTCGGGTTTGCATTGCTTTGTATGAGTTTCACAATGTGAAATTTTGGTGACATGTCCCTTTGCCCTGGGTTGGGGAGCAGGTCACTACTGTGGCCTTTAGCTTGGACCCTTGCTATCCAAGAGTGCCCTCAGGCTTTTAACAGGTCATTTGGTTACAGATGCTGCCCCCATATCTGGAAAAGAACCTGTGATGCATCAATGCCATTGCTAGTTGGAGAGGGCTGGCCTCATGTCCAGGGCTTTTCCAGACTGGAATCACCATTGCAAGCTGGGCTGTCTTGCCCGGGCTCCACATCTGCAATGTGGGGTGGGGTGGGATGTGGGAGTGGGATAGATGTGCTTGAAAACAGATGGTGATTATAGCCAAGCCTCACTCCAGAGGTATGGCTGGTGTCTGGGCAGTGAGCAGGCTTCTTGCTTGATGTCACCCCGCCTGGCCGCACACTTGGATTTCCTTGGTGTTAGTCTGAGCCTGTACTGTGCCCCTGGTCATCATCTTCCTGTCAAGCACATGAGCCACACGTGTCCTCGGCTTCATGGCCCCGGATATAGCTTCCCTTCTGCGCCATGTGTCCCAGCTCCCAGCTTCATCAAGAGCTATGTTGTTCTTTCAGTGGGGAAAGGTGGAAAATATGATCTGAACCTGATATGTGGCTCATGACACCGGTGGTGGAATCATTCTGGGGAAATTTTCTTCTCAGCCACAGTGGGACTTAATTCAGAATTATAAGTGTTGGCCCAAAGTATGAATCAGTCCAAGTCACTGCGACTTCTCCCCTCCCAACTGGGCTGACTGCAGGCTTGGTGGGGAAGGCGTGGTCCATCGTCCTCTCTTCCTTTCTGGCCTTTCTCCTCCTCCCGCTTTACCCCCCCCCACTCGTGAAGGTTCCCACCCTCAGTGGGGAGGGAGAAGAAGCAAATGGGAACAGGAAGCCAGGAGAGGGTTTGGGGCAGATATTTCAAACTCTCCATTTCATGGGCTCTTGCTGATTCAGTGTAACACCCTCAAGCTCTCCTCAGCCCTTTGGTGACCACTTTCTGGGTAAGGGTTGAAAAGTTACATATTGGTTTACTTGATACTTCGAGGGGAATTCTGCACATGGCCTGGCCCCTCTCTTTTGGAGTTTTACAGCTATTGTGTCTGCTGACTCAGTGGAAACTTCTAATTTAACATCTTTTATGCCTGGATTAGAGCATATTAGAGTATTTTGTGCCTTGAGGCTTAGAGCATATAGAAGCCCTTTGAGGTGGGTATCACTGACCCTATTTTCAAGGTAAGGAAAGTGAGGAGGAACGCTGGCCAGCAGTGAGAGGCAAGGCCAGGACTTGAGTCCAGTCAGACCTAACCAGCAGCACCTCAGCCTTGTGTCCCCATCTCTGCCCAACCCACTGTCCTCTAAGTCATCCTAGCAGTCCCAGGCTTCCTCACAAGCAGTAGTGAAAGGTCATGTCATGACAGAGCAAAACCATCCAGGTCCCATCCCTGCCTATGAGCAGGTGGGAGGGGCCGCACCAGCACTCTGGACTGCAGGCCTGTCCTGGGCTTGGGTGTTTCCATGCTGGAGGCAACGGGGAAGTCTGCTAGACGCACTGGCTGCTGGTTTCTGGAGAGGAGATCTGCTCCTGCTCACAGAGCAGCACAGGGACTGGGTGTGTGTGGGGAGACCGGGCCAAGGACCTGTGCTCCCTGAGGGAGGCAGGAGAGGGTGAGGCTCAGAGTACAGCCAGTCCCTTGAGGCACGCCCCCTGTGCATGTGTGTCAACTGTCTTCTGGTCCTAAGCTGCTAGAAGCCTCCTGGGGGCTTCAAGTGTCTACAAGACAAAGGTCCCTGAAGCAGCAGTCATATGCCTAAGACTCTGAAGGTGGCTGTGGACGAAGGCCGGAGGCAGTGCACAGCGCTAGTGTCTGGTGCCATCCTAAGGAGTGGACCCTTGAGCTTGCAACTACATAATTTGCCTTCTTGCTTTCTCTTTTCAGGGAGCCCAAAAGGTGCAATGCTAACCCATGGGAACGTGGTGGCTGATTTCTCAGGCTTTCTGAAAGTGACAGAGGTGAATAAAGTAGACTCACTAATGCAGGTGCCTCTTGAGGATATCCTCAAACCTCAGAGGGTTTTTTGCCCTTCCGCTATAACCTGGGCTACCCTTCACAGGCAGGAGTCTGTTCTTATTAAAGCAACCCTCACTCCTGCAGATGCCTTAAATCCCAAACACTGAAACGACCTACACCTGACAAATATTTCGGTGATTTCTAAGAGTGCTAAGATCCCAGAAGGAAAAAAAATCTGTAAATCTGTTTTTGCATTTTGAACTTCAAAAACACCTGTGGTTTTGTTTGTACCTTTATTTAGAAAGTAATCTTTAATAAGTTGATTTTCAAGTAGGTCAGGGTTTAATTCAGTCGTTTTGTATTTAAGGACTACTAGAGTCTGAGAAACAACAGCAATTGCTAATTTATAAGGTTGTACTTAAAAAGGTAAATCTAAAATTAAAAAAGGTTGACCTGATGAAAAGCATGTTAGCATTTTATATCTGGCTAAGAAAGGAGGACCTTTTTCCACACATGGTGAGTATCCGGATGTCCTATGGTCTTATTAAAGAGCAAGGAAGGTACCTTTTTATGTAACTTAGGCTCTTTCCTACTGTGGAGAAAATCACGACACACGTCCCCAGCACGTGGCATTATGGAGCATATCACCCAAACAGGCCCATATTTTGGTAGAGCCCTGGTCAGGAGCCCTGAGCCAGGTTCCCAGTCTTGTCCAAACTTGTCCAAAAGTCAGCCCAGGAGAATGCCAGTGTCTACAGAGGGCAGAGCAGGGCATCCAGCAAAGGAGAGCTCCTGAAGGTACGGCCCGTCCTTGGGCTCAGGCCTTGTGCAGGCCCCCTGGCCCAGCCCCATCTCTGAGGTTAGTCTATCTGTGACATCTGGGCTGGAGGACACAGCAGGGCTCCCTCTCAGCCTTCCCCTTTAAGGTCCCATTTCCAGGCCATGGCGTGGGAGGCCTGACTCAGCCCTCTGTTTGGGGCTTGGCCTGCCCCCTCCTTTGTCCAAGGAGGTTGGTATAGAGCTAGGGTTTTCTGGGCCCCTTTCTCTGGAAGGACTAGAAAGTGCTGACAAGCTGAGACCTCTGAATTGCTGTGCAGGTGGCCCAGGGAGACTGGTGCAATGGGGCCTGGGGCAGCTCCTGCAGCTGGGGGAGAGAGGGAGAGCCCCTTCCTGTGGTACCGGCCAGAATGAGCACGAGTGAGGTGCAGGCCCTCCCCCAGAGGAGACTTCCCTGCGGAGCGGGGCTCTGCGGTTTATGTGTGCTTCATGTGGCTCTTTGCTTCTGCAGATAACCTAGACCCACTGGCGCTGCGACCTAACCCTCCGCTTCCTCGCTACCGTCTCTCTCTCTCTCCTTCACCTTCTCTCTCTCTCTCTCTCTCTCTCTCTTTCTCTCACTCCTCTCTCCCTCTCTTTCCTTTGATTCTCTCTCCCTCTCCTCTTTCACTCTCATTTTTTTCTCTCTCATCTCATCTCTTTCTCTGTGCGCCCACTTCTTCATCCCCTCCCCATCTTCCTGTTTGCCCCTTCAGGACCATTTTCTCTTTGTTGTTTTATGCCTCTCTCGTTGTCTTCCTGTCAGTGTTTCTCTCCTTTCTGTCTCCCATGCCCGTCACCTGCAGAAAGTGATCTTTCCGAGACAGGACGATGTGCTCATCTCCTTCCTGCCTTTGGCTCACATGTTTGAGAGAGTGATCCAGGTAAGACGCCCACCTGACTGACCGGGCCTTGCCTGGGCTCCTTCTCTTTTCTTGCAGAGTCAGTGGGCTCCCACTTGTGCGGATGTGCACATTTCCTATTTGCCTTTAGCTCATATGTTTGAGCGAATGGTGCAGGTAAGGCCCTGGCTTCAGGGAGGCACAGCCCAGAACCCAGAACCCTAGCAAAGTGTCACTTGTCACCAGTGCCAGGAAGTAGAACTAAACTGCCCTGTCCTCAGAAGGTACTACAGGGGTCAGAGGACCTGGGCCACCCCACCTGTCCCTCCTGGGAGCATTGCTTCAGGGATGACCCCAGGCCTGCCCTGTCTTCTCTATGGACATGCCTGGGCTGAGAGAGGCCCCAGCTGATGGCATCAGCTCAGGGAGCACCACAGCTTGAAGAAGTGCTTTATCATTCAAGCTCTGTGCAGTATGGCCCCGTTTATGGCCAAAACACTTATATTCTCACAAACTCCTAGAAAAGAAAACAAGACAGTGAAGTTGAGCAGTCAAACTGTCATGACCCTCAGGCTGTAGATGCGACCAGTGTTATGAATGGCCCTGAGACAGGCCTTGTGGGGAGTAGGGGATGGAGGTGAGGTCCATATGGTGTTACGGGAACATTCTCTACCTGTGTCACTCAAGGGACCAGCCTGTGAATAACTGTCTTCTAAGCCTGTCCCATCTTGCCTTAGGGGAGCTATGGCATACTAAGGCATGCTCTCCAGACCTAGATTAGAATGCCAGCAACACTGTGAACTAGTTTTGTAACCAGGCAGGTCCCTGTACCTCTCTGAGCTTTGCATCCCTCATCTATAGAATGGACATATAAAATACTGTCTCCCTTATAGGGTTGCTGTGAGCATTAAATCAAGCATGCATTAGGCCCCTGACTACTCCTAGTCCCATTATCAACCAGCAGGCTGTCCCTTGGCTTCGTATCAAACATTAGCAGTGTGTCCACAGGCACTGCACCCCCTTCCAGCGTTGCTGAGGTGCCCCTGGACCTGGAGCAGACCCGTTCCCAGCGTGTGGTACAGCTCAGAGACCTGAGTCTCCAGGGAAGCTCCTGTCCAGGGTTTGGTAGTGAGCAAGAGAGGCAGGCACAATGGGACTGCTGCTCTGTGGCATCTCCAGAGGCTCTGATTCCACTCCATCTCCTACTTCTCCCCATGCCTGAGTGGGATTTAGTGTGAAAGTGGTGAGCACGGGAGGGAGGGTGGCACCTCAGATGGTATTCAGTGTCTCGTGGCAGCAGCCAGAGCTGGGGTGGGTGTCATGGGCGCCCTCCTTGTAGGGCAGAACTGTGGAGAGCTCTACTACAGCCAGGAGGGACCTCCCTGAGGGGCTCCTCCCTTCCTGTCCTCCCCTCCAGTCTGTTGTCTACTGCCACGGAGGGCGTGTTGGCTTCTTCCAGGGAGACATCCGTCTCCTCTCGGATGACATGAAGGCTCTACACCCCACCATCTTCCCTGTGGTCCCGCGACTGCTGAACCGGATGTATGACAAGGTGAGTCCCGCAGAAAGTCTCTGGCCAGGCTGAGGGCTAGCTATAAGTATGTATGGGCAGGTCTGGAGCCCCAGGCAGGCTTTCCATGCCTCTGCCCCCGGGTCGTGGAAATGGCCTCTTATATTCTCTCTCACCACTTTCTTCCTATTTTCCAAAACCCTTGCGGGGGAGATATTTTTCAGGAATTTCTAGCCCACAGTATGCTCAGATTGGGCAACTGGCTGGATGTCACACATTCATTGACCTGCAGGGGCAAAATGTAGTGTGGCTTCTCTGTCGGCCAGTCTGGGTCTTCTTTTGGGGGAGTATGTGTAGAGGTGGGACATGCATGCCCAACAGCTATTTCCAACTTCTGCTCCTCAGATCTTCAGCCAGGCAGACACCCCATTAAAGCGCTGGCTGCTGGAGTTTGCAGCAAGGCGTAAACAGGCTGAGGTCCGGAGTGGAATCATCAGAAATGATAGTATCTGGGATGAGCTATTCTTTAATAAGATTCAGGTAAGATAATGAACAAGTGATTATGGAGTGCCACTCAAGTGTCCAGCAGATGGCCTTACAGAAGAAGTAGAGGAGTTCATCCCAGTGGCCTATAATCTTATAAAATAATAACTCATTTAGTCATGAAATCATAGCTTAAGCTACCATTGAAATCTTAAAGGCCTCATTTTTGTTATTTGAAGATGTATTATATTTGCCAAGAGGCAACCAGCAAGAGAGACTCCTGGAAAGTAGGTCCCTTGACTTCCATAGTCATTGGGGCAACTTTGCCTGTGTGGTCAGGTCCACCAAGGAGCCACTAGGGCCTGAGGTTCTCTTGGCCCTTTTTTGTGGCCCTGGCCATGGTGGCTTCAATCAGCATTAGGTTCTAGACAGGTGGCCAAGAATCTTCCTTTGCCTTCCTGTGTCCTGTCCCTTCAGCCTCTCCCAAACCAGGCTGATCATGAATGATTCATTTCTGGATCCTCACTAAAGTCTGCAAGTTCTGCATTGCCCAAGGAATTTGTAGTTAATTCGTAGTATTACTCATTTTTTCTTACAATATTTTTAGCTATGAAATTAATATTTAAACTCTCTTGGCTCACCTTACAGAAATGATATATTTAAAGAATTCTTTGTTCTCTGCAATGCATAGTAAATAGAGTGGATTGTGGTATTGATTTATAAATGAGAAAAGGTGAGGCCATTAAAGTGGAAGTGGGAGGGAATTGCCCTAAGTAATTGCTTTTGAATGCTTGCAAATGATGGGAGAGTGAGGGAACAGCTGTGTATTTGAAGGAAAGTAGAACTGAATTATAGAATGCCACATAGATTAATGGCAGTTATCTGAAAAGCATAAAAGAATTGGCCATATTGTGGGTTGAGTTCCACAGCTGACTAGGTTGGTTCATTTTGAAGAAGAAGGGACTTCCTCCCCTCATGTTGTGCAGCCTCAGGCCTTCTCTTGATCCCTACCCTACGGTCCAGGTAGGGCACAAATGTTGAATGTTGACCTTGGTTGAGGCCCAGATGGGCTAGACACCACCACCAGCAGCACAGACTTGAGCAGGTTCTTCTCTGTCCCCACAGGCAAGCCTTGGTGGCTGTGTACGGATGATTGTGACTGGAGCGGCCCCTGCATCACCAGCGGTGCTAGGGTTCCTCCGGGCGGCACTGGGATGCCAGGTATTTATTACCTGTGTGTGGCCTCCTTGAAGGGCAATGAGATATGTGTTAGGACAGTGCCAGAAACCCGTGATATCCTGTACTGTGTACAGAAAGATCCCAGGGACAAGATTTTAATGGGATCAAAGCTCAGTTTCTGTGAGGATGAATAAATCCCGGTGCCAGTGAAAGCCAGGATGACCTTTCGATATCCTGAAAAGCCAGGTGGATCCCTTCTGGGAAAAGCAGTCTGAGAAACTCTGAGATACAGTTTCTGTGTGCCGGAGAGCCTGCCCCATACCTGTACCAGCATCCCTGCCTTCGTCAGCCTGTAGAACGTCACCCAGCCCAGAAAAGGAGTCCAGGGAGGGGATGAAGAAAGTCCATTTGTGTTTTGTCATTTGATTCAATAGGTTTTGTCATCTCTAAAATCTCCATTCCTTCATTTACCTACTCAATTAATATTTATTAAGTTTCTACATAAGCAGAGTATAGTAACATGGCTGTGAATGATGGGTATTAGGTAAAGTAGGCTCATCTATATCATCTATATGCATGCTTAAAACTATACTTTCAAAGCCACTGGCCCCTTTTTCTACCCCAGCAGGCTTGACCACCTCTAAGGCAGACTCTCGTGAAGCTCTGGAGGGCAATATCTTAGAGAGGCAAAATAAACCATGCCATTTATTTTAAAGTATTTGTCTTTAATACATAGTATCCAAGTGAAAAATAGAGCCAGTAATTGAAAATAGGTCAAAAATCTTTACACCAAACCATGTAACCTTATCTACTAAGTGTGGTAAAAGTAGCAGTTCTCCCAAGCAAAGTCGCCACACCTGTTATCTGTGTTCAGCTTCACCTGGAGCAATTCCCCTCCCACCATGGAACAGCCAGATGTTGGGCAGGAGCTTAGCTGGCTGAAGAGGGCAGCCAGCCAGCTGCAAGATGGTATGTGCCTACAGTGTGGTTTCTATGTTTTGCTTAAAGGTTTATGAAGGTTATGGACAGACTGAGTGTACAGCTGGATGTACCTTTACTACACCTGGGGACTGGACCTCAGGTAGGATAGACCAGAGATGTGGGAATGGTTCACCAGGCCCTGCTGAGTTAAAACAGCTGCAGAACTTTCTCATGGAAAGTAAATTTGCAAGGGCACTTCTGAAAAACAACAGGAACAGAGCAGCACTGATGGTGGTTATGTTTAGATTGTAGCATATGGATCTGTTGTTCTCTGTGCCACGTATTTTTTTACTTACCTTTTTTTTCATATTCCAATTTCTTTTATAGATAAAAAGAAGTTATATTAAACACACACACACACACACTAGATCACAACATATAACTCCAGGTGGAAAATGATTATATCAGTAAATACCAGAAAATTAGATTTCATAGATTCTAAATACCACAGAACCTTGCTTATAGCTATTTTAGAATAACTTATATTTATTTAGAATAACAGGAAGCAGGCTATGGTTTGGATATGATCAAGGAAGAAGAGGCAACTTCCTAGTGGCCAGAGCACTATTTCTTAAAGGGCCATTTCTGAAGCCCTTTGGGAACGACAGTCTTTTATGACGTTAGTGTCTGGAAGACAGTGGCAGCCTCAGGAAGGAGCAGCTCCTGTCTACTCCCTCATTCGGAAAACTTACCTTTCAGGGAAAGGAGGAAGCAGCAAGTAACTCCTGCATTGTCCATCACAGATTTAGACCAGATACTGGAAGAGTCTGCAAACCATTCAGTGAAAGACTCCTTTAGAGCACCAGCTTGCTGTGTGAGCCCAGGGCCACTCTCAGGCTACAGTTTGCTCACCTGCAAACTATAAAACTTGGGATAATGTGCTGCACAGAAAATATGCCCAGCACTGCAGTCCTGCTCCCAGGATACTGGGAGGTAGTCAGAAGAAACATGATCCGTGGATTCTAAATTGAATCATATTTGGCCAAGTCAAGTACAGAAGCATTATTTTTTCTGAGTTTTAGTTTTTAAACTCTAGCTGAATAAAGCCTTTGGTACATGAATTTTTTTATCTTTCTATTACTGGCAAATCTACTACAAGGACTTTCTTCTAAGGTCCCGGCTCACTAACATTTTTCTTGTTGCTGCCATCATATTTTTTAATACTCTCCTTTATCCCCTTCCTTTTGGACACTTTCTTCCCTCTTATGTCATTCTCTACATTTTTCTATGTAGCACTTTTTATGTTTTGCCTTTCTTTTTCATCCTTAAAAAATTGCAGAGGCTATTATTGAGTATGAGAAGATAGGTATCTTTGTATAAACTATGAAAGAGTTTTCAACCCCTTATTTAAACTGTCTTTTTTTTCAATTTTTTTATGTATTGACTTTTTTTAATTTTAAATTTATTAGGTCAACCCCTTATTTAAAAGAGAAACCAAATCATTTTTTAATCTCCAAGGCTCTGTTGCTCACATTTCTTTTAGGACCTGATTAAAAACTCTCTACCTTGCCAGTGAATTCTGTAACAACCACAAAAAAATTACTAGAAAATGACTTCAGTGTAGTTTCATGGTTGGCGTGGTATGTAAGACCAAAATTTGAAGTCTTATCTTTCAGGGGCGAGTTACCTCTTTCTGTTTTTCATTCCTTTATTACTCGAAGTGTAATGTGTGGTCCAGAAGCAATGTCATCACCTGGGTGCCTGTGAGAGGTGCAGGATCTCAGGGCTCATCCCCGACCTACTGAGTCAGAATCTGCATCTTAACAAGATTTCTAGATAATTACTGTGCCCGTTAATCAACAGTCTGGTGATGGCAGGAAAAGCAATGATGACTATACTTTATGAACACCAAACTAAGACGTGCAATTTGACAATGGGGAAACTTTTAAGGTGGGCATGATTGTAAAAAATTCTGTCCATGTGGTTGGTGTGGGTACCAGTCCCACCACAGACCTGTGCAGGTGGGTGCCAGGCCTGGTGTGCCTGCCCAGCTCTTTAAGAATCAGTGTAAATCTAAGGCCCACAGAGGCTGGCCTGACCTTGTTTTATATTTACCACTGATCTTTGACAAATGCCCCTCTACAGGTGTGATGCTTTTCATTCATAATTCCTTACCTTGATCACTTGGGGCGGGGGTTTACATGCAATGGGCACCTTCACTGCTGGCATTGATCTCAACTCTGACCAGTGCCATATTGCTCTGGTGTTCTAGGGCATGTAGGGGCACCTCTGCCCTGCAATCACATCAAGCTCATTGATGTTGAGGAACTGAGCTACTGGACCAGCAAAGGAGAGGGAGAGGTAAATGTCAACATTTATCCATTCATGTCTGTAGATGCTATATGTAGTGAGTAAAGTCACTTTGAATTACTGATTAATTTGACTCAAATTCAGTATTTCCTCACCTTTTTATGAAACAGGGCTGGGGCTGGGACTGAGTTGGTCTAAATCAAGATTCAGAACTTCTAAACTTTTAAAAAATATTTTTATTGATTTTAGAAAGAGAGAATGGAAAGATGAAAGAGAGAAACATCAATTTGTTCCACTTATCTATGCATTTATTAGTTGATTCTCGAATGCACCCTGACCAGGGATCGAACCCACAACGTTGGTGCATCAGGATGACACTTTAACCAACTGAGCTATCTGGCCAGAGCTCCCAAACTTTTCTTAGAATCCCATTTTTAGCCCTGGCTGGTTGGCTCGGCGGTAGAGCGTCGGCCAGGCATGTGGAAGTCCCGGTTTCAATTCCCGGCCAGGGCACACAGGAGAAGCACCCATCTGCTTCTCCACCCTTCACCCTCTCCTTTCTCTCTATCTCTCTCTTCCTCTCCCACAGCCAAGGCTCCATTAGAGCAAAGTTGGCCCGGGTGCTGAGGATGGCTCTGATTGCAGTGGAGCAACATCCCAGAGGGACCGAGCATTGCCTCCTGGTCGGGCACATGCGGGAGTCTGTCTGTCTGCCTCCCCCTTGCTTCTCACTTCGAAAAAATAAAAATCCCATTTTTTCCCTAAGTAGCATGGCCTGCTGCTGCGGATCTGTCCCAGCAGAAACATGACCATTTGCAAATAGGCCAGATGGGGTGGACAGAGCTGGCTGGTACTCATTCATTCCATGGGAGTGGGTGGAAAGCTGACTGGCTGCCTGTCATGAAGGAGGGTGCTGAGGCAATCTGGTAGAATCAGCCAGCCATCTTTATCTGATGTGACCCCATCCATTGTCACAAAGCAGCATATGCCACAGGCCAGGGGGCTCCTGAGGAGAGAGCTGGTGGAGGGAGGCCTCAGGTGACCAGAACAGAGAAATAACATGGAGAGGATGCTGCCTGAGAGAAGGTGGGAGACAGCTTGGACTGTCCTATTTTGTCATCACTGCCATTTCCACGGGGATTTCTGGAGGAATAGAGTACATTATTCACATGTGCCTTTTGACAACCACACATCAGGAATCCTTCTGCTGTGGGCTGAGAGAAACTGGTATTTGTCCCTACAGATCTGTGTGAGAGGACCAAATGTGTTCAAAGGTTACTTGAAAGATCCAGACAAGACAAAGGAGGCCCTGGACAGTGATGGCTGGCTCCACACTGGAGACATTGGGCGGTGGCTGCCGGTGTGTATGTTTGGAACTCTGGAGCTCCAAACATCTGGGTGATGGGTATAAATCTGCTTCACTCTGAGGCAGGGGTCTTCTCCACATCCTTCCTGACCACCACTGGGGATTGAGAAGTTCTTCTTTATTTTGCCCCTAGAGTTTCTTCCTCCGTCCTCAGGAGGCAGGTGGTAAGGATCTATAAAGATAGGGAGGGTAGAGCTGGAGTGTGGGACCCACTCCCTCCCTTTAATGGTTTCCAGAGACCTGACAGTGCTGTGGAATCTGATGGGTGTATTACGAAGAGCAGGAGTTCATAGCCCTCGGAGGTCTGAGAAAGGCAGGGCCTGGGAGCTCTGGTGCTGGCCCAAGCTGAGAGGTGGCATCGCACAGCAGGAAAACTTGGAGCTGGGCCGGAAGGTGGCCAGGTTCCTTTGCTCTGATCAGTGGCTTACGTGGCCATGAGCAAAGAAAGCCTCATCCCTCTCTGGACTCTGTAGTAACTCTAAGAGTGTGTGGCTACGTGAAATTCTTTGGCTGTGGCCCCCAACTTTTAGCCCTAATCAGGTGTTGAGCCTCATTAATACCACTGCTTACCTGTGCAGTTACTGTTGTGAGGAATAAATGAGATTATACCTCAGCACAGTGCCTGCATGTAGGTGGTGCTAAGATGAAAGCTGTGCGCAGAAAAAGGCCCTGCTCTGAAACTGAGGGCCCTTGCCTGACGCCGCCACCCCAGAAACCTCTCCTGTGCCTCCAGGAAGGTGCTAAGGTTTGGGGTGGGTGTTCTGAGATGCTGAGTTTATTGATCATGTGAGTGGTGTTGAATCCTCTCCAGGGCTGGTGAGCTATTTGCCCCTCCTTGGATCTGTGTGCTCCCCTTTGAGAAATGCGCCTTCTTGCAGCAGACCAGGATGTGTCCTTGGTGTGTGCTGTGGTCAGGGACTTTGCTCGGGGAGCAACACATCTTGAGACACTTCCCAACTTAGTGTGGTGGGCGTGCATGGAGGGCCATACTCACCTGGGGCAAGGCAGAGGACAGGTGTCTACTGGGTTCGTGTCTCAGGATGGGAGTCAAACCCTAAGTGAGAGGAGACAGGGGGAAGGCGGGCAGGAGTAATAGCACATGCTGAGTGGAGAGACACTAGAGGTGTGAGCAGGCAGTCCTAACTGAGGGCCCACAGGTACAGAGGAGGCAGGTTGGAGAAGTCAAGTGAGGCTCAGCGACTGACAGAGGGAAGACTGTCCCATCAGCTAAGGACGCTTAGGCGTCAGGTCCTCTCACTTACATAAGCCCCTTCCAAGGCTCTGTACTTCATTTTATATTATTTTTCTTAAAGAAGACCCTCAAAATTAGAAAAAACTTAAAACCCCACAAAGCCATGGCTCTGCCACTGATGCCGCTTGACTTAGCTGAAACCACCTGCCTTTTTCAGGGCATTGTGAGAAGCAAGCAAATTAATTCACATAAAGTACCTAGTGTTGTGTTTGAACTCAAAGCCCAAGACAGCAGGCAGGCAGTCTGTGGAGTCAGTTTTTTAAAATTATTGTTTTAAAATAGTATTAGATAACTAGTTCAAGGAAAAAGTGTAAGCTTCCAATCCAGAAAGACCTCATGCAAATTCTAGTTCCCCTACTTCCTAGCTGTGTGGCTTGGGAGGAGTTAAGTAACCTCTCTGATCCTCCCTCTATTCATCTCTGCAATGGAGGTGATGATACCCAGCTCATGGGTGCTATGAATACCAAGAAAGCAGTATAGGGAAGTAGGGAAAGTATGTGATGTCCAGCCTGGGTTTTGAGCAAAACAGCCTGCTGGTTTTTCTCTTCTGGAGAAATTGTTTTGGTTCTGGTGGATCGAAAGATGGAGCAGGAGCAGAGTGTATACCAAGGTCCGGTTAGGAAATGGGTTTTTTTGTTTGTTTGTTTTTGGTTTTAGTGCATGCAAGAGAAGGGGAGAGAGATGAGAAGCATCAACTTATAGTTGCAGCACTTTAATTGTTCATTGATTGCTTCTCATTTGTGCCTTGACCAGGGGGGCTCCAGCTGAGCCAGTGACCCCTTGCTCAAACCAGTGACCTTGAGTTTCAAGCCAGCAACCTTGGGCTCAAGCCAGCGACCATAGGGTCCTGTCTGTGAGCCTACACTCAAGCTGGCAAGCCTGCATTCAAGCTGGATGAGCTTGTGCTCAAGCTGGTGACATTGGGCTTTTGAACCTGGGTCCTTGGCATCCCAGGCTGACACTCTATCCACTGCACCACTGCCTGGTCAGGCAAGGAAGTGGTTTTGACAGAGAGAGATTTGTGAGTGAGGATGGCTGAGTCTGACTGCTAGAAGTCCCTGGAGAGGCAAATGACACTGCCATCTCCAGTGTATGGGGCTTGGGGATGGGGACAGATGTGAGGAGGATGGTGATGAGCTTCCTTTGAGGACATGTGGCATCTGCAAACAGCCTGTTGTCTGAAACATTCTGAAGATAGGCGAGTTGTGAGTCTGGCATTGAGTGAAGAGGTCTGTCTGGCTGGAAGCTCAAACAGACATGGGAGTGGCCAATGAAGAGATAAATGGCAGTAACCTCAAGGAGTATTGTCAGTGAGGTGAGGAATGTAGCATTCAAGGGTTGAGCCAAGGAGAGAAACCCACTTAGGAAACCCAATAAATGTGGAAGGGAGGCAGGGAGGTGAGTGGGGGTCCTGGAGGCCAGGATCCCAAACACTCACTACACAAGGGGTGGCCTGCCTGCTGCAGAGTTCCTGGCCATCTGGCTCATCATGTGGGAGTCCCTGGGGGCCTGCCAGAGCTATGCTATGTGCTGGGGATGGAGAGGCCGCTCTTTGGGGGTGGGGCAGTAGGTGGGCGAGAGACCTGAGCTTGGCTTAAGGGAGCAAATCTGCAGATGCTATGAGAAGAGGGACAGCTGGTGCAAGGGTCTGGGCCAGAGAACCCTGGTGGGAAGGCAGGTGGGCCTTTAGTGGAGGAGGGTGGCAGGTGTGGGAGGGGCTGCAACGGAGGGGGTAGACGCTGAGGGTGAAGGACAGTGGGCGCTCAGGGAGCCATCAACCTGTGGTGCGCAGTGGCTGTGTAAGAGCAGAGAGGTCACACAGAGGAGCAGATCTGGGTCGAGTCTTCAGGATGAGACAGGACAGGAGGGAGGGACTATGGCACTAAGGGGTGAAGGGTTCAGGCTCAGGGGATGCCATCTTTTTATGAAGCTGTTTGTCCAACTCCACAGGCAGGAACTCTTAAAATTATTGATCGGAAGAAGCACATATTTAAACTTGCTCAGGGAGAATACATTGCACCTGAGAAGATTGAGAACATCTATAGCCGGAGTGAGCCTGTGGCACAAACCTATGTCCATGGGGACAGCTTACAGGTGAGCCTCCTGGGCTTCAGTTCCTCACAAGTGCTGAGTCTGCTGAGAAACCTAGAGTTATCTCAGAATGCTTTCCTAAGTATTTTGTATTTGATTAAAGGGGTAAACATTAATTTCTAATCAAACACCGGTATTTCCCTACACATTAGATTATGAGAGGAAAGTCCTTTTGAAAGGAGACATCTTAATTGATTAGGGTTCGATAAATTGTAGTTAGGTAATAAGTTTCTTGAAATAATGGTAGTAATGGACACTCCCACCACTTTAACTTTGTGTGTGTGTTTAAATAATTTATTTTATTTTATTTTTTTAAAGATTTTATTTACTAATATTAGAGAAAGGATAGATAGAAAGGCAGAGTAAGGAATGGGAAGCATCAACTGATAGTAGTTGCTTCTCATATGTGCCTTGACCAAGCAAGTTGGGGGTTCTGAACTGGTGACCTCGGTGTTCCAGGTCAACACTTTATCCACTGTGCCATTACACGTCAAGCGATTTTTTATTTTTCATTGATACTTGACATACAATATTAAATTAGTTTCAATTGTACAAGCCAGTGATTTGATATTTACATAACTTACAAAGTGATTACTTCAGTAAGTCTAGTACACATCAGACACCATACATAGTTATTACAATATTTTTTACTATATTCCCTGTTCTGTACCCACTATGTTTACCTAATGCTATACCTACTTCCAAGAGGCAGTTTGAAGTAAGATACTGAAGCAAGATTCAGGGTTCTGCTGTTTTGATTTTGAAATATGCACATATACAGATATAGATCAGTATTGCAAAAATGACACTGATGATAATATAGCTTAATAGAGTAAGCTAATATGTTAATGAATATGGTTTTGGATGAAATTATTTGGAGAGAATTGATTTTTATTCTGCTTTCAACATCATTTAGATTTAAAGTCAGAAAGATCACTGTGAATATAGTCTTCATATTCATTTGATTTCTGTAATTAAAATTATGAATTATTTTAAATAATTTAATGAACTATATTAATGAAATATATGACCATATTAATTAAACAATTTTTAAATGGCCAGGAAATTCTGAGAAGTATGTTTTGGTTCATAGTTGTTTGATTAACATCCTGAAAATGTACTCAAATATTTGAGTTTGGCATGAGACTCAAAGGTACATGTAGGTCTAACTTTATTGACTCTTAAGCTCCTTACGTTTATTCTTTATTCATTTTTTTATGAAGTTAAGGAAATAGATCAGAAAGTAAACAAACATGCGTGATATATTGGTAGAAATTTTCATAACATAGGCATATACTTATTTTTAGAAAAGGGTGGAGTCTGAGAATACCAAGACATTATTTTTAATGCTGGACTGCAAATAACCATTTTAAAAGCTTTTGTCACTAATATCATATGCCAACTATACTTTTATAAGTTAAAAAATAATAATATTAGGGCTTTTGTATTATTTTAAAAAGATTTTGTCAATTTTGGTAATTGTTTTATCTCAGTGATTGGTATGTCTTGTACTTGTAGCTTTAATTTTATATCTATATCAAAAGTTTTATAATTTTTTAGAAAAAAATTGAAACAAATGTGGCAGAGTAGAAAACAGTGCTTTTGTCATGATTTCATTTTCTTTGGTGGGATTGCAGGCCTTTTTGGTGGGCATTGTTGTGCCTGACCCTGAAGTTATGCCCCTCTGGGCACAGAAGAGAGGGATTGAAGGGACATATGCAGAACTCTGCGCAAGTAAGGTCTGTATCTGGAAGGCTGCTGGCCCTTTTATGATACTGCAGAGTGTGAGGACGAAACAACAGTAGACTGGCAAAGTTCAAACACGTAGGGAAATTTCTAACTTTATAAATGGTGGGAACCCTAAACTAGAAGTTCAACTTTTTTTGTTGTTGTTGGAGGAACTCACATTCCTTCTTAAAAAGTTTGATAAACAATTGAATTCTAGAGCTAGGAGATGTCACAGAAAGCTTGTCCAGCCCTCTTGGTATGCAGCTTGTAGGACAGTCCAGAGAGGATGGTGGCTTGCCCAAGGCCTTACAGCTTGTTAACAGCAGTATTAGATGTGAGCAGAAGTCTTCTGACTCATACGTTCTCTCCAGCTGTGAGGTGGATTTTGTATCTTCTGGGCTTAGAGAGATAGTCATGAAATTGAGAAAGTAGCACAGTTCTCCTTAGAGCACTAACCAATCACACCTTGTAGAAAACTCACGGTACATGGGGAGTCCTGTGGAAGAGAATCTCTGTGCTCTGACTAGCACCCACCCTCCAGTCATGTGGCCCATTTCTCAGCAGCAGCCACAGACCCTGTCACTTCCACTAGCCCCTGAGCTCTTCTGGGGTGACAGGGCCTCTGGGAATTACCAGGTTGACCAGAAGGCCACTTAAAAACATCAAGTGGAACACACAATAAAACATACAGATGATGTATTATAGAATTTGATGTATTATAGAATTGGACACCTGAAGCCCATATAATTTTATTAACCAATGTCACCCCAATAAATTCAATTTAAAAAATCAAGTGGTCCCTTAGATTATCACTCCTTTGGGCCTGCCAGGTACTTACTTGCCAGATGAGAGGTGATGATTGGGATGCTCCCAGCGAATGTTAGCCCCAGTTTGGGTGGATAGGGAGCATGTTGGTATGAAATGTGTTTTTGGTGTTGTAATTTTACCTATTGGTTTAATTTAGGAACTGAAGAAAGCCATTTTGGAAGATATGGTGAGGTTAGGAAAAGAAAGTGGACTCCATTCTTTTGAACAGGTAACTATAACCTTCCCCATACTTGTTACAGCCTTTGGGCAGAGATGAAAATTAAATTAAGCCACAGTGACTCTGACCTACATTCCCCACACCCTCCGTGGTGTGGCCTGCAGGTAGGCTTTGTCCAGCAGACCCAGAAGGCCTATTTCAACCTGACTGCCACAGCCTATGTCCTGGACTGAGATGTGTCAGACATCAAGTGGGACTGCTTGTTGTCCTCATAATCACAGATGTTCATAAAGCTGAAATATTACCCTAGCTGTCACTACTTGATCCTGTGTGCATGGTCTGATTCCAGTTGCTGCAGCAGTCCAGACCAGAGCCCTGTCTTATTTTTATTTTTGTGGGGACACTTCTTGGCTGCAGCAGGCAGATTTATATGCTAGTACATCAGGAAAACTGTGCCCCCAGGGTCATTGATCTGTTAGCCCAGCATGCCCTCTACAAAGAGAGAGAAACAGAGAATTAGCGGAGGACACAGTAGTCTATTAAGACCTTTGTCTTTGCAGAGTTGGGATTCTTATTGTAACTGAATTCATAAGCATACTTGGTCCTATTTACATATACCATTTATATATCCTCTTTAGTTAAAAATTCAAAAAGAAAAATTTATCAAGTAGAAAAAAATTAATATTCTTATTTTTTAAATTTCCTAGTATATATTGTAATTAATATAATTGTCTTTCATAAAATTTTGTTTCTCCCATAGGGTCTCCAAATATAGTGCAAGGTTTATGAGAATTTTAAATTTTGGCCCTGGCCGGTTGGCTCAGTGGTAGAGCGTCGGCCTGGTGTGCGGGGGACCCGGGTTCGATTCCCGGCCAGGGCACATAGGAGAAGCGCCCATCTGCTTCTCCACCCCCCCCCCTCCTTCCTCTCTGTCTCTCTCTTCCCCTCCCGTGCAGCCAAGGCTCCATTGGAGCAAAGATGGCCCAGGCGTTGGGGATGGTTCCTTGGCCTCTGCCCCAGGCTCTAGAGTGGCTCTGGTCGCGGCAGAGCGACGCCCGGAGGGGCAGAGCCTCACCCCCTGGTGGGCAGAGCATCGCCCCTGGTGGGCGTGCCGGGTGGATCCCAGTCGGGCGCATGCGGGAGTCTGTCTGACTTGTCTCTCCCCGTTTCCAGCTTCAGAAAAATACACACACAAAAAAAAATTTTGTATGTTCATTTTCATGATAACCTAAAAGCATTTTAAAACTAGTTTTAAATATAAAACTCTTAGAGTAATTACTTGCAATTAAAAAAACATTTCTACCATTTAAAACTAATTTTTTTTTTTTTTGTATTTTTTTTTCTGAAGCTGGAAACCAGGAGGCAGTCAGACAGACTCACTCCCACGTGCGCCCGACCGGGATCCACCCGGCATGCCTACCAAGTGGTGATGCTCTGCCCATCTGGGGCATTGCTCTGTTGCAACCAGGGCCATTCTAGCGCCTGAGGCAGAGGCCATGGAGCTGTCCTCAGTGCTTGGGCCAACTTTGCTCCAATGGAGCCTTGGCTGCGGGAGGGGAAGAGAGAGGCAGAGAGGAAGGAGAGGGGGAGGGGTAGAGAAGCAGATGGGCGCTTTTCCTGTGTGCCCTGGCCGGGAATCGAAACCGGGACTCCTGCACTCCAGGCCGACGCTCTACCACTGAGCCAACCGGCCAGGGCTAAAACTAATTTTTTTAAGTTTCAAATTGAGGGCCCTGGCTGGTTGGCTCAGTGGTAGAGTGTCCACCCAGCATATGGATGTCCCAGGTTTGATGCCTGGACAGGGCACACAGGAGAAGTACCCATCTGCTTCTCCCCCCCCCTCTTTCTTCTCTCTCTCTTTCTTTCTCTCTCCCCCTCCTGCAGCCATGCCTTGATTGGAGTGAGTTGGCCTCAGGTTCTGAGGATGGCTCCATGGCCTCTGCCTCAAGCCCTAGGAAGAACTCAGTTGCTGAGTAACAGAGCAATGCGCCAGATGGGCACAGCATCGCCCCCTAGTGGGCCTTGCTGGGTGGATCCCAGTCGGGGAGCATGCTGGTCTATCTCTGCCTCCCCTCCTCTCACTAAATAAAAAAAAAAAGTTTCAAAGTGAGGAAATCTAAACATAGCTTCAAGATCTGAGAGACTTTTTTTTTTTGAAATATATCTTTTTTTTTTTAAATAAATTTTTATTAATGGTAATGGGATGACATTAATAAATCAGGGTACATATATTCAAAGAAAACATGTCTAGGTTATTTTGTCATTAAACTATGTTGCGTACCCCTCGCCCAAAGTCAGATTGTCCTCCGCCACCCTCTATCTAGTTCTCTGTGCCCCTCCCCCTCCCCCTAACTCTCTCCCTCCCTCCCTCCCATGTCCTCCCTCCCCCCACCCCTGGTAACCACCACACTCTTGTCCATGTCTCTTAGTCTCATTTTTATGTTCCACCAATGTATGGAATCATGTAGTTCTTGTTTTTTTCTGATTTACTTATTTCACTCCTTATAATGTTGAAATATATCTTTACATTAACCTAGTTGAGAAGCACTGCTTTACTCTCATCTGACAGCATGTTTTAGGGCAAATAAGACCTGGAAGAATAAATCTTTATAAAATTATAAAAATAAAATTATAAAATCTATGGCACTGAAGCAATTTATATTTATTTTTCTTAAGGAAAGGTCAATTCTGACATCATAATTATTTAAATTTTTAATTGTGGTAGAACTGGTTTCCTTGCCCTTCCATAAGGGAAACTGGTGACCAGATCATATGATCATGTAGAACAGGGCCACAGATGGGTGATACAAGATCTGGCTACTGTGGGCGTGTGTGCTAATCTAAAAGGCTGGCTTTGAGGGCACGCTGTGTGCACCAGGCCCAGGGACAGGATTACTAAACTGGACTAGTTCCTGTGATTCCTGAGGCCTGCATGCCCCTGCTGGGTTTGGGATGTATGACTTGCCCCAGGGCATGTGGAGAATGATAACACCTTGTTTCCCCTTCCTAGAAAAGACTCTTAAGATTATGTTTAAAAGGTACTTTTGGCTATATTTCCAGTGATAACCAGTATGCAAGTCAGAGAGCTTTCACTGAGAGGAGACATGTTCTTGACTTTCCGTAAACTTGAAGCAGAGTTACTGCTCTAATAATCTGCCCTCACCATGGTAACATCAAATACAGAGAAGTCATGCCTGACCTGTGGTGGCGCAGTGGATAAAGCGTCAACCTGGAAATGCTGAGGTCGCCGGTTCGAAACCCTGGGCTTGCCTGGTCAAGGCACATATGGGAACTGATGCTTCCAGTTCCTCCCCCCTTCTTTCTCTCTGTCTCTCCTCTCTCTCTCTCTCTCTCTCCCTCTCCTCTCTAAAATGAATAAATAAAAATAAAAAATAAAAAAAACAAATACAGAGAAGTCATATGGCATCCCAAAGGCCTGCGTTTTACTGCCAAGGCTGTCACCTCTTTGTTGGTCTATGGTATCCTCCCCACCACAGCCAGTGTGTGCCTTCAGCTGACCACAGGACAGCAAACACCAGGCCTCAGGCCTGAGGAGGGTCCACGGACATTATAAACTTTAACAGAAATTGAGTTAATCCATAATCCATCTTCAGTTTGCCCTTTCCCCTTTTCCTCAAATTTGAATGATCAATTACGGCATAACACTGATTTTTTAATTTATACACACACACACACACACACACACACACACACACACACACACACACACGTATCCAAGCCCAAGGCTTAAATCATTCAACAAAAGCTTTAAGAGTTCAGACTTACTGGGCAGTGTTGCTATGAATTAAATGTTGAAATAGATAAAAAATTAATGTAATTTAATTACCAGAAATGGACAATTCCTGGAACTAACTCAACAATTATTAATTTATGGAGATCTTTGGAAGGTATATTTTAATGAGTAGATAGAAAGCATTTAAAATAACTATCAATTTTTAAATGTAGGTACGTGGAAGCATGTGAGCCTACTTAACTGATTTAACCATCTTGACTTTTATATGCTCTATTACTTTGCATAAGCAATACAAAGTGAACTTTGACACTTGATAGATTTTTCAAATTATGACTTGGAAGCCCTCATTAAAAATATTTTGCCCTGGCTGGTTGGTTCAGTGGATAGAGAATCATTGGCCTGGTATGCAAACATCCCAGGTTCGATCCCGTGTTCGATCCCCAGTCAGGGTACATTTGAGAAGCGACTCTCTGCTTCTTTTCTGTCCCCATTGTCCCTTTAGGCTTGCTGCAGTAACTGGTGTAACAGATATTCAGAATCTACCTGTTGATGCAGTCCTTTCTTTCTAAAATCATATTTTCTCTTACCTTGTACTTGCCATCTAAATAGCATAATGTAGCTTTCCCTATGAAATCTATCTTCCCTGAACTGTTTGCCTTTAGCCTCTGCTTGTCACTACTGGAATTTCAAAGGTTCACTCCCTTGCCTGTACTGAACACAGTCTCTTGTCCCAATTACACACTGTTCTCCTTGTGCCATTAGGAATGCTGAGGAGCTGGAGCCCAGGCTGCAGGAACACTGTACAGATTATATCTTGGCATTTGCATCTCCTTTAAAAATTTTTTAATTAATTCCATTTACGAAAGAAGATGGAGAGCTGATTTGCACTTACCAAGAGTCTTTATATGATACTGTTTCTATCGGAAGAGAACTTTTCTTTTTTAAGTTAAGGACATTAGCACTGTCATTTTTCCAATTTTTCATTTTATGATAGTGAACATGAATTACAAAGTTAAATCATTGCATCCAGGATTAAGTTTGACTTAGACTGTATGCATGTTTTCTTCAGGTTAACTAGTATTTTTGTCAAATGGTGATCTCCAAACTTGTTTATGTAGCAGAACTTAGATGACATCTTATATGACTGTTGAGCATGCACAAAACATAAGAGCAACGTTGTCACGGGGTTCAAGGCTTAAACCAGAGCCTGTTTTCCACCCCGCTTCAAGCCAACCATCCCACTTCATCACTCTCCCACCCCGCCCCACATACTGCTTGCCTCTCCCCCACCTCATCCCACCCCTGTCTATACCCCATCTCCAACCCCCCCCCAGTAGTAGCCTTTTCAGAACCCCTAGTTCTCAGCGCAATATAGTCTGAAAATGTCTCCCTTGGGACATTTTGTTAGTGAATTTTGGGTCCCCTAAGATGGTTCAAGTTTGACAAAAACAAATTAGAAAAAAATGTCTATTCTAGAGAGTACAGAAAACAGCTGCCCTACTCCCTTTCAACCCCTTGCTTCTTTGAATATCAAGAACATTGGGTTTTCCAACAAAACCCTTTATTTATTTATTTATTTACTTACTTACTTACTTACTTATTTATTTTTACAGAGACAGAGAGAGAGTCAGAGAGAGGAATAGACAGGGACAGACAGACAGGATTGGAGAGATGAGAAGCATCAATCATTAGTTTTTCGTTGCGCGTTGCAACACCTTAGTTGTTCATTGATTGCTTTCTCATATGTGCCTTGACCACGGGCCTTCAGCAGACCGAGTAACCCCTTGCTGGAGCCAGCGACCTTGGGTCCAAGCTGGTGAGCTTTTTGCTCAAGCCAGATGAGCCCGCACTCAAGCTGGTGACCTTGGGGTCTCAAACCTGGGTCCTCTGCATCCCAGTTCAACGCTCTATCCACTGCGCTACCGCCTGGTCAGGCCAAAACACTTTTTATAAGAACTTTAAGTAATTCTGAAACATTTGATAATAACCTCTTTTAGCCCAGATTTCCAGCTATTTATATGGATGTCTGAGTAGAAATCATTTCACTATGTGAAGTAAAGTTGAGGCAGCTGCTATAATGTTAGCTCTTGTTTTGGCCTGAAGTCTCCTCCTCCCCTCCCCTTCCCACCACAGGAACCCCTTAAAAATGCTATTCTTTTTATGAAAAGTGAATCCTTAATTAGAACAAATTTTTGAGAGACAAAGATGAATCTGATTTACTAATGCTGTGCTCATTTGAGAACTTTTACATTTTTACATTATGAGCATGGGGGGGAGCTAGAACTTGATAAAAATTAAAGTTTTTTATGAAGTTGGAAGTATAGCTGTTCTAGAGGTATTCTTTGTAAATTGAGTTTTTATCTGAAAAATCGTTGAATGTAAGGGAGAGTTTTCTGTACAAAGGATTCTTTGACATCTCAAAATACCCATCTGTTGCCTTGGCCGGCTGGGTCAGTGGATAGAGTGTCGACCTGGCATGCAGACATCCCTGGTTCGATTCCCAGTCAGGCACACAGGAGAAGTGACTATCCGCTTCTCTTCTCCCACCGCTTCCTCTTCTCTCCCTCTTACCTTCTCACAGCCAGTGGCCGCAGGCACTGAGGATAACTTGGCTGGTCCAAGCATCGGGTGCTGAGGATAGCTCGGCTGATTCGAGCATTGGTCTCAGACGGGTTGCCAGGTAGAGCCCAGTTGGGGTGCATGTGGAATTTGTCTCACTATCTCCCCTCCTCTCACTTAAAAAAAAAAAAGTACTCACCTGCTGGGGCACTAAACTGTTAGTATCAAAGATTTTGAAAGCTATCAGTGACATTGAATTTTTGCAACTATTTGCATACATTGATTTTTTCCATTTTTTTATTGTGGTAAAATAAACATAACATAAAATGTGTCAACTTAACCATTTAAAATTTTTTCCATTGATTTGAGAGAGAGAGAGAAAGGGAGAGAAAGAGAGAAGCATCAATTTGTTGTTCTACTTAGTTCCATTTAGCTGTGTATTCATTGATTGCTTCTTATATGCTCCCTGATTGGGGATTGAACCTATGACCTCAGCATACTAGGATAATGCTCTATCCAATGAGCCACCAGCCAGGGCCATCTTAACCATTTTTAAGTGTATAGTTGAATGGTATTAGATGCATTCATAATATTGTATAACCATCACCACCATCCTTCTCTATCCTTCTTTTCTTCTTGTAACACTGAAACTCTGCAGTGTCACCAAAAAATAACTCCCAAGTCCACCTCCTCCTCCCAGCCCCTGACAACTACCATTCTACTTTCGCTCTCTCTGACTTTGACTACTCTAAGTACTTCATACTAGGGGTATCATGCAGTAGTTGTCTTTTTGTGACTGGCTTATTTCACATAACATAATGTTCTCAAGGTTCATCCATATTGTAGGATATGTCAGAATTTCCTTCTTTTTAAAAGAGAATAAGGATTCAGTGTGTGTGTGCGTGTGTGTGTGTGTGTGTGTGTATCACATTTTGCTTATCCATTTATCTACTGATAGACATTTGTGTTGCTTCCACATTTTAGCAGTTCTGAATAATGCTGCTGTGAACATGGCTATACATTTATTTTTTGGAAACCCTGGCTTAATTTTTTGAGGAAACGCCATACTGTTTTCCACAGCAGTGGAAATCAACAATGTGTTCCAACCAATTTCTCTATAATTTTACCAATACTTTTTATTTTCTGTTTTTCTTTGTGTATGGGGGGATGTGATAGTCATCCTAACAGGTATGAAGTGGTATATATATTGATTTTTTAAGTAAGTCATTTCCTAATTGAGTCCATTGATCTTATTAACAGTTCTTATATGACTGTAGTGTCTGAAGCAATAACCTCCCTCTTCTGTTCTGGCTTTTGTAACCACATTCCAGTTCCCTTCTACTTCTCAGATCACACTTCCTCATCTGCAGTCGAGGCTGCCTTTCTGTCCTGCATACTAACATTTCTATACCCAATGTCCATAGACCACTTGGTGTCTCAGAAGCATTTCAAATTTTATATGAATACTTGATCTTCCCACCTCCAAAGAATCTTTCTGCTGCTCCAGTCTTTCTGCTCAAGCAGAAACCTAGAACCATTATTCTCTTTCTCTACCAATTACCCAAACCGATTATAAGTCCTGTCCTTTCTACCCCTGAAATCTGTTTATCTCCACAGCCCACTTGAAAGCCCAAATCTGGTCGTCCAGCTTCCACTTTTCCTCACTGCAATCCATTAGTAACAAGTTAATCAATGTAAAGAGCTATTCTGGTTCTGTCACTGCTTAAAAATCATTTAAAGAGGCCCTGGCTGGTTGGCTTAGTGGATAGAGCGTTGGCCCAGCATATGGACTTCCAGGGTTCAATTCCCAGTCAAGACACACAGGAGAAGTGACCATCTGCTTCTCTTCCCCTCTCTCTCCCCCTTCTCTCTCTTTTCCCCTCTTGCAGCCAGTGGCTTGATTGGTTCGAGCATCAGCTCCACGGTGCTGAGGATAGCTTGGTTGGTCCAAGCGTCAGCCTTAGGCATTGATAATAGCTTGGGTGGATCGAGTCGGGGTGCATGCAGGAGTCTGTCTATCTCCCCTCCTCTCACCTAAAAAAATTATTTAAATAATTATTTCCAAACTCCCTACCTTGGCATATTCATACTTTATAATTTAGTCTCTCTCTCCAGCCCCATCTCTTTCTTCTTCGTTTGTACTATGTGCTTCAGCCTGCACTTATAATGCCCCAAATGTGCTATGGCACATGTTGCCTCTGCCTAGGGCACCGTCCTCTCCTCAGGCCACATAGCAGCAACTACTACTTTTCCCTTGCTGTCTTCATCTGGCTAAAGCCTACTTATCCTTGAGTTTAACTAGGGTATCCCGTTTCAGTGATTAGAGGGTAAGCTCCATATGGGCAGGGCTGTGCCTTCTTTGTCTCTGTAGTGCCTGACACAGCACCTGACACTCAGTACTTTCTCAACAAAACAACGAAATCAATGTATATGTGTATTTAACATATATATATTGAATTAGGTTTTGGTTTTTGGGGTTTTTTTTTGTGTGTGTGTATTTTTCTGAAGTTGGAAACGGGGAGGCAGTCAGACAGACTCCCGCATGCGCCCGACCGGGATCCACCCGGCATGCCCACCAGGGGGCGATGCTCTGCCCATCTGGGGCATCGCTCTACTGCAACCGGAGCCATTCTAGCACCTGAGGCAGAGGCCACAGAGCCGTCCTCAGCGCCCGGGCCATCTTTGCTCCAATGGAGCCTTGGCTGTGGGAGGGGAAGAGAGAGACAGAGAGGAAGGAGAGGGGGGAGGGGTGGAGAAACAGATGGGCACTTCTCCTGTGTGCCCTGGCCGGGAATCGAACCCGGGACTCCTGCACACCAGGCCGACGCTCTACCACTGAGCCAACCTGCCAGGGCTGAGTTAGTTTTTTAAAGTCTATGTTATAGAAATCTTTAAGCCTATTTGGTATTTAATGATATAGATTTATTATCTCAACAAAATCATGGAATTCAGAGTCAACTGTCAGTCAGGATATAATTAGAGATAGTATCATTCCAGGATTCAACTCAAGCCCAGATTATAAAATTCTCATAGAACTGACAGTTGGCCCTTCAGCCAGAGCCTCACTAGCCCCACCCCCACCTCCAGCCTTGCTAAGAGACTTTGTATGAGGAGACTTGGGATATGCCTCATGAAAATAGACAATGTAAAGACCAAGTCTGAGGGCCACATCTCCTTCCAATAGATGTGATAAAATTTTACAGCAAAAATTTTTAAAAACATAGACTCATCATGTCCCCCCTAGACTTTTTTCTCCTCCTCCTCCTTCTCCCCCTTCTCCTCCTCCTCCTCTTCCTCCTCCTTCTTCTTCTTCCTTCTTCTTCCTCTCCTTGTTCTTCTTCTCCTCCTCCTCTTTCTTCTTCTTCTTTTTCTCTTTCTTCTTCCTCCCATTCTTCTTCTCCTCCTCCTCCTCCACTTCCTCTTCCTCCTCCTTCTTTGCATGAGAGATAGAGAGAGAGAAAGGGACAGACAGGAAGAGAGAGAGATGAGAAGCATCACCTGGTAGTTGTAGTACCTTAGTTGTTCATTGATTGCTTTCTCATATGTTCCTTGACCAAGGCGCTCCAGCTGAGCCAGTGACCCCTTGCTCAAGCCAGTGACCATGGGGCTATGTCTATGATCTCACACTCAAACTGGTGAGCTCGTGCTCAAGCCAGCAACCTTGGAGTTTCTAACCTGGGTCCTCAGCGTCCCAGGTTGACGTTCTATCCACTGAGCCAATGCCTGATGAGGCCCCCGTAGACTTTATATTACTCCTATGAGTGGCACCATCATGCCACATCATAGCTGTCCAAGCCAGAAACCTGGGAGTTCTTAAGGCTATCTCTTTCTCTACTACATTTTGCCCATTTATCTCTGAATTGTTCTTAGGACTGCTAACTTGTCGCTGACACTACTCTAACTGTAGGCCCTTATCTTCTCTTCCATGGATTGGCCAGATCCTTCTGGTTGCTTTCCCTACTTTCAATCTTAATGTTCTTAAAAACCACTTCACATTTCTCTTATAGAGATCTTTCTAAAATGTGTATTCAGCCATGTCATTGCCCTGTGTGAACACCTTCAGTCCGTCCCTATTGTCTTCAGTATAATATCTGAGCTTCTCCTAGTGGCCCATCTACTACTTCAGTGTCATCTCTCACCCCCCTATACCTCCCACTTTATGTAACTATAAGAAACCACTTGGACTTCCTTTCTCACACTCAACCATTTCTTCCATAGCTTTGTTCTTGGGGTTGCCTCTGCCTGGAAAGCCCTTTTTACCCACCTCTCCTCCTTGGCTGGCTAGCTCTTACTCATTCTTTACCATTCATCTGATTTGGGAAGGCTTCCCTGACTGCTCCTTCCTCTCCCTGGCCATAACTGGGTTAGCTGCTCTTCATCCTGGCCATAGCTGATCATCTAATGATTGCCCAGTGTGTCTGCTCTCTGGGATGCCAGTGTGCACTCCCTGAGGGCAGGGGCACTTGTGGTTCCTCTTTGTGTCCTCAGTGCCTGGCACAGAGTAAGCAGCCAATTCATCTATGTTGACTGGCTCAATGAAGGGCAGGAAGGAAAGAAAGCAGCTTTCAGACATGTCAAATAGGCTGAAATGTTAACATAATTTTGACTTTTAAATAGGCATAGTGTTTTTATATCAATATGTCTATTTCCATATGCCTGTTTACTTTTATCATGTATACTATATATGCTGTTATATTCCTGATAAAAATGTATTCTGCATTTGGTTTTTAGGTTAAAGCCATTCACATCCATTCTGAAATGTTCTCAGTTCAAAATGGCTTGCTGACACCAACACTAAAGGCTAAGAGAGCTGAGCTGAGAGAGTACTTCAAAAAACAAATAGAAGAGCTTTACTCAATCTCCATGTGAAGTTCAAGGGAAGTTCTTCTCAGTACAATGGACTGTGTAGCAATATTACAGTTATTCTTGAAAGTAATGAGTCAGAATGATGCAGCTGAAAATGAATAAGTACGTGACCTTATGACTGAGCCTTTTCTTGTCCTAAGAAGTCCTTAACAATATTTTCTCTATCACCACTGAGTATACTTTATTTTTATTATAATGATATTGTAGCAAGCTGCTAAAAATATAGCAAATGGCAATGTAAAAAATCAAGACTTTCCTCAAAACCGTGTACCACTAAAAGAAATATATTCTTCATGTTCATAGCATTCTTATTAAACATAAAGGAAAAATATAACTGATATATTGTACTTAATTACTTGTGGAATAGTAACCAGATACAGCAAATATCTAGGCAATATGGACTACCTCATTCAATAACTAATTGTCAAAATTATAATTAAATCATACTTAAAAATTAAAACTAGGTGTACAGAATCATGCTAAAACAAAACATGATAATTCACAACCTACATAATTTCAGAGTCTTCAAACATGACAATTCTTGTTGATGCAAAAAAAGTTTTTTCTAATTTTTACTTTTATTCATAAAAAATGCAAAGTCAGATATTCTTAAAACAAATGTTATATTTATATAACATGTTGCAAAAGTCTTGCAATAATACATTTTCTTGTTTATAAGCTCATTAAAATATTCAGTAACTACCTAGAAAAAAACGTAATGTATAACTTCTTCAAGAACAGTACATGTATGTTCTTGGACTTCTTACCACATGAATTCTAAAAGCTGTCTGTTGACTCTACAATGAATGGAACTTTGGGAAAGACTTGGGAAAAGAAACCCAGAATTATTTCTCAGGATGGGCAGCAATTAGTGTACTTATGTTCCTTACTGGGTTCTTCCAGTCTCCCATTCTCAATATGTCCATTCCAGGTCTGGGAAACCCAAAACAGCTATAATTCTGAACAATTTCACTTTCTTTCAATAAGACAATCAAGGCATGATGTGGGGAAGAAGTGTTATTTCCAAATAATGTAATTTTTCCACAACATAATTTTGGAAGAACCTCTTCAAAAGACCCTTAGAAAATGTTTTAAGTCCATCATAGATAAATAACTCCTTGGGGAATAATTCCATTCATAACATCTTTAAATGCTTTTAAGCTCAACCACAAAACCTCCTCTCTTGTATTATGTATTTAGACACTTCTTGCACCTGGGTGTCAACAATTTCATATAATTAAAGCCCAGCATGAACAACAGTTAAGGTCCAACCTATAGACTGTCCATCTGCAGAATGAAACATCCCTAGGAACATGTTTTCTTTAGAGACAGAACTTGGAAAGCAGAGATGGGAGCAGTGTTCACACTCCAGAAGCCTCTTTCCCCTGGAGCAAACCCAAACTGTAACTTAAAAGCTGCATGATCACACAGCCTTTGGATGAGTGTGCATCAGTGATTACACACTTACAGTTCAGTCTTGGCAAAAGTGAACCACAGCTTCATTGGATGTATTTATCCAATTTTTTATATGTATTCCTTTGGTATATTCTCTTTGCAGACTCTCTACTTGCATTTATATTTTTGACTTTTCATAAATGAGCTAGTTCTACACACATTAACTTTTAAAGGCATTTCTGAATAAACAAATACCAGAAAATGTCCAAGGCCACATCTGTTTAGCATTATTTTTTTTTATTCAATATATATTTGACTAATTAAAAGGGAAAATCTTAGCTGAATCGGATATTTGTACTAAAGGCAAGTAGCTAGCTTCACATCTTGAAGAAAATGAAGCTGTTTCCCATTGTCCTTCTATTCAACTTAATTATATAGCTGGATTTGTTTCCAAAAGGAACTTATTTTGATTCTATGTATACCTCATAGTAGTTAGATATGGTTGATTATGGAGAACTTAAGATTTCTTCTTTTTTTATTTTGAAGATCTTATATTTCTTTTTTCCCGGAACAACAGGAGTACAGTTTAACAAATTGAAGTAAAGCCTCTTGATAGAGAACTATGCAATACTTTAAAATGTTAGCAATGAATTTATTGTAACAAAAGTGCTTATTTAAAAATTTTTGCCTGACCTGTGGTGGCCCAGTGGAAAGCATCAACCTGGAATGCTGAGGTTGCTGGTTCGAAACCCTGAGCTTGCCTAGTCAAGGCACATATAGGAGTTGATGCTTCCTCTTCCTCCCCACTTCTTCCTTTCTCTCCCCTCTAAAATGAATAAATAAAATCTTTAAATAAAAATTTTATAACACCTTTATTGAGGTAAAATTTACATGCCAGAGCATATTATGTTTCTATCAGCCTTCCTGGTCTGTGTGAAATCCTCACACTTGGGCCAGTAGACAAGTTACTGCAGAAGTGCCGAGAGAAGTGAACAGTGGGCCCGAAATATATTGCATGTACATTGTATATCTATTCCTCTAACTCCACTGAATTTTTTTTAATAAAGGAGAAATGAAACAATATGTATTAATGGACAGATCCTTCTTGCTTCAGATTTCCTAACTTTATTTAGTGGGGAAAAGTTTGTATTTCTCTTTAAGTCTATGTACTTACGATGTTCAACTTCATAGTGGATGTCAGATCCAATTTAAGTCTAGAGGTTCAACAGAGATTAATTCCTTAGGCATAAACATGCTTGCTCTTAAACACTTGGCCTTTTATCTGTTTCTTTTAATTCAAATGCATTAGTAATTCTCACATTTTACAAACTAAGCTTGTATATATTATAAAATAGAATATATGTCATTTTTTTTTCCTTTTGCCATAAAAGACATCTCTGTATTATATTGTGATTATCCCCAGGTGAGAGAGGGAACTCTGACCAGGTGTGGTGCATAGGCCTAACTCCAACTATTAGGAACTTAAACTCAGGAGTCTAAGAAATGAACATACCATGTCTCCTTCATATGAGCAAGTCAACCTTTTATTCCTAATTTAAGTGAAACTGCAAGCATGAGAAAAAAATAGAACTTTCTATTGCTACTTTTATAGTCAGGTGATGTTTTAGCAACTTGAAGTTGGCACTTAACTTGATTATATTACCCATCAAAAAAAATCTTATTTTTCTGCAGTAAAGAAAATGAATTTTTCTTTATTTTCCAAATGTATTAAAGCACAAATGTGATCTAGTTATTTAGAATACAAAATACTGCTAAATGAATGTAAAGAATGGAAAAATGTATTTTTGCATGAAAACAGACTATTTGCAAACTTGCTCAATTATCTCAGGAAAAAAATAATGAATAATCATATATAGAATTGATAAACTATATGTTGAGCTAAGTTGCTACATTTTCTTGCCTGTTTTTATGTTAAGGAAGCATATACAGGGGGTCCTCCGGTTATGACAGTCTTGACATAAGACATTTCAAGTTTACACTCACTGCCATAAAAACTTAACAACAAAATTGAAACTTGAGTGTTACAGCTTACGCCATTAGTTCATAGTTATGGACTACATGAGCGAACTAGTTTAGTTGTGTGCGGTGGGAGAATATGCAGTAACGTGGCATATGCGTGAGGGAGTTGGTGTCCCCCAGTACACTTACCCACACCATTTTGGACTGTTAAAAGTGCAAGTGTTCTGTTTGTGTTAAGTTACAGTATGTTTCAACTTACACCAAAATTCAGGTTACATCGCTGTCATAGGAACAGAACTGTGTAGTAACCTGAGGACCCCCTGTACATGAAAATACAAAACGATCCTGGTAGTCTGAATTTTCTCTTAAGTATGCTGCACAGCCCATTCTGTGAAGCTACAATTAACTGCAGTAAGAATGGAATTAGCATTCAAGTGAGGAGAAAGCCCCAAATGAGAAACTTCAGTTAGAGTACAATGAGTGGCTATCACCCAGAGGCAATAGATAAAGATCTGGAATACAAGCATTTCTAAACCTGATCCCAAACTGAAAAGGTTTTCTTGAGGTGACAGTGGCTTTTAAACATTCATTTGACTGTGACAGTGGCTTTTAAACATTCATTTGACTGGTTATTTTAATTTTCCTTGTTAAGTCATTGCAACAAGTGCATGGGAGGAAAATGGATATTTTTTGAAGAATTGCTTATTCTACTTTCAATTTTTAAAAAGATTAAAATATTACTTTTTAAATATGCATAACAGTATCTTAACTATATTATATTTTAGTTGCTTTGTTATAATAGCATGCATATAAAATATAAAATGCATTTATAAAAACTTGTAAAAAATAAAAAATTTTTGTTTCTCAAAGTTGCTTATAATTACTATTTTATATCTTTATATTACATAATCCTGTGCTATTAGTATATTTGGTAATCATCGATCATAGTGCTTATGGTAAAAATGGTATCAGGCTATGTCACTAGTCTGCAAAGTCTACATCCTCTGTAAGGGTCCCCAAATTTCAAAGCCTTATTATTTTATGGTCCCGTAAGAGGCCCTCCTTTGCTTTGCACACTTGCTATTACCAAATGTGTCCTGGATTTAAACTGTTTTATATTTTTAAAAGAATATGGTCACTCCCAGGTTTTGGCACTAAAAAAAAAAGAAAAAGAAAGAAAAGAATAACCGTATTCAAATTTTACATCATGATTGCCTATAAACAGTATTTCCATAATGTCTTTTACCCATATACAAGTTAACCAGGTACACTTTCTTAAAATGATATGTTCTCCCAAGTCTAAATTATGCAGTCTGCCTTCTATGTATTTGCTAGCTAGCCTCCACTCCTTTCTAGTCTCACAGCTTTTAGTGTAATTGGCTTCACTCTCATTTCTTGTCTGGAATATTACAGTGTGTGTACAGCAAATAGTCGCGGCCATCACAGCCACCTGGCACGTGCAGGTTCTCATTGAATTAGGACAGATGGTAGAGAAACAGCGGAGTTGAAAACTGGCGGGCCATTCCTTTTATTCTAGCCTCGCACCCAGCCAGCGAGTAAAAACATACTGGGCACCAAAACCCACTCATTCAGTGCTCACAAAGCTACTGACACATCCAGGTTTTCCTGGAATCAAAGGCCCCCAATAGCTCAGTTACCTCTAGGTCCCCATCTCCTGCTCTCTGCAAAAACTCTGCACAAACTGGCTTCTCCTTCAGCACTCCGCCATCTTGGCTGCTTCTCTGCACAAACATGGCCTCTCACTCTGCAAAACACATGGTCTCCTCATTCCTCTTTCTTCCTTCTTCTTAAAACTTTCTGGTGTGAAAACCTCTCTTCCAGCACACATTAGCATAACAAAGTCTCTTCCCAAACAGGAAGGTAATTAGCAGTATCACCTAGCAGCATCATTCACGTGGGCAGCGCCATTTTTAACAAAGTGAGCATAAAAATCACATTTTACAAACTTATTTGCCCAACACAGTGCTTTCTTAATTAGTCTTCTGTTTCCACCCCAGCTTCCTCAAATTTCACCATCCACATTTCAGTCACAGAGACCTTTCTAAATTGGAAATCTGGTCATGCCAGTCTCTACTTAATATTCCTTCAATGACTTCTCATAGTTTTCAGAATGAAGTTGATTTCCTGGTTCAGCACACAAGGCCCAAGTACCTCTTCTGCCCTTCCTCCATGGAGCCTTGGCTCCAATCATACCAACTACTTTTTGTAGTGTCCTAAAAGCATCGTGTTTTTCTCTGCCTCTATGCAACACGTACAATCCTCTTTTTGTAGAATGCTCTTTCCTTCAATCCATCTAACTTACCACTCATCTCTTAAAACTCAGCTCAAGTATTATTATCTCTGAGAAGTGTCCCACATGATTGACTGGTTGATTGTCCCTCTGCCCCACTCCCACTCAGATTGTGAGTTACTTGAGGTTGTAGCCTCAGTGCAGAAGATCTGGCCCATAGTGGATGCTCAAGCAAAGTCTATTGAATGAAAATCCCCTAGTCCTTTTTTACCCCCATATGTTGGATAGCATTAAGACTGTAATACCTGAAGGTACATTTCATCTATCACTGATTTATTTTTTCATTCTTGACAACTAAGCATAAATAAACTGGTTTTCAGTTGGACCCGAAAGCCTTTGGATGGTACAATAATTGAAATTGCTCAGTGGGTTTCTCCAAAAAAAAAGTTATCATAAATATTTCCTCGGGGCTCCAGGAAATACTAAATCCACATACTGGCTGTTTTCCAAAAAGCTTTCTTCAGAAATTCTTCAACATTTGGAATTTGTTTTCCCATGGAAGTTAGCATCTCCATGACTGTCCCAAACCTAATCAATCCTGTCACATGACTAAAATGAAACACTGATAGCAGAATTCTGAGTCTTAGATATGGGGGCAGTACAACAGGGAAGTGAAAGAAGTTCAATTTAACACTCATGACTGAATGCCTATACTTGTGTTTGTGTATTTGGGGATATGTGGGGTCATAAAGAGATGATGGAGTTGAGGGGTCTCTGCTCTCTACCCTTTTGTAGAGGACACATTTCCTCTCTATTTATAGGCTGGCTCTAGGTAAAGTTTTAAATAGACCAAGTCTATCTGTAGTCCCCTCCCCTTCCCTTGCTACCAAGGGCTTCAAGCTCTTTTTCTGGCTCCCCCATTCCTTTCACAGCCATGTTTTAGGAGGAATAGGAGCATGACAAGCAAACTTGCCAACTGTCAGGAGACCCATGCCACTATGCCAACCATCTGTCATTATAAGCCTCCCTAGGCTGTGGTTTCTTCAGCTGCATAATGAGGGGGAAGATAGATCATCTCCAAAGATCCTGCGACTCAAGAAATCATACAAAAAGTTATTTCCAGTTTTGAAACCCTATCCATTAACTCCCTTAATCCCCTAAATGTTTACGTGATGGCACATCAATGAATGTAATTCAATATAGCCAGAGTTCTACGGAATAGGGCCATCAAAGGGCTGGTCAGCCTTTGCTTTAAGCTGTTTTCCTCTTTCAGTGTTTCCTCCATTTCTAGCTCTAGTCTAGGGCATCCCAGAATCCAGACCTCCCAAGGATCATTTAAGGAAGGGAAAGTAGAGTCTGGAGACTTGGCTTATAAACTAGAGTCTGGCTGTCAGTATATTATGGATGTGACTAAAGAAAGGATATTGAAATATGATCAGTGCTTTATACTGCAACAAAACCATGAGATTCCTGACTGAAGGACCATTTCTAATTCACCTCTATCTGCAGGACCTACCACAATGCTTAACACAGAATAAGGTACTAAGTATTGGTTCAGTGACTCAAAACACTGTAATCAGGTAAGAATGACAGCTCTCTGTTCTTTACAAAGTGAAATTTTAGTGGATTAATTATATATTAAATCGATTATCATAAATGACTTTCTATGAGCAGATCTGAAATAAGAAGTGATGTAAAAATATAGTAGCTATGGCCCTGGCCGGTTGGCTCAGTGGTAGAGCGTCGGCCTGGCGTGCGGGGGGACCCGGGTTCGATTCCCGGCCAGGGCACATAGGAGAAGCGCCCATTTGCTTCTCCACCCCCCACCTTCCTCTCTGTCTCTCTCTTCCCCTCCTGCAGCTGAGGCTCCATTGGAGCAAAGATGGCCCGGGCGTTGGGGATGGCTCCTTGGCCTCTGCCCCAGGCGCTAGAGTGGCTCTGGTCACGGCAGAGCATCGCCCCTGGTGGGCATGCCGGGTGGATCCGGGTCGGGCACATGCGGGAGTCTGTCTGACTGTCTCTCCCTGTTTCCAGCTTGAGAAAAATAAAAAAAAAAAAAAAAAAAAAAAAAAAAAAAATATATATATATATATATATATAGAGAGAGAGAGAGAGAGAGAGAGAGAGAAGCTATATATGTGTTTATAGTCCCACACAATGTTGGAGCATCACAGAAAAGTCTTTGAGTTTTCTAATTTCATCTCTACAAAGGGCATTTTTAAATATTGTACAATGTCATTTAAAAAAATGGTTATTATATGCACAATATGCTTATCAAATGCAGCCAGACGGTTCAGCTTGGATGTATGGAGAGAGAGAGTCATTCCTACGGTCCTCCAATTGAGCAGAGCAAAAGAGCTGAGCCCAGGGGTGCCCCTGTAGAATTCCGCACCTTAACAAAGTATGTCCAGGTGTCCAGGAGGTAGTTTCTGGGCAGGGGTAAGGGGTAAAGAAACTTCTGGAACCCAAGATTTCCAAATGCTTGGATAGACTCTCAAGTACTATGGCCCCCCTGTTGACTGAAGGTGATCAATGTGACACTCCCTTTTACTGTCATATCCTTTCGTTCCTCGCTGGCCTTCCTGCACCGAGTCGGGATAACCCACAGCGGGATTCCCTGTGCTCAGAGACCTAAAACGCCATTAACGAGGGCTTTACTGCAGTGCTGATACCGAGAGCAGCTGAGGCGCCAGTAGCAGGTGTTGGCACAAACTCCTGGGGGAAGAAATAGGCTTTTTACTGTGACTTCCCCGTCAGCACGAAGCCAGGGAGCCTGCATCAAAGGCCCAGGAGCCACGCGGGCCACCGTCAAACGGCTGCACAGCCAGGAGGCGGGAGGCTGCCATCTTTCTCCGTCTTCCCAGAAGCCTCAGCGCGCGGCCTGGCCAGGATAAAAACGCTGGAGTGAGGCAGGTGGCCCGTCTGGTGCTGTGCGTCCCCCTCGCTTCTCTCAGTCTGGGCTGCAGACCACTCCTGGACTTCAGTCCCCTCCACAGTGGCTCAGTTCCTCAGGAAGGCGACTAGACAGACAGCCCAGGGCCGAGAGGCCCCGGAGGCCTGGGAGTGGGGGCAATGTGGCCGCTACAGGTCTATACACGCAAGAGGAAGGCGGGTCAGAGGCTCAACCTGACGCCAACGCTAGACCTAGGCCCGCCGGTGATGGCAGAAGCCCTCCCGGGCCCGGGCCGAAGGCTCGCTGCCCACTGTAAGTTCTGCCGCACTGACGGGCGGGTGGAAGAGCATGGAGGTGGGGCTGAGGGACGCGCAGTAGCTGGGCCTCGGCCCCCGGGAACCCTGAAGCCAGAGGGCTGGCCTCCATAACTCTTGCCCTGAAACCTGCCGCCTTCGTTTAGGCCTGAAAAGAAATGGCAAAGCTCACGGTTTGCGGAAGATCGTGGAGAAGGCGGAGCGGAGCGGGCCTGGCAGCAGCTGCTGGGAGCCACACAGGTGCATAGCCCCGGGTGACAGCCTGTGCCTTCTGGCCTCCTCCTCAGACCCTCAGTCCTGGTCTGGTAGCTAATAACCTCTCATTCTAAGAGTCAACGAAAGAAATAAATAAATTGAAACTATGATTTCGTTCTTCTCAGAACGTAGATCCAGAAACTTCAGGGGAACAATATTTTTTAAAAGAGGAAATTTTGCAAACTTACCTAAAAGCGAGTGAGAGAAAACATTCAGAAAAGCATCCATAGAATAAATTGGGTATTGGTAAGCTCTGTTCCATACTTTTTCCTAATGATGTCCCCAGAAGAGCTGTTCAGATTCCAAATAGTGTGAACAGAGACGTGGAGAGCTAAGTCCAGGTGGTGCAAACTAATTGTGTTGTTTGTTTGTTAGCTCTCAGTTAGGAGATGCAGAAGAGAAAACCCTGCAAGAAAATAGCGCTAGCAAAGAAGAGACCCAGGATGAGAAGATTGCTCCATTGAGCGTATGTATGATTCTGCTAAGATCCTCGGGTGCTGTAGTGTATGGACCCGCGGACCTGATATACCGCCATTGAAAGTGGAATGTGGCCTTTGTTCAACAGAGACCAAATACGTAGCTTTCCAGTGTTTTTATGAACATTGATGTTCTGTGTTCAGACAGGACCTTGAATTTCTGTTTCTGGTAGATGCATAGCCATGCATTTTTGTTTTTTCATTCCCTTGACAAAAATTTGAGAGAAATCTGTCAACAGCTAATTTTCTGCATGACGTATTAAAACGTTTCATGTATGTTTCCAATTCCCTTATGTTGGGTAGCCCTTAAACATTTTAAAGCCATTTTCATGTTTTCCCACTTGACTTTCTGTTAGCAACTATATAGAAACAGAGGATTTGTTTCCATTAGAATTTTATATACCGTAACTTCTTGATCTACTGTGTTTAATATGGATTCTGTTCAGTATTTTAAAGATGGATAACAGTAGTTTAGAGAAATTCTGATTTTAAAAATTGTTTGTAATTCATCTGATATTAGCATTAAAGTTTTTAGTTATGTTCCACTGTTATTGTTTACATAATCCTCTGTAATGTTTTTTTGGGGAGGGCAGTTTCAACCAAAATAAAGCATTTTTTAAAAAGGCTTTGAACCCAGATTATAACTCTTAAGTGTTCCTTGTAGATCAGACTACTCGAAGTATTTAAGCAGTTCTTTCTAATTTTTAGAAGAAATATATATATTTCTTTTACATTCTTTTTGTGCCTTTTAAAAAATCATTTTACAAATTATCTAATGGTACATTCCTCTAACATTAGTTTTTAAAAATATGATTTTTAGGGTGTGCATAATGCTTTGTCTTATAGATAGATGTATTGTAATTTATATAATTATTTTCCTGTGGTTGGAGGATTGAAATTGTTTCTAAGATTTTGCAGTTATAGATTCAGTGGATATCTTAATGAAGAATTTTTTTTGTGCTCCTCAACTTGGTATCCTAAGACAAATACTTTGCACTGAGTCAAAGGTTGGATCATGTTTAAATTTTTTGATTCATGTTGGCACTATCTTACCTGAAACTTAAAATATATATATATTTGATAGATAAAAAGTAGGATATTGTTTTACTTTTCATTTCTTTGAATGCTAGTAAACTTAATGCTTTTTTCTCTAATTTCATTAGTCATTTTTGTTTCTTTTTTGTGAAATACTTGTTCATTATACACTATAATTATACTTTACACATATAACAAGTATTTTCATATTTGTTTGCCTTTAATTTTATTTCTGGTACTTTAGACTTATTTATCATTTTTTCTTTTGATCTATTTTGCTTTCATATTTAGAGGGAAAAAGCCCTTCCTACCTAGAGGATCAGAAAAATATTCACCTTTATCTTCTGGTTGCTGAGTTATCTCACAGTTGTTAATTGACTAGTATTTTGTTGACTCCCTAAATATATCTACAATATTATATTTTAATGTTTGTTTTCAGATGTATTATTAAATATCAGATTACATCTGATCAGTAAGCTGAAAGAATCTATTCTACATATGAAACTAATACAAAGTTGACATTAGTTTTTCAATTTCAAAATGAACAAATCAATGTGACATAATATCCAATCTTATAATATTTTCTATCTTTAATTCTTATTTCACATAGGATTCATTGACTGATGACCTCCATATTGACAGTAGTTCATCAAATAGTGAACTAGCATCAGGTAAGACAGTCAGACATGATTTTCCTCAGTTTTCTTTCTTGAAAGCAGTAAGCATCCATTTGTTTCTCTTCTGACTCCCCATCTCAGTGTAAGAGGTGTTTTCTCAGTGAGAGAGGTGACAAATGCTGAAAAAGAGAGATTGACTTTAACTAATTGAGTTTTAGTTGGAGAGATTAAGAAGGGCATCCATGAGGGAATAGCATTTAATTGAGATCTGAAGAAGAGTAGAATTTAATTCTGCAAAGAGACGAGCAAAGAGCAGTTCAGGCTGAAGGAACAGCATGTACAAAGACCCTAACTTGGACTGAGCATTATGTGTTCAGTGAACTGAAGGAAGGCCAGTGTGGCTGCAGTCCAGAGAAGAGGAGGAAATGTAGTAATAAGGTAAGGCTGGACAGACAGAGGCCTTGCAGGCCATGTCATAGCTATTAGTGTTTATATTTGGAGCAGCCAGAAGCCACTCAAGTCTTTTACATAGAGATTGATATGATCACTTTAGCTAAAGTATGGGAAGAAGCAGAAGTGGATGTAAATAGACCAGTTAGGAAGCTACTGCAGTAGTTTAAGGAAGAAATGATGGCCTTTTGTACTAAGAGATGACATTGGAAATGGAAAGAGGTGGGCATATCTGATGGTGGCTAGTTTAGGGAGTGAAATTGATAGAATTTGGCAAATGAAGAGTGAAGGAGATGTAAGTATCAAAGACGACACCTGTTTCTGGTTTGGATAACTGGACATTTTAGGTGGTACCATTCACTGAAAAAATATTGTTTGTGGGAAAGATCATAAATTTTATTTTTAATGCATTAAGTTATGGGTGTCTTTAAGATGACTCAGTAGTAATGTAAAATAGGGAATTAGATGTGGAGGGCTGCTGGTAAACCATTACATACTGGTGTAATTGAAGTTATTTTTAAAAACAAGAAAGGATGTCTTCAGTATAGCAGAAATACTGAGGAGTTCTTTAAAGCAGATGAGATCAGATTAATGAATAAATCAAAAGCAGAGAAAAACCACTACAGAGGTAAGAATAGTTCCAGAGGTTTTGAAATGCTTGATCAACAAATGAAAAAAAAAAAAAAAACTATAATAGAAAGGACCTTAAAGGAAATGTCAAGGTGGTGGATTAAGCACCACATTCAGCATTATGTGGCCTGGCCTCTCTCCTCATACCCTTCTTATATAGAAAACACTGGCAGCTGCTAGTGCCTGCTGCCTGTATAAAAACCTTGGGAACTACTCCCAAGCAAAGTGAACTAAGGGGTTGGCTCCCAGAAGTCAATGTTGGGGCTAGAGTGAGAAGCAAAAGAGAGTCTGAAGTAACTCCAGATTGCTGCAAGGATAGCAAAGGGAGAAAAAATAAATAAAGATAGATTGTACTTGTTAACCCCAGAATAAAGATATGGTATGGCTCTCTGGAGTGGAAATTCTGATACTGGAGACTTTCAGTTTGGGCACTGGCTAGACAATGGCAATTCCCCCATGTAACCTACAACACCCAGAAAATTGAGGAGGACGTCCCCACCTAGAACATAAGTTCTCAGAATTTCTCATCACTCTTCTGAAATCTCTGCAAGCAGGCTACAAAATTAATACTCACTGCCATACAGAGATTGTCAAGTAGAAATATGGACAGATGACCAGGAACAGTGAAACTTTTGAAGAAAATCAGTGCCATGGAAGAGAGGCAACAAACAGAAGGACTAACATCCAAGTAAATGGCAGAAAACTTCTAAGTAAATATTTTTTTAGAGGCAAGTTGCCATTGAATCCATACTATAATAGGATACTGTAAAAAATTATAGTTCCTGGAAAATAAAAATATCAAATTTAAAAACTCAGTAAACAAGCCTAATATTAAATGAATTCAGATGAAAATCAAATCAACAATTTAGAAGATAAGGTAGAGGAATATTTCCTATAATATAATGCAAAAGAACATAAGAGGTGCTCAACAAATGCTTTTTTTCTCCTTCTTTTCTTTTCCTGGTTAACTTCTACTATTCTTCAAACATAAATTCAAGTGCCATCTCTCTTAGGAAGCCTCTTCTGGCTATTCTCTCTTTTGTATTATTTGTTTTTGGTTTTTTAATTTTTATTTATTGGTTTTAGAGAGAGAAAGGAAGGAAGAGAGAAAAAGGAGAAACATCAATTTGTTTCACTTACTTATGCATTCATTGGTTGATTCTTGTATGTGCCCTGACTGGGAATCAAAGCTGCAACCGTCTTCTCTCTTTCTGAATAAGGTGTTCTATTCTGGTTGTTCTGTGACACTCTTTGTCATAGGACTCAAAACAATAGTGTAATTTTTTTTGTTCCTCTTGACCCTAAAGCCATTGAGAATAAGCACTACATTTTATCTTTCTATCCCATGCTTGGGACATAATACAGTTTCACATGCTAATTGAGTAAGTTTTGGGCTCTATTTAAAATGAGAAAATAAACCATTAATCATAACCAGTATTTTCTAAAGTTGTAGTTTAAATATATGATAAATGTCCTTAGTCACTAGATTTATCAAGTTGATGTGTGAAAGATAGAAGGAAATAGAGAATAGACTGTCTCTAATTTACTAACTGGTTGTATTTCTAAGGGTTTAATTGTTGATTAATATTTGTAACCTGGAGTGCTTTTTTTCATAAAATATAAATGGTTAGGTTTTAAGCAGCCTATAAAATTCTATTTAACATGTAATTACTTTTTCATTCAATTTATTGGGGTGACATTGGTTAATAAAACCATACAGGTTTCAAATGTACAACTCAATAAAATAATATCTAAATACTGCATTGTGTACTCACCACCCAAAGTCAGGTCTCTTTTCATCCCCATTTATCCCTCCTTTGCCCATTAACACCTCCCTCCACCCCTTTTCCCTCTGGCTATCACCATACTGTTGTCTGTGTCTATGTGTCACATCTATATATGTCATATATATATAATTTTTTTTGCTTAATCCCTTCACTTTTTTTCACCTAGCCCCCTAACCCCTACCCCTCTGACAGCTGTCAGTCTATTCTATATATCTATGTTTTGTTTTTATTTTGTTAAATTATTTTATTGATTATATTTCACATACAAGTGAGATCATATGGTATTTGTCTTTCTGTGATTGACTTATTTCACTTAGCATAGTGATTTCTGGGTCCATTCATACTGTCACAAAAGACAGGATTTCCTTTTTTTGCATAGCCAAGTAGTATTTCATTGTGAAAATGTACCATCTGCTCATCTACTGATGGGAACTTGGGTTGTTTCCAGATCTTGGCTATTGTAAATAATGCTGTAATGGACATAGTGATGCATATATTCTTTCAAATTAGTATTTCAGGTTTCTTTGGATATATTCTCAGAAGTGGGATTGCTGAGTCAAAAGGTATTTCCAAGGCCCTGGCCGGTTGGCTCAGCGGTAGAGCATCGGCCTAGCGTGCGGAGGACCCGGGTTCGATTCCCGGCCAGGGCACACAGGAGAAGCACACATTTGCTTCTCCACTCCTCCGCCGCGCTTTCCTCTCTGTCTCTCTCTTCTCCTCCCGCAGCCAAGGCTCCATTGGAGCAAAGATGGCCCGGGCGCTGGGGATGGCTCTGTGGCCTCTGCCTCAGGCGCTAGAGTGGCTCTGGTCGCAACATGGCGACGCCCAGGATGGGCAGAGCATCGCCCCCTGGTGGGCAGAGCTTCGCCCCATGGTGGGCGTGCTGGGTGGATCCCGGTCGGGCGCATGCGGGAGTCTGTCTGACTGTCTCTCCCTGTTTCCAGCTTCAGAAAAATGAAAAGAAAAAAAAAAAAAAAAAGGTATTTCCATTTTTAATTTTGGGGGGAAACTTCATACTGTTTTCTACCATGGCTGCAGAAGTCTGTATCCCCACCATTAGTGCATGAGGGTTTCCTTTTCTCTACATCCTTGTAAGCACTTGTTTGTTGGTTTATTGACATTAGCCATTCTGACAGGCATTAGGTGATATCTCATTATAGTTTTAATTTGCTTTTCTCTGATGATGAATAACATTGAGCATCTTTTCATATATCTATTGGCCACCTTAATATTCTCTTTGGAGAAATGTCTGTTCAGATCCTTTACGCACACACCTTTATGGTCAATTAATTTTTTATTTTTTTTTGTATTTTTCCGAAGCTGGAAACGGGGAGGCAGTCAGACAGACTCCCGCATGCGCCCGATCAGGATCCACCCAGCATGCCCACCAGGGGGCGATGCTCTTTTCATCTTGGGGCTTCACTCTGCTGCAATCAGAGCCATTCTAGTGCCTGAGGCAGAGGCTACAGAGCCATCCTCAGTGCCCGGGCAAACTTTGCTCCAGTGGAGCCTTGGCTGTGGGAGGGGAAGAGAGAGACAGAGAGGAAGGAGAAGGGGAGGGGTAGAGAAGCAGATGGGTGCTTCTCCTGTGTGCTCTGGCCAGGAATCAAACCCGGGACTCCTGCATGCCAGGCTGATGCTCTACCACTGAGCCAAGCAGCCAGGGCCTATGGTTAATTAATTTTTGACAAAGGAGGCAAGAACATATACTGGAGTAAAGACAGTCTCGTCAGTCAATTGTGTTGGGAAAATTGAATGGATACATACAAAAAACTGAAACTAGCCACCAACTTATACCATACACAAGAATAAATTCAAAAAAGACTTAAATGTAAGTCACAAAACTATAAAATCCTAGAAGAAAATATAAGCATTTGTCGAAACAATATTTTTGCCAATATATCTCTTTGGGCAGGGGAAACAAAGGAAAAAGTAAACAAATGGGACTATATCAAACATGTAATTGTTTTAATTCTGTCTTGAAATCTAGTAACTTTGAAATTTTATGAAAATTAATTCAGGACTTTTTATTTAATGTGGAAGATTGAACATATGCATTTACTTCTTTCTGTTAAAACCTCATGGAAATATCAGTAAAGGCATAAATAAGACATGAAACTAAAAGGTGGAGAAGAACAAGATCTCAGCTGACAATAGATAACCAACAAGTTTGGAATCTAGGAGGCAGATGAATAAATTATAAGTGGCCTGCCCTAACAGACAAAAAAAAAAAAAAAAAAGAAAGAAAGAAAAAAAAAGTGCTAGGAGAAAAAGGCTGCCTACAGTGAGAACAAACCAAGAATCAAACTGACTTAGGCTATAGGTTTAGGAATTAGAGGCATTACATATACCTGGAGGAATCTGTATAGATAGTGTTGAAAAGAGGATTTTTGAAAAATTTTAAAAGTAGCAGTTAGATGTTTTGATCACTTCAACACTGTATGGCCTGGCAACTACTCTTTCCTACCCTAGCAGTACAGAGACCTTGAAACAGAGGGTCTGACTCAGGGATGGTAGGTGCTGCCTGGCGCAGGGGTGCTAGATTGCAAACTTGCAGAGGGGATGGGGGAAGGAGGGAAAGGAATTGGTAAAGTGTGTATGCTTGGTAGTAAATCCCCTACCCACTTTTTCCTCCTCAAGAAAACATACCCACATTAGGGGAATGTAGGATTTCTCTTTTGGAAACTTCTCTGCCCAGAAGAAGACCTATATTTTAGCAGTAATGGCTTGGTCTCTGTCTAAATACCCTTCAGTAATACTCACTAATTCCTAAATTTCACTCATAAATTCTGAGTTTCCAGCTGCTATTTTAGTACCTTGTTCTTGAACATTCAAGAATTAGTGTTCTTGAATGTTTAAAGAAAGCATTTAAAGAAAACATTTAAGCCTGACCAGTGGTGGCACAGTGGATAAAGTGTTGACTGGGGAAACTGAGGTCCTAGGTGCGAAACCCCAAGATTGCCAGTTTGAATATGGGGTCACCAGCTTGAGTGTGGGGTCGCCAGCTTGAGAGTAGAGTCTCCAGCTTGAGTATGGGATCATTGACATGATTCCATGGTCTCTGGCTTGAGCCCAGAGGCCGCTGGCTTGAAGCCCAAGGTTGCTATGCTAGTTTGAGTATGGGGTAACTGGCTTGGTTTGAGCCCTGGGTCAAGGCACGTATGAGAAGCAATCAGTGAACAACTAAAGTGATGCAAGTATGGGTTGATGCTTCTCATCTCTCTGCCTTCCTGTCTCTCTAGAAAGAAAAAAAAAGAGAAAGTAAGAAAGAAAAACATTTAAAATTTAAAAATAAATAGATATGAAATACAAAGAAACTTGAAGGACATGGACAAGGCAAGGAAAAGAAAACTTAAAAGCCATATCTTGATTATCATCCTTGGGATGATGAAAAATGTATATGAAACAAGTTCAGGCTAGTATAAAAAGGAACATGCAGAGAACAAAAAGAGTTCTTTAAAATGTGAAATCAGAAGTAAAATATTCTATGATGTATTAAGAAACTACAGTATAGTATAAGTTGAACAAAATGAAAGAGAAAATAAAAGAAAAATAATGGCATTAGTGACACAACTCTGAATATACTAAAAACCACCAAATTATACACTTTAAAAGGTTGAGGTTTATGGATTATAAATTTTATTTCAATAAAGCTGCTATTTAAAAAATAAAGAATTAGCAGATGAGCTTGACTGGTGGTAGTGCAGTGGATAGAGTATTGGCCTGGGATGCTGAGAACCCAGGCTTGAAACCCGTGTTGCTGGCTTGAGCGTGATCATCAACATGATCCCTTGGTCGCTGGTTTGAGCCCAAAGGTTGCCGGCTTGAAGCCCAAGGTCACTGGATTGAGCCCAAGGTCGCTGGTTTGAGTAAGGGGTCACTGGGTTGGCTGGAGCCCCCCCCTACACCCCCCATCAAAGCACAAGGCACATATGAGAAGCAGTCAGTGAACTAAAGTGATGCAACTATGAGGTGATGCTTCTTATTTCTCTCCCTTCCTGTCTCTCTCTCTCTCTCTTAAAAAAAAAAAAAAAGGTAGTCCTGGCATCTAACATCTTGAAAAATAGTAGTTTTAGACATTATAAACAGAAAAGAAATTATTAAACACAAATAGAAATTTTTCTAAAATTAAAAGTGGTTATGGGTGTATATACTGAAAAAACCCCACCAATTGCCATCACAATGAATAAAGAAAGACCCACACCAAGGCACAACATTATGTAATTAAAAAATCCTCAGGACAAAGAAATCCTTCGATCTTCCAGAGGAAAAAAAATGTTGATTGCAAATAACCAATCAAGAACATGAATGACATTGAACTTCTAAAGGGCAATTTCAGAAGCTAGAATGTGGTAGAAAAATGCATTTAAAATTCTAAAGAGAACTAATTTTGCAGAAACCAGATGGGTCCCCACCCAAAATTTGGTTCAGATTTCCAGACTGCTGTCTGGAATGGTAAGGTTTGTTATTCATATAATGAGGCTTTCTGGAGAAGAGGGCATCTCCCAAGCAAAACTGAAAATGGCTTGAGAGAACTGGGAAAGGAGATTGGGTTGGGATTTTTATATGGTTAGAGGATGGGCCCAGAATGAGTTTTCCTGTGTGTGGTTATAACTTGCTGCCACTGTCAAAAGATGGAGTGCCAGAGCTTTCTTGTCTTCCCAAGAAGTGGGGCAGAAGAAGAAGAGGGGGAAGTGAGGTTTGATCTGTCAAACAATGAAATCAGTCTTTTTAAATATATTAGTTTAGAATTCTCTTCCCAGCCAAACAGTCACTAAAGTGTGAAGGTAGTATAAAGAAATTTTTAGAAAGGTCTTTTATGCACCTTTCCTCAGGAAATGTAGATACTCCAACAAAATCAGAGAATAAATCAATAAAGAAATCACGGATCTAGGAATCAAAGGCTTTCATGCAGGAAATAAGTGAAAGAATTTTTTGGGATAATGGTAAAAGGAAATCGAAAGAAGGCACCTGTACAGCATGTCTAGAAGACAGTCTATATTTGAGCAAGTATATTGTGATCTCCGATTACAATACTTTTATTTATTTCTTTTCATTGATTTTAGTGAGAGAGGAAAGGGGGGGGAGAGAGGGAGGAGAACATCGATCTATTTCTGTATGTGTCCTGATCAGGGATCAAACTGGCAGCCTGAAGAAGGAGGAGGAGAAGGAGGAAGAAGGAAGGAAGGAAGGGAGAAGGGAAGGAGGGAGAAAGGAAGAAAGGAAGGAAAGGAGGGAAGGAAGGAAGGAGATTGGGAAAGGAGAAAGGGAGGGAGAAAGAAAGGAAAGGAAAGAAAATAAAGAGGAACTGGTAGGTAAAGTAATTTAAAAATTAGCTAATCCAAGAAAAAATTTTATAGCAAAAACATGATGAATACAGCTCATAGTTCATGGCTCAGCTCTAAATATATTTGAGCAGTCATAATATTATAATTGTTGAATACATTTAATTTAGAAATATAAAGGTATCAAAAGAAACAGTTAATAGAGTTAAAAGTAGTTGTCTATAGAGAATTATGTTGGAGGTATGAAACAAGAGATTATAATTTTTGTTATAAGCATTGTAGAACTATATGACTTTTTAAAACTGTATAATATAATTTATTTAAATGTAATTTTATTCAGGATGATTCTATAATTTAGTTGTAATTCCAGTTTCATCCTGGAAGGAGGTGAGTGTAACATCTACCTACTCCACCACCATTTTGGATTCCCGTAGTATAAATGTAATTTAAATGCATTTACATTTCTAATTTGTGACACCAGAAACAACCTCCAACTGATATAGTCATGAACATTTATTTATTGTTTTCTCTACCCAACAACCCAGATGGTAAGTACAGGACTTTTCCTACCTGGGTTGAGTGCTGGGGTTTGATGGAAGGGATAGCTCTCCTGTGAGTGGTATTCATGGAATTTTGAGAGGTGGTAGGAAAAAGGGATGTAACAACATGTGGGTGGAAAAAATGAAGACAGAGAAGAGTAGAAAGTAGCAAGGACAGGGACAAGACACTGGGAGTAGAGAAAACAAAAGATACTCAGAGGAATAACCTTACCTCTGACATGTGAGTAGGTGAAGAAGGATGGTAGATTGGGTCAATCAATTTAAGTGTTGCAGTGGTAGCAGGAGGAAGTGGTCAGGTAGGAAATAATTGTCAGCTTTAAGGAGGGGGTTTGAGTGAAAGAGAAAGGTGTGATGAGTTCAAAGTAGGAAGGACAAAGTTCTCTCAGGTAGGCAGTGGATGAGCAGAGATAGGTATAAGTCAGCTCCAGAACAGAGAATAGTACATTTTCAGAGCCATGTTCCCCTTTCATCCCTTAAGCTCCAACCTGCCAGTTTCTGTTAGTGTTAACTTTTATTTTCTCATGTTAGAAGTGTTTAATAAATGCTGACTGACTATAGCAGATTTTCTCTTTTCTAACCTGTCTGGTTGTTAACTTTTAATACTAAATTCTATCACAATAATTTATTGGAAAATTATTCTAGTCCACTCTCATAAGGATGACTTTAAGAACTCTGAGTCTGAGGTTCTGTGTTAAAATATTTTACTTATTTTCTTATTGAGATATTTTTTTCTTATAATTGAGTTTTCAGAGTTCTTTATATTCTGGATTCCATTCCAATTGCAAATGTTTTCTCTTAATCTGTTGCTTGCCTTTTCATCTTAACAGCCTTTTTCGAAGATAATTTTTTTTAATTTGATGAAGTCCAGTTTATCATTGCTATGGTTTTATGACTCATCATTTTAATGTTACAGCAAAGAAATCTACCCCAGTATCATGAAGATTTTCTCCTCTGTTTTTTTTCTGGAAGTTTTATAATTTTAGGACTTATATTTAGGTCTGTGATCCATTAAAAGTTAATTTTTTTATATGTTGAAGGTATGAGTGCAAGTCTTTTGTCTTTTCGTATATGGATATTCAGTTGTTACAGCATAACTTTTTTTTTAAAGAATAGCCTTTCTCTGCTGAATTTCCTTTGCATCTTAGTACAGAATCAGTTGCTCATATATGTATGAGTCTATTCTATACCCTGTACAGTTTTTTTTACATTTATTTGTCTATGTTTAGGCTCATTGCTTTTTATTTTTTTATAAATATGTAATCATTTAAAATTTATTTTTCTCTTTTTAAAAGAAATTATTTATTTTTATTAATTTACTTTTTTAAATCACTTTTTGGCCCTGGCTGGTGGCTCAGTGGATAGAGTGTCAGTCTGGTGTATGGACATCCCAGGTTCAATTCCCAGTCAGGACATAAGTGACCAGCTACTTCTCTCTCCCGCACTCTCCCCCTTCTCTCCCTTTTTCCCTCTCACAGTAAGTGGCTCAATTGGTTACAGTCTGGCCCCTGGGTGCTGAGGATGGCTCAGTTGGTCTGAGTGCATCAGCCTCAAGTGCTAAAAATAGCTCGGTACTAGAGCATTGGCTCAGACAGGGTTGCCAGGTAGATCCCGGTTGGGGTGCATGCAGGAGTTTGTCTCACTATCTGCCCTTCTCTCACTTAAAAAATAAAAGAAAATCACTTTTTATTTTCAATTATAGTTCACATACATTATTACATTAGTTTCAGGTATACACCTCAGTGATTAGGCATTAGATAACTTACTAAGTGATTATCCTGATAAATCTCACACCCATCTGACACCATACATAGTTATTAGAATATTATTTACTATATTCTCTGTGCTGTACTTTACATCCCCATGACTATTCTGTAAAAACCAATTTGTACTTCATAAGCCCTTCACTTTTTTCACCCATTTCTCTAACCCCCCATCCTATCTGGAAAACTTCAAAACATTCTATCTATGAGTCTGTTTCTGTTCTGCTTGTTCACTTATTTTGTTTTTAGATTCAATTGTTGATAGGTATGTAGCTATTGCTCATATTTTTTATCTTTTTTTTTTTTTTTTTTTTTTTTTTTTTTTTGCCAGAGACAGAGACAGAGACAGAGACAAACAGGAAGGGAGAGTAATGAGAAGCATCAACTCATAGTTGGGGCACTTTGGTTATTCATTGATTGCTTTCTCATACATACCTTGCGTGGGAGGGGGGATAGCTGAGCTAGTAACCCCTTGCTCAAGCCAGTGACCATGGGGTCATGTCTGTGATCCCACACTCAAGCTGGCAACCCTGCACTCAAGCTGGTGAGCCCATGCTCAAGTTGATGAGCTTGTGCTCAAGCCAGTGACCTCGGGGTTTCAAACCTGGGTCTTCAGCACCCCCGGTCAACACTCTAGCCATGGAGCCACCACCTGGTCAGGCTCTTTTTTTTATTATTATTATTTAATATAAGACTGCTTTGGTTGTGATGAACTCCTTTAGCTTTTTCTTGTCTGGGAAGCTCTTTATCTGTACTTTGATTAAAAATAATACTTTTTCTGGGTAGAGTAATCTTGATTGTAGGTATTTGCTTTTCATCACTTTGAATATTTTTACTAATCCCTTCTGTCCTGTAAAGTTTCTGTTGAGAAATCAGCTTATAGTCTTATAGGAACTCCCTTGTAAGTAACTAACTGCTTTTTTCTTGCTGCTTTTAAGATTCTCTCTTTGTCTTTAACCTTTTGCATTTTAATTATGATGCAACTTGGTGTTGGCCTCTTTGGGTTCATCTTCATTGGGACTCTGTGCTTCCTGGACTTCTATGTCTATTTCCTTTACCTGATTAGAGAAGATTTCTGTCATTTTTTCAATTTCTCGCTCTCTTCTCCTTCTGACACCCCCATGTTACAGTGTTGGTATGGTTGAAGTTGGCCCAGAGGCTCCTTACACTATCTTCTTTTTTATGGATTCTTTTTGTTGTTGTTGTTCTGATTGGGTGTTTTTTTGCTTCCTTATATTCCAGATTGCTGATTTGATTCTTGGCTACATCTACTCTATTGTTGATTCCCTGTGAATTATTCTTTATTTCAGTTAGTGCATCCTTCATTTCTGACTGGTCCTTTTTTATGCTGTTGAGTTTCTCACTAAGTTCATTGGACATCCTTATAAGCAGTATTTTGAACTCTGTATCTAGTAGATTGCTACTCTCCATTTTGTTGGTATTTTTCTGGAGTTTTGTCCTGTTCTTCCATTTGGGACATGCTTCTTTGTCTCCTCCTCTTGGCAGCCTCCCCATATTTGTTTCTATGTATTAGGTTGAGCTATTATGTCTCCCAGGCTTGGTAGAGTGGCCTAATGTAGTAAGTGTTTTGTAGGGTCCAGTGGCACAGACTCCCCATTCACCCCAGCTGGACACCTCAGGTGTGCCACTCTATGTGTGCTGTTACACCTTCCTCTTGTAGTTGGTCTTTGATTGCTGTTGACACATCAATGGGAAGGATTTATCCCCAGGCCGATCAGCTGCAAGGACTCGCTGTAACCACTGACCACCAACCTCCAACCACTGTGGAAGATTAGCTGTGCAGGAGCCCACTGCACAGAGCAAGACTTACTCTAGTAGAGCTCTGGTGCCTGCTGAGTCTGCCTCTTAAGTATGTTGCTTGTGGAGTTGGGTGAGTGGTGGTGCTTTGACCTGGTCTGACGCTGTCTACTGGGTTCACTGGCCTGCTAGGAAGTGAAGGCCATTGTTAGCCACTGCCTCTGTTTTGCCTGAGGCCACCTAGCATGAACTACAAAGTGATATACAGATGGCTGTTACTTGTGTTGGGCTTAGACGTGCCTGCATGAGGTCAAGCTGTGAACCAAGGCTAGCTGCTGCTAGTGCTGGGCCTGGGGCCACTTAGCAAGGAGTACAGGGCTTACTGAGGCCAGATGCTGCTTGTTTGAGAAGTTTTAGGAAAATCTGAAGCTTGAGCCGAAACAGGCCATTTGTATGAGAAATCCACTGTAAACAACTTGGGTAGATCCAAAAGTTGGGTGGGGCGAGGCCTCAGTGAATCACTAGTGTGGGGCAAATAGTGTGAGCCAGGTTGATGGAGTCAAATATGGCCTCTACCTGCCAGCTCTATGGTAAGAGGGCTCAGAAAAAGAACAATGGGCTCTGCCAGTTCTTCTGTCTGAGAGAAAGCTGCCTTCCCAGGTCTCACCATGATGCTGGACAATTCCATTTCTTCTGGTATGTCCCTTGTGCATTTCAAGGTGCTGTCCAAATGCTGGAGGTTAGAGGGAGTGATTTCAAGTAAGTCCATGTACAGGCTCTTTAAGAGGAACTGCTTGGGACTCCAGCAGCCTCTGTCACCCTCAGCCTCAATCCCCATTGATTTTTATAGTCAGAAGTTATTGGGGACTTCTCTTCCTAGCACTGGAACTCTGGGATGGGTAATCCTCCCTCCTCAGGGGGCTCCAGCAGCTGAGATATCCCTCCCAATTTTTATCCACCACAGGTGGGTGTGGGACCAGTCCATTCTGCATCTCCAACCCTCCTACTAGTCTCAATGTGACTTCTTTAATTCCCTACTTGTAAAAATTCCATTCAATCTGATTTCATATGGTTCTGAATGATGATTGTTCTGTAGTTTACCTGTAATTTTGATGTGGTTGTATAGGAGGAGTCAAGCACCATGTTTACTTATGCCAACATCTTGGCTGGAAATGTAGGCTCATTTCTTTTTTTTTTTTTTTTTTTTTTTTCTTTGAGAATACTTTTTAAGATTATATTTATTGAGTTTTAGAGGGGAGAATCAGAAAGCATCAACTCATAGTTGCTTCTTATATTGCTTTGACTGAGCAAGCCCAGTGTTTCAAACCAGTGACCTCAGCATTCCAGGTCGATGCTTTATCCATTGCACCACCAGGTCAGGCTAGGCTCATTGTTTTTTAAATAGAATAACTAGAATCAATCACCCTTTCTTCTCTTCAACTAGTTAGTGGCTTACTTATATATAAAACTTGAATTTTAGTGTCAAGAACCATAACTGAACCAAAGATGGGAAGGAATAAGTCATTAAACTTTGAAAAATAATGGAAAAGGATTATAATGCATTTTCTCTACATCAAAAACAATTATTTTCTAAGATGAAATTAAAATTGTTTACCAATAGTATGTTATTTCAGTTGTATGTGGAAGTAATCTTACATTCTGAACATACAACTGCATGTACATTTCTACAAATTTGAATTTTTAAGATTTTGAATTTGTTTACTAAAACATTTTGCTCTTTTTGTTTGTTTGTTTATTCTACAGGACTAAGTTCGCAGCATGATATGTCTAGTTCTCTTCAGAGCTATTCAATCACAGACTCTTATACAGAATTCAAGAATTTTGGAGAGAATTCAAGCAGCTTCCCATCACCTGAACTCTTCAGAGAACCAGATCTTTTAGGTGAGAATAACATTTAAATCTTAAGTTGTTTCATTACAGAAATTGTGCCTTTGTCCACAAATCCTCCACTGAATAATGATCTTTTTGAGAAGGCATACTTGTCTTCCTCACCAAAGCCTCCTTTGCACACTTTGGCTTTGGAGTTAGCAATGTGATTTGCTTTGGCAATAGGACATTAGTGGATAAAACATATGCAAACCTTTGAAATCTGCTTAAATGGTCGGCCTTGTCCTTTAAACTTTTCCCATCATGGGAAGAATATATCTTATTTTAATTTGCTTCTGCTTCTGCTGTGAGACCCCAGAGTGACAGGTACAGAGCAGAACAGCACAGGCAACCTGCAGAGTGCAAAGGGCTGTGTAGTTGATAAGCAGATCTGTAATCTGAAGCAGAGCTATCTGAGCTAACATGGGGATAATAAATAAAGGCTTTCATTTTATGCCACTGAGATTTTGGATTTGTTTGTTTGTTTGTTTTATCTTGTTTTGGTGAGAGGAAGGGAGATAGTGAGGCAGATTCCTACATGCACCCTGACCGAGATCCACCCAGCAACCCCCATCTGGGGCCAATGCTTGGGTACTGAACTATTTTTAGTGCCTGAGGCTGGCATGCCCAGACCAACCAAGATATCATCAGCACCTGGGCCCACATATAATTTCAAGCCACTGGCTATGGGAGGGAAGAGGGAGAGATTGGGAAGAGGAGCAGATGGTTGCTTCAAAATGTGTGTTCTGACTGGTAATTGAACCTGGGACATCCATATGCTAGACTGATGCTTTGTCCACTGAGCCACTGGCCAGGACCTTGGGGTTATTTATTATATATAAAGAGCCACCTTCTTCAGATATTGCATTGAACAAAGAAGAGGGAGAATTTAAATGTAACTATATTCTAAATTGTAGAATCTGCTCACCCAGTGTCTATTTCCATTCAAACCCAACAGCTCATTTTTCTGCCCAGTTTCCAGAATACTAGCACCCAGGCAAAAGAATAGAGACAATTCCCTGAGAAATCTGAGCAACTCTATAGAAAATATCTAAAGAAAATGACCTCAGTAGTCCTTTGATGAAACTGAAAAGAACACCCTACAGTGAAGCCAACTGCATGGCAAGCCACAAATAGGTCATAGAGATTCCACTTAGCCTTTTAGGATCCCTTCTTAAATATGAGCAGTGACCAAGGATCACTGGGCTGCTGAGGAAAGCCTCTAGCATAAAACATAGAGATGAAAACAAAACAAAATATGAGAAAACACATCAGAAAGGTATTGGCATAAAAAGCCCTGGACCTTCCTTCCCTCAGGGACAACACCAATTCAACAGCAATACATGGACTAATTTCATTTGTGAGAAATCTAGAAACTAGTTGAGGAGCTTCTGAACCCCAGAAGAGCATGAAAGTAGTCACATCAAAGCCAGGAGGAAAATTTAAGAAACCCTCTCATCAGAAACCCTACCTCCAGCATGGTGCCATACAATTGACAGGAAATACCCAGTTTCCAGCTTCTCCTTGAGGATGGAAGGAAAGGACTGACCTATGCATCAAACATTCTAAATTTTCTGGGAGCAACTCAAAGGATTAGATACTGTCTTACCTTTTTCAGAGTGCTGCTGGGACCTGACATACTCTAGAAACTGATGGCTGATGAGAACAAAGATAAAAGTTTGGTCTAGCAATCAAGTATTCACTAGATTCCAGCTCTTTTCTGGGAAAGAAATTGAATTGGGGGCTGCCCATGGAAGTGGCTTCTATCTCATCTATCTCAGAGCACTAATGTGAACTAGTATATTCTAGACACCTGGTGGCTACTAGGAACAAAGATAGTGGTTTTGACTAGGAAGAATATTTGAGAGGAACCCAGAATTTCTGGTTGGGCTGATTAGTGAGAGTCTTCTGTTTGAGGCTAGTCATGAAGACTGTGAGAGGTGGCTGTTTTTTCTAATGTGCAGATATCAATGCAAAAATCAAAGAAAAAGAAGAAACAAGGAAACATAGTCCAAAGAAAGAAATCCAGAAACTCATCATGGTTAAATGGAGATATATAACTTATTTGACAGAGAATTCAAAATAATCATCATAAAGATGTTCAATGAGCTTGGGAAAGCAATGCATGAAAAATGAGAATTTCAAAAAAGTATATAAAACTTTTAAAAGAACCACACAAAAATCTTAGAGCTAAGGACTATAATAAATGAACTGAAAAATCCAATAAAGGTATTCAACAGCAGACTAGATCAAATAGAAGAAAGAATTGGCAAACTCAAAGTAAAGAAAGCCTACAAGACTTATGGGGCACAAACAGATCAAAATATTTATTCCAGGGGGAGAAGAGAAAGAGAATGAGAGACACAGAGAGAAGACAGAAACAATGGCTAAAAACATCCCAAATCTGGGGAAGGAAATGTATATTCAGTTCTAAGAAGCCCAAAAAACCTCAAATAAGAAACACAAAGAAATTTACACCAGGATACATAATCAAATTGACAAAAGTCAAAGAGAATTTTGAAAGCAATAGAAAAGTTATTTGATATGTACATGGGAACCCCACAAGACTATTAATAAATTTCTCAGCAGAAATCTTGCAGAAGGTATATATTGTGTATCACTGAAATAATATAGTCAAAGTGCAGAAAGAAAAACTCTCAACCAAGAATACTATAACCAGCAAAACTATCCTTTATAAAAATGAAGTGATAAGGACCCTTTCAGACAAACAAAAGTTAAAGGAGTTAATTATTATTATTTCTTAACATGCCTCATAAGTCAAAACAAAAAGCTCTGAACAGCAATATAAAAGCATATGAAGCCTGAACAGGTGATGGTGCAGTGGTTGGAGTGTTGGTTGGCCTGAGACACTGAGGACCCAAGTTTGACACCCCAAGATCACCGGATTGAGCGTGGGCTCATCCAGCTTGAGCATGAGGTCACTGGCTTAAGCATAGGATCATAGACATGAGCCCATGGTCTCTGCTTGAGCCCAATGTCACTGGCTTGGCTGGAGCCCCCCAGTTAAAACACATGAGAAAGCAATCAATGAACAACAAAGTTGCTGCAACTATGAGTTGATGCTTCTCATCTTCTGTCTTCCTTTTTCTCCCTTCCTCTCTCTTGCTTGCTAAAAAAAAAGAAAAGAAAAAAGAACTATATTTTATTTATTTTTATTTTTTTTGTATTTTTCTGAAGTTGGAAACGGTGAGGCAGTCAGACAGACTCCCACATGTGCCCGACCGGGATCCACCCAGCATGCCCACCAGGGGGCGATGCTCTGCCCATCTGGGGCATTGCTCTGTTGTGACCAGAGCCACTCTAGCGCCTGAGGCAGAGGCCATGGAGCCATCCTCAGCGCCTGGGCCAACTTTGCTCCAATGGAGCCTCGGCTGCAGGAGAGGAAGAGAGAGACAGAGAGGAAGGAGAGGGGGAGGGGTGGAGAAGCAGATGGGCGCTTCTCCTGTGTGCCCTGGCCAGGAATCGAACCCAGGACTCCTGTATGCCAGGCTGATGCTCTACCACTGAGCCAATTGGCCAGGGCAAAAAAAAAACTATAAAAGCACAAAACTTCCCAGTAAATATGTAGACAAATACCGAATACTTAATACTGTAATAGTGGTATATAAATCACTTTCAATTCTAGTATAAAAATTAAGAGTACTGTATTTAAAATAACTATAAGCCCTGGCCATATCTCACTTGGTTTGAGCATCATCCCCATATGCCAAAGTTGTGGGTTTGATTCCCGGTCAGGGCACACATAAGAATCAACTAACGAATGCATATATAGGTGGAGTTAGAGGGTAGATGTTTCTCTCTGTCTCTCCCTCTCCTTTCCCCTCTAAAGTCAATAAATAAATAAATTTAAAAGAATAAGATAACTATAAATATATATTAATGGATACACAATAAAGGATGTAAATTGTAGCACCAATAACAGTGTTAAAAGAATAAGAGTATATTTGATGGGAGAAATAAAAAGGTAGAGTTTTTGAATAGGATTAAAGTTTTTATTAAAGTTTAAAATAGACTATTAAAACTTTTTTATATATAAGTCCCATGGTAATCACAAAGATAATACTTATAGAAGATACACACAAGAAAAATAGGAAGACACCAAAGCATATTAATATAAAAATTAATAAAAATAGAGAGGACATGGCAAGAGAGGAAAAAAGGGGGAAAAGAACTGCAAAAACAGAAAACGATTAACAAGGCCTGACCTGTGGTGGCACAGTGGATAAAGCATCTTCCTGGAATGCTGAGGTCGCCAGTTCAAAACCCTGCACTTGTCTGGTCAAGGCACATATGGAAGTTGATGCTTCCTGCTCCTTCCCCCCATTCTCTCTCTCTCTCTCTCTCTCTCTCTCTCTTTCTCTCTCTCTCTCTCTCTCTCACTCCTCTCTAAAATGAATAAATAAAAAAATGTTTAAAATGAAAAAGAAAACGATTAACAAAATGCTAGTAATAAGTCCTTTGCTATCAATAATTGCTTTAAATGTAAGTGGATTAAACTCCCCAATCAAAATTCCATGGCTGAGAGGATTTTAAAAGACTAACTTGTCCAACTCAGTGGATAGAGAGTCAGCCCCATGTGCAGATGTCCTGGGTTTGATCTGTGGTCAGGGCCCACATGAGAAGCCACCATCTGTTCTCCTTCCTTTCCCCCTTTTCTCTCTCTTTTCCTCTTGCATTCAGTGGCTCAATTGTTCTAGCATCAGCCCCAGGCACTGAGGATAGCTTGGTTGGTCTGAGCATTGGCCTCAGGGACTGAAGATAGCTCAGTTAATTTGAGCATTAGCCTAAGACGGGGGTTGCTGGGTGGATCCCGGTCAGGGCACATGTGGTAGTCTGTTTCACTATTTCCCCACCTCTCACTTAAAAAGAAATTATTAAAAATAAATAAATAACAGACTCACTTTAGATTTAAGGACACACATGCTGCAAGTGAAGGGGTAGAAGACATTCCATACAAATAGTAACCAAAAGAGAGCAGGAATGGCTTTACTTATATCAGATAAAATAGACCTTGAGTCAAGAACTATCACAAAAGACAAAAAAAGACATTATACAATGATAAAAGAGTCAATTTGCCAGGAACAATTATAAATAATTATGTACCCAACATTGGAGTATCTAGCAGATAAAGCAAACACTGACATAACTGAAGGCATAAACAAGCAGCAATACAGTAATAGGGGAATTCAATACTCCCACTTTCAATAATGAATAGTGTTGGAGGAAAGCCAAAGCACTGAGTTTCAGTTCCCATCCTGAGGAAGTGAAGGTTGAGACCAAGCATACGTGACTGAAAGCAGTTGCATCCAGAGAAGGCCCAAGGACGTGGATGCTTGGCCCTGCTGGAGCTTTCTGCAGATCAGGAATCAGACAGCAGATAATGTGGTGTTATGTCTCAGAAAAGGCAAGAGAAATCTAATCAGTTTTGCAAAGCTAAATAATAAAATTATACACTGTATTCTGCTTGTTAGTTTCTTACATAAGATGACATGTTTCTGCTTAATAAATTCGATAGCTGATCTCTCTAAGGCACCTCAATCCTGGAGAGATTGGGGTCCTCCACTTGCAGTATTGTTACTGCCTCATTCTTTTGCGGCTCCTCTTCATGAAACCCTGAATATTAATAACAGAACAACCAGATAGAAAATCAACATAATGTGATTTCAAAATATATTCCAAATTACATTTTACAGTAATTATAATATTATAGTACTGGCATAAGGATAGAAATAGACCAGGAGAACAGAATAGAGAGCCCAGAAATAAATCCATGTGTATATAGACTCCTGATTGACAAGTATGCCAAACATACACAATGAGGAAAGAATAGTTTCTTGAACAAATTTTGTTGGGAAACTGGATATCCACTTACAAAAAAATCAAATTGGACCTTTACCCCATAAACAAAAATCAACTTGAAATGGATTAAAGACTTTAAACTTAAGACCAGAATCTATAAAATTCCTAGAAGAAAATGGGACAGTTTGGATATGACACGGTAATCACAGGTAACAAAAGCAAAAATGGACCACTGTAAGTACATACATCTAAAAAGCTTTCTGCACAGCAAAAGAAACAGTGAACAGAGTATAAAAGCAACCTACGGAGTGAGAGAAAATATTTGCAAACCTCACATATGATAAGGGATTAATATTCAAATCATATTAAGAAACTCCTACGACTCAGGAAAACAAAACACATAACATGATTTTTAAAATGGGCAAAGGCCTGACTAGAGGATGCCGAGTGGATAGAGCATCAGACTGGGATGCAGAGGACTCAGGTTTGAAAATCCAAGGTTGCGGGCTTGAGTGCCGGCTCGTTTGGCTTGAGCAGGGGCCCACCAGCTTGAACGTGGTGTTGCTGGCTTAAGCATGGGATCATGGACATGGCCCCATGGTCACTGGCTTGAGCCCAAGGTCACTGGCTTGAGCAAGGGGTCACTAACTCTGCTGTAGCTCCTCCAGGTTAAGGCACATATGAGAAAGCAGTCAATGAACAAGAAAGGTGTCACAATGAAGAATTAATGCTTCTCATCTCTCTCCCTTCCTGTCTGTCCTTATCTGTCCCTTTGTCTCTGTCACAAAAAAAAGAGAGGGCAAAGGACTTGAATAGATCCTCCCCAAAGAATATACAAATACGGGTACATGAAAACAGGTACATGAAAAGACTTTCAACATCATTAACCAGGGAGATGCAAATCAAAATCACAATCGGGTAACACCTGTTAGAATGATTATTATTTTTAAAAGATGTGTTGGGAAAGATGTGGAGAAATTGGAACCCTTACATACTTTTGATGGGAATGTAAAGTTGTGCAACTATTATGGAAAACAGTATGGAGGTTACTTTAAAAACTGAAAATAGACCTACTGTATGATATGGTAATCCTACTTTTGGGTATTTATTCAAAATAGTTACAATCAAGATCTCATAGACATATTTTCATTCCCATGTTCACTGGAGCATTATTCACAATAGCCAAGTATGGAAACAACTAAATGTGTATGGGTGGATGAATGGATAAAGCAAATATGGTGTATGTATTCAATGGAATGTTAGCCTTAAGAAAGTAGGAAATACTGTTATATGGAACATGGATGAATTCTGAGGACATTATGCTAAGCCAGTCACAGAAAGATAAATATTGTATTATTCTGCTTGTATATGATATCTTTTTTTTTTCTGAAGTTGGAAACAGGGAGGCAGTCAGACAGACTCCCACATGCGCCCAACTGGGACCCACCCAGCATGCCCACCAGAGGGCGATGCTCTGCCCATCTTGGGGCATCGCTCTGCCGCAATCAGAGCCATTCTAGCGCCTGAAGCGGAGGCCACAGAACCATCCTCAGTGCCCTGGCCAACTTTGCTCCAATGGAGCCTCGGCTGCAGGAGGGGAAGAGAGAGACAGAGAGGAAGGAGAGGGGGAGGGGTGGAGAAGCAGATGGGTGCTTCTCCTGTGTGCCCTGGCCGAGAATCGAACCCGGGACTCCCACACGCCAGGCCGACGCTCTACCACTGAGCCAACAGGCCAGGGCTTGTATATGATATCTTAAGTAGTCACATTCATGGAAGTATAGAGTAGAATGTTGTTTGCCAGGGCTTATGGAGAGGAGGATATGGGGAGTTGATATTCAACAGGTATAAAGTTTCAGTTATACAATATGGATAGGTTCTGAAGATCTGCTGTATAACATTGAGCCTATAGTTCACAATGCTCTATTATACACTTACAAGTTTAAGGAATTAGATTTCATGTTAGGTGTTCCTACCACAATAAAATAAAAAAATTTAAAAATAAGAAAAGGACCCTAGCAGCAATAGAAACACAAAGGGAGGAAAATACTGAAAACATTTTCATTGTGACAACAAAAATATTATCTTACATATACAAAATAGAAATAGGGTGCTATAAGAAAAGGGACTATTCAGACAAAAAATTAAATGCAACAGCAGAATAGAAAACTGTAGAAGTTTTAGAAGTATTAGTAAATAAAGCTGAGGAAATTTTTTGGAAAAAAAAAGGAAGAAAAAGGATTGCAATTTGGAGAAGTTAATTAGAAAAGCAATATGAAATTCAATATCAAATAATAGAAGTTCCAGAAAAAATATAATGAAATAAACAGAAGAAAAATGTCAAAGAAGTAATTCAAGAACATTCTCTAAAGATAAAAAATATGATTTCTGGATTAAGAGGGCCACAGTGTGTCTAACACAACAGATGAAATGCATAGAAATGATAGAACATTATGAAACTTTAGGATACCAGAGAATGGAATAGAGTGGATTTATACAATTTAGTAGAGTTTTGGAATAAATACATGAAAAATACAAAAAAAAACTAAACAGAAAAGGCTTTTATTGACCCCAAGAAAAACAAAAGGTGGTCATGGTATACCACAAAGAGTAAATAGCATTTTTATGGCAAGTTACCATCATAATGCCTACATTGAATATTGATATAGTTAAATGTGTGATATAATAGTGTGAGGACAATGAGAAGGGTGGAAAAGATGGGAACAAATGGATTTTGGGAAAAATAGCCTCATTTTCCATAGTGGGAAGCCAATGGAAAGCTTAAAACTGATAGCAAGTAATAGCAGTATGTTATTTAGTGATATGATAGTTGATGGAACGTAGGTATAACTTACACATAAAATGTGAGAGGCAGCTTCCATGTATACTCTTTGTACCTTAGATCAATAATCTTCATGGAGCAAAAGTAAAAGAAAGTGGGTTAGAGCACAGAAGAAGGCCAAAGATTATTTAGTATCCTGATGTCATCAAGGCTTATCTTTTTTTGTCTTTCTCACCCAAAAGGTTAATTATAGTTAGGTATGGGCTGGGGACCTACTTTGAAGGGGGGGGGTAACCTGTGACTTGGTGCTGTGTTCAAAGTTTTACATCATTTCTCCCTGCTTTCTTAGATTGGGATTGCCCCAAGTTAGAAGAATACATGCAATGCAAGAATTCCACTCTTCTGGATACCAGTAAAGCAGTAGCAATAGAGAAGGCACCAAAGTTTTCAAATCTCTCTTCAATTTTAGGTGAGTTTTCACATTTTTTCTCATATCACAGGAAAAACCCTCCTCACTTGATTAAGGTGGTATCTGTTAGTTTTATCTACTGTAAAGTTATTAGTTTCTCTTTGTAGTTAATAAATATATAGAAAAAGGATAGTTTGAAATTCTGAAAATCCTCTCTTCAAACTTTTATTCACTGATATCAACAGACATTAGAAAAATCTGACTGTAGCAGTTACTGCTGTGGTGTTCCTCTAATGGTGATTTTGCTACTTTCCCTTCCCTGATTTAGTGCAGTTGTTATTTTAATTGAATTTATAGGGGTGACATTGGGGTTCAAGTATGCAGCTTAGCAAAACACCATCTGTACACCACATTGTGCACGCATCACCCAAGCAAAGTCTCTTTCTGTTCTCATGTTCCCCATTTGCCTACCTCCACCTAGCCCCCACAACCTCTTTTCCTCTGGCTATCACCACACTATTGGCTGTGTTTATGTTTATATATATGTAAGTGTATATATAACCATGGTTTGAAGCTTAATCCCTTCACCCTCTTTCACCCAGCCCGCCAACCCCCACCCTTCTGACATCTGTCAGTCTGTTCCATGTGTCCATACCTCTGTTTCCATTTTGTTCCTCCGTTTATTTTGTTCATTAGATTCCACATATAAGTGAGATCATATGGTATTTGTCTTTCTCTGACTGGTTTATTTCACTGAGCATAATAATCTCCAGGTCCATACATGCTGTCTCAAAAAGTCTCTTATTTTTTTAATGGCTGAGTAGTATTGCATTGTGAAAATGTACCACTGCTTTTTTATCTACCTATCTACTGATGGACACTTGAGCTGTTTCTCAATTTTGACTATTTTAGATATTGCTGCAAAAGTACAGTTGTTATTCACTTGTAATATAGATTTATTTGTGACTGTTGGATTCAATTTTTGGTTCCCCTATCCTGTTTTATTTCATTTATTCAGGGAGTGGGGGCTATGTGAAGGTATGAGAATCATTACTATAGTTCTAATAGTCATAGCTATACAAAAAAAATACATATTATCAGGAACATATTAACTTCCTCCTTCTTTCTATCTGGATGCAATATTTCTAACAGTGTTTAAAGGCCTTGTCTTTTCTGTTATATTTAGTTTGGCAACACCTTTGCTGATATAAAGTACAAAGAAATAGTCTGCCTTTTCAGCAAGTACTTCAGTTAGGTTCTTTGTCCACCTGCAAATGACAAAAAACAAACAAACAAACAAACAAACAAAAACCCTATTTCAAACTATATTAGGTTAAAAAGGGAATGTATTACCTAAAAAATTCCACAATAAATCAGAAACAGATACAACTTGATACAGGGTTTCAAATGATATCCATAGGACCCAATTCCTTTCTATCTTAGCTCAGAATCCATCTGTGTTAGCTATACTCTCAGCCAAGTTCCCTTTATAAAGCAACCCTTCTTAGCTCCAGGCTTATATACCTACAGCCTCATATCCAATGAACTAAGTGCTTTTCTTTTCCAACAATTTGATTAGGACACCTGGGCCTTTCACGTTGGCTTAAATTAGTTCAAATGCATATCCCTGAACAGTCACTTTGGTCAGGGGGATATGCTCTTACCACAGTGAGTCACAGGCCATGTCTTGACTACTAGAAGAAAAAGCAGAAAACTGTTACCAGCAATAACAGAAAGTAGGTGCTGGACAGTATGTGTCCACTGTCATCCTTTATGTTTTAGGAACCTCCCTTTCAGGGAAATGGCTTGCAATGGTTGGGAAGCACCATTCACTTCATTTTCATTTAACTTGGAATTTTTATATTCTAATTTTATGTAAGCAGAGTTCTGTAGCTGCTGAGGGTTATAAGTCAAATGACTATACCCATGGCTCTTCATATTTTAGTAAAATCCTAGTGTATGTAGGTAGTAAAATATTGATTGATAGGCATTCTTTTGACTAATGAATCTATTAATATGAATATCTAGTTGATACTCGACAAAGAACCACGAGACCTGAGTTTAAGTCCCATGTATACAGATATTATTAGTTTTACTACTTGAACAGTTTTTTTATATGTAAAATGAGAATAGTAAAATAGTATGTTTTTCTCACAGAATTGTAAGAATCAAGTAAGATAATAGATGTAAAGGGACCTATCTAGGCCCTGGCCGGTTGGCTCAGTGGTAGAGCGTCGGCCTGGCATGCGCAAGTCCTGGGTTCAATTCCGGCCAGGGCACACGGGAGAAGCGCCCATCTGCTTCTCCACCCCTCCCCCCTCCCCCCTCCTTCCTCTCTGTCTCTCTCTTCCCCTCCCGCAGCCAAGGCTCCATTGGAGCAAAGTTGGCCCAGGTGCTGAGGATGGCTCCATGGCCTCTGCCTCAGGCACTAGAGTGGCTCTGGTCGCAACAGAGCAACGCCCCGGATGGGCAGAGCATCGCCCCCTGGTGGGCGTGCTGGGTGGATCCCAGTCGGGCACATGCGGGAGTCTGTCTGACTGCCTCCCCGTTTCCAGCTTCAGAAAAATACAAAAAGAAAAAAAGAAAAAAAAGGGACCTATCTAAAAAATTATAAAGAACTCTCCAAAAGAAGGTGATGAAAATTCCTGAATCTCATAAAGTTTTATAATAATTTTGTTTTATTTTGGTATTTTGAAAATAATTTTAAGTGACAGACATAAAAACAATGTAAAAAAATAAAAATTGAAAAATAAACTGCACTGTCAGCATGTATTTTAGAAGAAATATTTATTTTTACCTAAAGTAACTTTAGCCTCTGGTCTGTGTTTGAATTATATTTCTAATATATTGGCTTTTTCCCCCCTAGCTTCCTCTTCAGAAGACTGTCAGAAATGCCATAGAAAAATGTAAGAACTGACCTTTTAAAACTTGTGTTTTTCAAAACTTTGTGTTCTAATAGTTGTGTAGACAGTATGTTTGTTAGCCCCAAACTTAGGTATTCATACATTCAGTAAATTTATACTGTGTTATATAGTAATGAATTCCATACAAAAAATAAAATAAAATAAAGCAAGATAGTGGGCTAAGGAGACTTGGGATGAAGATTTGCTGTTTTAAGTAATATAGTCAGAGAAGTCATCATTGAAAAGGTAGCATTTGAATGTCCTGTTTATTTGGCTCAGTAGTAGATAGAGCATCAGCCCAGAGTGCAGACATCCCAGATTCAATTCCCAATTAGGGCATACATGAGAAATGACCATCTGCTTCTCTTCCTCCACCTTCCTCATTCTCTCTCTCTTCCCCTCTCGCAGCCAGTAGCTGGGTTGGTCCAAGCATCGGCCCCAGATGGGGTTGCCAGGTGGATCCCTGTTAGGGCACATGTGGGAGTCTGTCTCTCTATCTCTCCTCCTCTCACTTAAAAAAGAAAAAGAAAGAAAAGAAAAGGTAGCATTTGAGCAGAGGCCTAAAGAAGGAGACAGACTCTGTGAATCTCTGAAGAAAAGAGCAATCTGGGCAGAGAAAATATTTGTAGCAAGGCCCTGAAGCAAGAAGGCCTAGGCTCCTAGAGTAGAGTGAAGGAGGAGAGAAATAGTAGGTGAACAGAGAAAAGAAGCAGGAGGCCAGGTAATATAAGGCACTGTAAGTGAATATAAATGAATTGGAAAGCCTCTGAAGGATTTAAAAGGATTACATGATATGACTTATGTTTTAAAAAATCAGTCCTGGCTGGATGGCTTGGTTGGTTAGCAGTCTTGATATTCAAAGGTTGCCGCTTCGATCCCTGGTCAAGGCACATACAGGAACAGATTGATGTTCTTGTCTCTCTCCTCCCACCCTTCCTTTCTCTCTAAAATCAAGAAATATATTAAAGAAAAAAATTTAAATCACTGTGGCTACTGTGTTTAGACTAGACTATGAGGAGGCAAGGCATTAGGGAATTATACTTAGGAGAATTTTGTCTTAATCTATACAAGAAATATTGGAAAATGAATCCGAATGGTAAGAGGAGAGGTAGTGAGAAGTCAGATTTTGAATGTAATTTGAAAGTAGAATCATCCAGGTGGAACACTGATGGGCAAGTGGTAGAGTATGAAAGTAGTCAAGGCTGACTCCACAGATTTGTCTTGAACAACTAGAAGGATGGTGTTGCCATTTGTTAAGATGAGGAAGACTGAGGAGAAACATATTATTGGGGAGAGATCTAAAGTTTGGTTTGGGGCATGTAGACTAAAGGTAAAGTATATGTGAGAGACATTTCAAGGTGACCACAGTCTGGATCATGAAAGGCCTTAAGGGCTAGGATTTTTATTTTATTTTGAATGTAATAGGAAACTATGAAATGTTTTTAGTAGTTCTATAAAATATAATGAAAAAAAAAATTTTTTTTTTTGGTATTTTTCTGAAGCTGGAAACGGGGAGAGACAGTCAGACAGACTCCCGCATGCGCCCGACCGGGATCCACCCAGCACGCCCACCAGGGGCGACGCTCTGCCCACCAGGGGGCGATGCTCTGCCCCTCTGGGGCGTCACTCTGTTGCGACCAGAGCCACTCTAGCGCCTGGGGCAGAGGCCTAGTAGCCATCCCCAGCGCCCAGGCCATCTTTGCTCCAATGGAGCCTCGGCTGCGGGAGGGGAAGAGAGAGACAGAGAGGAAGGAGAGGGGGAGGGGTGGAGAAGCAGATGGGCGCTTCTCCTGTGTGCCCTGGCCGGGAATCGAACCTAGGACTTCTGCATGCCAGGCCGACACTCTACCACTGAGCCAACTGGCCAGGGCCTATAATGAAATTTTTTAATACCTTAATCTTAAAAAGTTGAATAAACTTAGAAAAAAATTAAATAATTTTAAAAACTAAGTCAGTAGATGCTATATAGAAAGTGAAAAGACAATCCAAAGAATGGAAGAAAATATTTGCAAATCATATATCTGATAAGGGATTTGTATTCAGAATATATAATAACTCTTACAATTCAACAATATAAGAAAAAATAACCCAATTTAAAAATAGGCAAAGGATCTGAGTAAACATTTCTTTATAAGAGATAAACAACTGGCCAATAAGCACATGAAAAGATGTTCATTATCTTGATCCATTAGGGAAATGAACAACTTTTATGATTTGCCATCTCATACCTACTAGGATGGCTATAACCAAAAAGATAATAACAAATTTGTCTCGGATGTGAAGAAGTTGAGACCCTCATACATGTTGGTGGGAATTTGAAATGTTACAGATATTATTGTTTGGAAGGGGAATCCCCCTCCATAAGGACCTTAGGTATGGCACTATCTGGGGTCACTTCCCTTCTTGGTCTTTTGGCACTGGGACTAGCTTCAGAGTCAATAGACCCATATTGCACAGGAAAGCTGTCCAGAGAGGTCTGTTTCTGCTGCCTCTTTAAGATTTGCCTAAAATGGGGCAAGACATTATCATTAAACAAGTTGCAGGCACAACCTGCAACAACTTTGGGTGATTTTTCTCCACAAACCCCTGTACCTTACTCCACATGGAGAAGATGTCCTTAATCTCTGAAGAAGGCACATTCTCCCCTCCTCCTCATCTGAAGCAACTTCTTCATCTGCCATCTGTTGCACTTCTAGGTGAAGGTCTTGCAGCTCTTCAGTGGTGAGTTCTTCACTGTGGTCATCCACCAACTCTTCCACATCCTCACCACTCACCTCCAAACCCAGAGACTTCCCCAAATCAACAGTGGACTGCACCAGATGTATAGGGTCATCAGGGGAAGGCTCAAACCCTTCAAAATCTCTCTCATGCACACATTCTGACCATAATTTCTTCTAGGCAGAGTTCATTGTCCTGGATGTCACTTCCTGCCAAGTCTTATCTGTGAGGCTGATGCAGTTGAGAATGTTGAAATGTTTTTTCCAGAACTCTCTTAAGGACAGTTCTGTATCTGATGTCACCTCAAAGCACCTTTGAAACATTGCTCTTGTGTACAGTTTCTTGAAATTTGAAATGACATTCTGGTCCATGGGCTGGATGAGTGGTGTGGTATTAGGGGGCAAGAACTTCACTGTGATAAAACTGAACACTTCCAACAATGTGTCCTCTAAACCTGGAGGATGTGCAGGAGCATTGTCCATTTCCAGGAGGCACTTAAGGGGCAACTGATTATCCTGGAGGTATTTTTTCACACTCGGGCCAAACACTTTATTCATCCACTCAATGAAAATTGGCCTCATGACCCATGCTTTCTTGTTTGCCCTCCACATCACACACAGCTTACTTTTAATCACATTGTTTCTGCTAACCACTCTAGGAATTTCTGAATGGTCCACCAGTAAGGACTTTACAGTCACCACTAGCATTACCACACAACAAAAGAGTTAGCCTATCTTTCATAGGCTTATGTCCTGGCAGTGCCTTTTCCTCCTGTGTAATGAACATCCTCTTTGGCATTTTCCTCCAAAAGAGGCCAGTTTCATCACAGTCGAAGACTTGTTGGGAAATGAATCCTTCAGCCTCTATGTCATCTTTGAATTCAGACAGAAAATTTTCAGCCCCAGACTTGTCCGAACTTGCACCTTCGCTGTGCCTAGTAACACTGTGTATGCCAGTGCACCTCTTCAGTTTTTTGAACCAGCCTCTGCTGGCCTTAAAATCACTAAGTACACTAGCACTCTTCCCAGGCATTTTCTTAATCAGATCTGCATACAATAGCCTGGTCTTTCCACATATGATGGCCTCCAAAACAGAATCACTATCTAACTGTTTTTGATTGATCCAAATTAATAATAACTGTTCAACATCTTCAATTGTTTGTGTTCTCTGTTTTGTTAGTACATTCATGCCTTTCACTACATTAGCCTCTTTTATTGCTTCCTTTTTCGCCACAATGGAACTTACCATGGATAGCTACTTCCCATACATGTGGCCGATTTCAGCAATCTTGAAGCCGCTCTCGTATTTTTTAATGATTTCCTTCCTCAACTCGGATCGTGTTCCGGCCTTTTTCTTCGAAGGGCTGCTGGCTCTGGAAACTTTCTTTGGTCCATGATGGAGCTAAAAGGAAAGGGTTAACTTATTAGCAAGGGAAACACTTAACAGGGACAATGAGATTTGAGCACATGTGATTTTATCTTACGTGCATTACATACATTTTGAAACTGAAAAATGCAAAATAAACACTTTACACTGACTACTGTATACACAGTAATCACTTACATGTAGTTGTAGTATTAGTACTCACAATAAAAAAAAAAAGCACAAAAACACTGGAAAACAATGGAATTTCTTGGCTAGATGCAAGGGGTGATGCTCACACAACGAGAAACAATGCCACACTTGAGCAGGAGAACATGTGGATCGCCCTTTGTTTTTGCAAAATTAGCAGCAAGGTCACATGGGCATGCCAAGGAAATTCAAGGCAACTGATGAAAATTGAGACAAATTTTTCACGGAAAAAAATCAACAAAAATCAAAACCGACGATAACCGAAGTCAATGCAAATAAGGCATTGCAGTACTGAAATACCTACAGTATTTTGAATTGAATAGATCCAGCAAGCAGTTGGATATCCCAGCCTGGAGAGCAAGGGACAAGTTCTGGGCTGAAGGCATAGTTGTCCTTTTGGGAAAGGGTGTATAGTGAGAAAAAAGAATTAGCATGCTAGCCTCCTTATGAATATGCTTGTATCAAAATGGTTAGAAATTTCTGAAAATATCTATTACTGTTATTCCTAGGTGAATTATTCTTTTTTTGGTAAACCCCAGTGAAAAAAATCTTAAGATAAATGATTAAAGTCATGAGAAAGGAATGATGATGGACTTCAGAATTTACAACACAATATTTTCTTAAAAGGGAAGGAGTGATGTTTGTATAATAATGATGCCAGATTTGAGCACCTATTATCTACTAGATTTTTTGTCATTCTCTTTAATTAAGTAGCACATTCACAAAATTAAAATCCTGCAACTTTGATGTGTAGGACCTAATGGAGAAAAGGAGTTTTGGTTATATTGCTATAAAATCTGTACAGACTCATTTCAGTGACTGTTGCCTATGTATTGAAATGAAGCAAATGTAGTTGGTTGGTTATATGTATCTCTAAACCTATTTCCTGTCTTTCTTAAATGCTGACCTATCTTTAAAAATAAAATCATGTAGATGTGCAAAGAGAATATATCTTTATCTTTAAATAACTAAACTTTCATCATCCTTCTTCTTTATTTAGCTGGGAAATTATAAGTTAAAGTTAGTGATTAATGCCATTCAGTTACTTCCATTTAGAAGTGGCTTTTGCAGTGATGTAAAGTACAGCATGGGATATATATATATAGTAAAGAATATTCCAATAACTATATATGGTGCCAGTTTGGTACTGAAAACAGCAGTAGGAACACTTTACAAAATATTTTATATATGATTGTCGAACCACTATGCTGTACATCTGAAACTAATACAAAATAATATTGAATGTAAATTGTAATCGAAATGTAAACTTATTGTTTAAAGTCCCTTTTGTGTGAATGCTGAAACTTCTTTTTATTATTGATTGATTTTAGAGAGACAGAGAAAGGAAGGGGGAAAGAGAGAGAAGAGCATTTGTTTGTTGTTCCACTTAGTTGTGCATTAATTATCAGCTCCCTATATGTGCTCTGACTGGGGATTGAATCTGAAACCTTGGAGTTTTGGGACAACACTGTAACCAACTGAGCTAACCAGGCAGGGTCTGAATGCTGAGACTTTTAGATTTTCTCCCCATTCCATATTCCTGAAGATGGCATATAGGTAGGTGATCATATCTATTGATTTGCCTGAAACAGCCCCAGTATGTGCCTTTTATTCTGACATATTTTTATTTTTTTTTGAATTTTTTTTAATTAATTGTGTTTACATAGATTCTAGGGTCACCCTGAATGCATCTCCCCTCCTCCTATTCCCCTCAGCATCGCCCTTGCCCCCCTCCCCACAGCATCTTTCCCCCTTCCCTTCAGGTTTATCCCATCCTCTCATCCCCTTTCCCTCTGTCCTCTTTTCCTCTGGTCCCTTTAATCCTTCCTCTGTCTCAATTCCATTCCTCAGTTCTCACTGTTCCTTGGATTCCTCAAATGAGTGAGGTCATATGCCATTTTTCTTTCTCTGCCTGGCTTCATTCAACTTAATAGTTTCCAGTTCCATCCATGTTGTCACAAAAGGTAATATTTCCTTCTTTTTTGTGGCCCCATAGTATTCCATTGTATATATGTACCACAGCTTTTTAATCCACTTGTCCACTGACGGACACTTGGGTTGTTTCCAGATCTTTGCTATTGTGAAACAATGCTGCCATAAACATGGTGGTGCATTTTTTTTCAGTCAGTGACATGGTGTTCTTGGGATATATTCCTAAAAGTGGGATGGCTGGGTCAAAAGGCAGATCCATTTTTAATTTTTTGAGGAATCTCCATACTGTTTTCCACAGTGGCTGCACCAGTCTGCATTCCCACCAGCAGTGCAGGAGGGTTCCCTTTTCTCCACATCCTCGCCAGCACTTATTCTGTGTTGTTTTGTTGATGAGCGCCATTCTGACTGGTGTGAGATGGTATCTCACTGTGCTTTTTCACCACTCTTATTCAACATAGTACTGGAAGTCCTAGCTACAGCAATCAGACAAGAAGAAGAAATAAAAGGCATCCAAATTGGAAAAGAAGAAGTAAAACTATCATTATTTGCAGATGATATGATACTGTATATAGAAAACCCTAAAGTCTCAGTCATAAAACTATTCGACCTGATAAATGAATTCAGTAAAGTGGCAGGGTATAAAATTAATACACAGAAATCAGAGGCATTTTTATACACCAACAATGAACTGTCAGAAAGAGAAATTAAGGAAACAATCCCCTTCACTATTGCAAAAAAATAAATAAATAAAGGACCTAGGAGTAAACATAACCAAGGAGGTTAAAGACTTGTACTCAGAAAATTATAAAACATTAATAAAAGAAATCAAGGAAGATACAAACAAGTGGAAGCACATACCGTGTTTGTGGTTAGGAAGAATAAACATCATTAAGATGTCTATATTACCCAAAGCAATTTATAAATTTAATGCAATACCAATTAAAATACCAATGACATACTTCAAAGATATAGAACACATATTCCAAAAATTTATATGGAACCAAAAAAGAACACAAATTGCATCAGCAATCTTGAAAAGGAAGAATAAAGTGGAAGGTATAACACTTCCTGATATCAAGGTATACTACAAGGCCATTGTACTCAAAACAGCTTGGTACTGGCATAAGAACAGGCATATAGATCAATGGAACAGAACAGAGAACCCAGAAATAAAACCACACCTTTATGGACAATTGATATTTGACAAAGGAAGTAAGAGCATGCAATGGAGTAAAGACAGTCTCTTTGACAAATGGGGTTGGGAAAATTGGACAGCTACCTGCAAAAAAAATAAAACTAGACCACCAACTTACACCATTCAAAAAAATAAACTCAAAATGGATAAAAGACTTAAGCGTAAGCCGTGAAACCATAAGCATCTTAGAAGAAAACATAGGCAGTAAGCTCACCGACATCTCTCACAGCAATATATTTGCTGATTTATCTCCACGGGGAAGTGAAATAAAAGACAGGATAAACAAATGGGACCATATTAAACTAAAAAGCTTTTGTACAGCTAAAGACAATAATGAACAGAATAAAAAGACAAATCACACAATGGGAGAACATATTCAACAATACATCTGATAAGGGGTTAATAACCAAAATTTATAAAGAACTTGTAAAACTTAACACCAGGAAGACAAACAATCCAATCAAAAAATGGGCAAAAGAGATGAATAGACACTTCTCCAAAGAGGACATACAGATGGCCAATAGACAGATGAAAAATGTTCAACATCACTGACATAATTTTTAATAGAGCTTCCTTTTATTCTCAGAAAGGTCCCAGTTTGGACAAATAGTCACCCTAAGTAAGCATAGGGGCAGGATATAGATGACAGAGAAGTGAAGTTGGGGTTTGAAGTATCTTATATCCACAAGTTGTCTCTGAATTTTTACTAATTTGTGCTGCAGGTTTCAAGTCTTTTACTATACCGGGGCTAGACTCCAACAATAAAGTCATTGGTGAACTTATGACCTTATTTAGGGCCTGAGATATTCCATTTCTAATTTTTTTCCTTCGTCTTTGCTTTTCTTGCTACCCTAGACTTCCTGAGTCTCGTTAAAGTCCTCTATCTAGACTTTGATCTGGTTGCCTTTCTGTAACCTTTTCAGTAGAGTCACCTCAACATAACAACTCTATTCCAGGTGTTTGGATTCTAAATTTGAACACCTCTACATTGCTCTTAGTGTGTGGAACCTAACAGAAGCTCCCTCTCTGCCTGAATATCCCAACCTCTTATTTTTGTGTTGAGTTTACAACCTGTATGGATGTTTATTCCTCAAGTTTGGCGCATTCTTTCTCTACTTTTAGCTTTTTCTTTACCTTTTATAATGTTATCTTCCTACCTATTCCCACTCACCTCCAGATTTTGGGCTTGAGGGAGAAAAATCAGTTCCCATTGCCTAACTGCTTGTTTCCTAAGCTTCTGTCCTCTTTCTCTTTCCAGTAATTCTTTAGGCTGGAAGGCATGGAGGGGAAAGCTATCTTTAGTCACATTCTGAGTTCTGTATATATTGTATGGTTAATAGTAAAACTCTGTGGCTTTGTCCACTGATCCTTAATCTACATGTATTAATAGGAAACTGAAGAATGTAGCAGGATGTTATATGTGGCTTTCATGTAGTCTTAGAGTTTGGGCAGTGACCTCAATAGATGACAACAAAATTAAAATGATGACATCTCCCATCCCCTGTTCTGTGTAGACCCATCGTTGCAGAATTTATAAAAGGTGAGGTCAAAGCCCAGTTTCCTGGCATTAGCCTATTACAAATCCCCAAGCTATTTAAGAAAAGGTTAAGAATGCACTGAAAAGATGAAATGACCAAGAATGTTTGTTTCTTTGATAAGAGTTATTGGTGTCATATGCAAGGAGAGGTGGAGACTTCTCCCTCACCTCAACACAAGAGAAAACTCCAAGAGAACCATTTGCAAAGTTTGACATGTGTCCTCTGAAATTTGGTTTCGGACTCGTCTAAAGGCAAGACGGTCTGCTTAGATGCTTTATAATGGCAGAATAAAGAGGAAACTAGTTATACTTTCAGATTTTAACTCAACGAAGATTTATGCACAATGCACAGAAAGGAGCCAGTTATGGATCATTTTGAAAGGGATCATGCCCAGCATGACTTCTGCAAAATGAAAAGTAGACTGAATTAAAAGGGGCTTGGAGTTCTATCATCAAATGGAAAATCTAAGAAGATCATAAATAACAGCAAGTGAGAGAGTGCCAGGAATAGAGGAATCATATCACTGCACCCTTCAAAATATTTCATGCCTGAAAGAGTCAGAATTTGGCATATTATAATAGCATCAGTCAAAATCAAGAAAGATCTTTCTGTCTCTTTCTACAACTTCTTCCTACTCCAGTGACAAAGGACCTTAAAGAGTAGTTACCAAATGGGAGAGGAAAAAAGAAGAAATAGAGAAAAAAAACCCACCATGGTTGCTTTTCTCATTGCAGGTTATGAGTCTAAATTAGGTATAAGTTGGGAAAGGGAAGAAATTTAAAATCAATGGTAAGAGTTTAATGTGATATTATGCTGGGCTTTTTATTACATAAAACACATTTATTGCAAGAGAATGCCACAAAAGCAATGGTATACACCTGAAATTTAACTCAAGGGCAACAAAGTACTATTTTGACAGGATGAATTTCAAGAGGAAATATGAAAGAGATAATTGTTTTATTTAAATTAAAATTTTTTATTGAATTTTTATGGTGGTATTGAAAAATTGTGTTTTGATTAAAGAGTTCAACTCTTCAATAAACATTTAAAAGAAATTTAGAAAAACACCTTTTTACATTTGGTTTTCAACTCTATGGTTTTGCTAGGGACTCAGAAGTTCCAATCTGGTAGTCAAATGTTGAGCTTTGATCCTGTTGTAATAGCTAATCCTCTCCTACACATTTGGATAGAATTGAAAGCAGTCTCATTTGTGAAAATGTAGAAGAGAAAAAGGTATTAATTTTTTAAAAGTTATGTCTCATGTTACTTGAGATCCTTACCAGCATAACAATCCTGGGAAACAATATTGCTGTTCCTTTTGCATAAATGGGATAACCAAGATTCAAGACACATTAAGTAACTTTCCCAAGGCCATTCAAGTGTGAATAGCAGAACGGGGCTTTATACCCAGGTCTGCCTGATTCCAAACACTATGTCTTGTCCTCTGCAAATACTGTATCACACTGACACATGCATAAATATACTGCCTAACATTAAATGATTTGTTCATACAGATATAGTAACATATTTTTTTAACCCATTGTACTCTTTCTACAGGATAAATGATTGCATATAAATGTCATTTTATGTATTATTTGAGGATTCTCAAAAGTTACTGAAAGATTAAGAGATTACCATTAATTTGTTTTTATTGTAGAGTGATGACATTAGCAGACGAAAATATTTCTCCAAAAGAAAAGAATACTTCAAATTCTGAGTCAGGTAATATGTAGTAAAACTAATTTTCATAATTCTGTATTTTGTTATTTTTATCACAAAGCAGTATATATGAAGAAAATTGGTAGCCCAGGACACTGAGTGCTTTTCAGCTTGGTTGTATTTAAAAAATGAAGATAGGCCCTGGCCGGTTGGCTCAGCGGTAGAGCGTCGGCCTAGCGTGCGGAGGACCCGGGTTCGATTCCCGGCCAGGGCACACAGGAGAAGCGCCCATTTGCTTCTCCACCCCTCCGCCGCGCTTTCCTCTCTGTCTCTCTCTTCCCCTCCCGCAGCCAAGGCTCCATTGGAGCAAAGATGGCCCAGGCGCTGGGGATGGCTCTGTGGCCTCTGCCTCAGGCGCTAGAGTGGCTCTGGTCGCAACATGGCGACGCCCAGGATGGGCAGAGCATCGCCCCCTGGTGGGCAGAGCCTCGCCCCTGGTGGGCGTGCCGGGTGGATCCCGGTCGGGCGCATGCGGGAGTCTGTCTGACTGTCTCTCCCTGTTTCCAGCTTGAGAAAAATGAAAAAAAAAAAAAAAAAAGAAATAAAAATGAAGATAGATGAGTTATAAAGGAAGTTTTAACTATCAACATAGCACTCATAATTAATTCATTAATAATCCTTTATGATTATGCACTGTTTTAGGCATTGCTGTGTATGCCAGTGAGGAGTGATATATACTCCCTACCCTCATAAGTTTCAGTCATAGGAGAGGAAGATGATCAGTAAACAGATATATTGGAGTTATGTTTGATGCTTGAAAAATAAAAGGATTGACAAAGCACCTTGAATTATAGGCACTCTGTTATTTTATAATAGAATAAACTTAGCAAGACATTTACAATTTTTTTAACCTCTGCTGTAGCTCATATTTCTTTCTTTGTTTCCTACAATAAGTTTTATAGCATCTATTTGGGGATAAACTTAAGGAATTTCTGTTTTGCTCCTAATGGGTTTATATGAACTTAAAAAAAGTTTTTTTGCACAATTTCTCTCTAAGAAGTTGTCTTACTGTGCTTTTACTAAATGCCAAGTATTATGGTAGGAACTATGGGTATAAAAATGATTAAGATAGTTTTTTTCTAAGGAAATAATCTAGCAATAAAAACTAAACTTGTAAAATCACACTTCCTTAGAAGGAGTAGCAACTACTACTCTGGAGGGTGAGCATTAGTAAGATTTGTTTTATGGACCAAAGAGTAAGGGAATTTGTGAATAGGAAAGAGAGGTAATAATGAAAGGAAAAGCTGTAAGGGTACCAAAATCATGATTTTACCTAGGTCTTGCTCAATAAGTAATTGTGCTTTGGCTGTGGTAACTATTATTTATAAAGCCTGGTAATGTGGCAAAATAGTAACTCTGGAATTATGTATGCTCTGTATTCTTACTTTATGTGGTTGATTGAATTAAAATTCAAAATTAAATAAGTCACATCTTGCTCTAGAGATATTTTTTATACATTTCTTAATTCAGCAAATTCATCACTTTTCCAATTCTGTGTCAAGCTCTTTACTAAGTGTTAGAAAATTAAGAAATGCCTCTATTCCTGCCCTCAAGGAGCCAATAGTCTTAGTAATAATGACAAATAAATAAACAAGTAATTACTTCTCAGGCAACTTTTACTCGGTCTCTTTTGCAGTATTATCTACTACTATTAGTCATCAAATGTGGAAGTTCTTCAAGGCTAGTTCTCAAATTTTAATCTTTATTTAGTCTGCTCTCTGATAAAAAGCTTCCAAATTTCTCTCAAGAGCTGCCAGTTTTAGCAAATAGAGATAAAGAATGTCCAGTTAAATTTGAATTTGGATAAGCAGCAAATAATTTTAATATAATTACATCATAGATATTACACATGTTTGTTCTACTGCATGGGAAATACATCTACTAAAAAATTATTCATTGATAATCTGAATTTAAAGTGGGCATTCTGCATTTTACCTAGCAGCCCATTTGCTTCCACCATGAAGCTGTAATATGTAAGCAATACAGGGATCATAAAAACCAGGATTTTGCATGCCATGTTAAGGAGTTTGAGTTCTAACTTGAGAACCATGGAAAGCCTTTGGAAAGTTTTAAGCAAATGTAGTTAGATTTTTAATTTAGGTATATAATGTGAACAGGACTGATAGGGTGAATGGAAAAGCTATTGAAATAACCTAAAGGAAAATCTTTTGGTGCCTTCTCTCAAGGTACTAGTGTTAAGAATAAAGAAAAGCCAAATTTGCAATAGTAAGTACATATAATGGTAATATTGATACATAGCAGACACTCAATAAATGCTTGTTACTTCGAACTGAATTTGGAGAGTGAGGAAAAGGGAAAAGTCAAGATTGAAGAAGAGGTATAAAAGACGCCAGAAGGGGAAGATGTTCATGCCTATTATACTGAGGTCCAACAGGAAATGTTTCTGCTCATATTGGTGGGAACTGAAACTAGATTGTATGGGTTTAGAGTAAAGAGTTGGAAAGGAAGTTATATTAGTATATGTGGACAGCTCTTTGAAGAAACCTGTTAATGGATAAGAGGAGAGAAGGGATGTAGCAGGAAGGTGTGGTGGGACAGATAATATTTTTGGTAAGATGAAAGAGACCTGAGTATGTTTTAAATGCTGATAGAAAAGTTGCAGTAGAAAGAGAGAGCCTGAAAATACAAAAGAATGGAAATCGAAGGATAATTAATGAAAATTTTTAATCATATATACTTTCTCTACTAATTAAAGTGTAAATCTTTTATATAGAGCATTTACTCCTATGAAACCTGGAGATCTTGAGATTAGATATTTTAAAGACTATTTTATCCTATTTCTCAGCTTATTCAATACAATAATAATAATAAACATTCAATATATGAGTGTTTCTTCTAAAGCTATTACAAAGACATAGTTATTAAATTAGGTGTTTTTTTCAAATTTGAGTTTTCTGTACTTATAAGTAATGAGAAGTTAAATAATTAAAATACTAAAGTTTGTTTTTATTTATAGATAACACAGATTGTGAAGTACTTGCTGACCCTTTAACCCCTGAAGAAACAAAGAAAAAAGCAAGTATTAAACCAAAATAACTACATGAATTGTAAATTTTATTAATATAGGATATACTTTTTAACCAACATTTTATAGAAATTATTTTTCAGTGATTTAAGTCAATAATTTAAATATTTTTGGAGTTTAGCAATTTTATTACATTATTGTTACATGAGTGTAATAATTCTCTTCCATTAAACTTATATATATGTGTGTATATATAAGTTTAATGGAAGAGAATTAAAATTAATAATTTTTCTAACTTCATTTTGGATAATTGGATGTCTGTTAATCATTAAGGCCAAAATAGACATTTACTGTGTAGCCAGAGTGGCATTTTATGCTGAGAATAAATGTGAAATGTTAGCCTGGAATCTAGAGGTCTTTGGACTTTATGTAGCAGGAGCTACTATCTAGGTAGCTACTTGATGCTAAGCATTATTCTAAGCACTTGTCATTAATTATACATATCTTTCTTTATGGCATTCCTATCAGGTAAGGTTTTTTTGTTGTTGTTGTTTTGTTTTACTTTTTTATAACTGAGAGAAATGAGGTTTCAATGTTAACCAATATGTTTAAGGTGCTTGTAGCAGGTCTTTCTGGATCTAAAACCTGTATTCTTTCCACTACACACAATAATGCCATTGTATACTTTGTGGAGCAAATTGACAGAGGGCAAGAATGTCAGCAGGAAGGATCATTAATATGAAGTCACAAAAAAATTGTATTTTTTTTTTAGAGAAAGGCAGTGAGAGAGAGAAACAGAGAGACAGGAACATTGAGCTTCCTGTATGTGCCCTGACTGGAGATCAAACCCAGAAACTCTGAGCTTCCAGATGACACTCTAAACAATTAAGCTATTTGGCCAGGGCTTACTTTTCTTTTTTATTGATTGATTGTTTTAGAGAGATGGGGGCATGGGTATGGGAAGCATGCATTTGTTGCTCCACTCAGTCTTGCATTCATTGGGTGCTTCCCATGTGAGCCCTGACCGGGGATGGAACCTGCAACCTTGTCATTTCCAGATAATGACTGAGTTAACTGGCCAGGGCCTGAAATCACAAAGATTTTTGATGTGAGATTGGGTTGCCTTTGACTATGATGTAGGAAGGATGGAGAAATATGCATGAATTTAATATAATTTTGACTATAGAGTTCATGGATTGACTATAGAGGATGAAAGAGTGAGAACTGTTCAAAAAGACTTCTAGGTTTCTGTCTTAAGCCATTTTGGTGACTAGAGATGTTATTTAATGTGATAGGAAAGGTAGGAGGTTTGAGTGCACATAAAGATGAAAATGTTGGAAGAGCCATTGGCTATAAATCTGTAGGTCAGGAAAACAGAAGAGGAATGTGTAATATTAGAAATATTTTTAGACCCTGGCTTGTTGGCTTAGTGGTAGAGCACTGGCCTGACATATGGATGTCCCAGGTTCAATTCTCGGTCAGGGCACAAAGGAGAAGCGACTATCTGCTTCTCCACCCCTCGTCATCTCCCTTCTTTCTGTCTTTCTTCTTCCCCTAGTCCCCTCCTGCACCCATGGCTCGGTTGGAGCAAGTTGGCCCTGGGCATTGAGGATGGCTCGATGGCCTTATCTCAGGTGCTAAAATAGCTCAATTGCTGAGCAATGGAGCAACAGCCCAAGATAGGCAGAGTATCACCCAGTAGGGTAGTAGTCCCCAACCTTTTTTGGGCCATGGACCAGTTTAATGTCAGAAAACATTTTCACAGACGAGCCTTTAGGGTGGGACAGATAAATGTATCATGTGACCTAGACAAGCGTCAAGAATGAGTCTTAGATGGATGTAACTGAGGGAATCTGGTCATTTTTTAAAAATAAAACATCATTCAGACTTAAATATAAATAAAACAGAAATAATGTAAGTTACTTATTCTTTCTCTGTGGACCAGTACCAAATGGCCCACAGACTGGTACTGGTCTGTGGCCTGGGAGTTGGGGACCACTGCGGTAGAGGACTTGCCAGGTAGATCCAAATCGGGTCACATGTGAGAGTCTCTCTCTGCCTCCCTGCTTCTCACTTAAGAAAAATAAAAATAAATAAATAAATATTTTTAAATGCATGGAAATGGATAAAACCACCTGAGAAAGAATATTTATAAAGTGCAGAAGAGAAGGTGGTCTAGGATCAATCCTTAGAGAGCTCTACATTCAGGCCCTGGCCAAATGGCTCAGTTGGTAAGAGCATCGTCCTGAAGCACAGAGGTTGCTGGTTCAATCCCTGGTCAGGGCATATACTGGAATAGGTAGAAGTACCTGTGTCTCTCTCTTTTTCTCTCCCCCCTTCCTCTCGCTCTAAAATCAATAAAATAAACATTTAAAAAAAACTATACATTCATGTAGAAAAGGAAGAGTGAACAGAGAGAAGAGGAAAATAAACAAATATGTATTGTAGAAGCCAAGACAAGAGTGTGTTTATTCCTCAAAATAAGAGTAGTTCACAATGTTGAATGCTACTTGCAGGTCCAGTATTATAAAAGATTTTGAGCAGCTGTCAGACTTCCAATTTCCAGACCAGTATGTAAGGAACTTAAAAGTCACCACGCTTTTCCTAACAACAAATAAAAACCTGAACAAACTGAAAAGCCAACAACTCTTATTTTGATCCATCAATGAAGTAAGGTCACAGGGAATGCTGCTGTACCAAAACTTAGAAAGACAGACAAGTGATTACAGAGAATCACAACTTACTGGAGCAAAAACACATGAACAGAAACCTCCCTGAGAACCAGTGCTAGGGTGGGAAAAACAAAAGTGTGATTTGTAAATTACTGGAAATTCAATGTGGACAACTCTGAAAGTTAAAAACTTAAGGGGGGCCCAGTCATCAGGTACAACTTTCCTGAGTTGTACCTCTAGGAATTCTACAAGATCTTGATGATGAATATCAGAGAAAAATCATTTCATACTTCTACTAGTGGGGATGGATAAGGAACCATTTTGAAATACACCATAGTATTCTGTTTTTCTGACCTGCCCTCAGAAGAAAATATTTTATCAGAGCCTAAGTTGCTAGCGTATCATCAGAGCCTAACCCAGTTGGGGGAAGGAAAATAACCAACTCCAACCAATTATATTCTTCCAAGTGTAGGAAGGAAAATACTCAACTCTAGCTCCCTCTAGACTTCCACATTGGGTAAAAGGAAATACATAATACAGTACCCTCTAGCCATGCTGTCCCTCCTAAGGGAGGAAAAACTAAGAAGCACTGGTGAAATTCATAGTTGAGGGGCACAGGCTAGACAAAAAACTGAGACTTACTCACAAAACTATAGACTACTCCCCATCCCCCACACCTTATTCTACTAAAGGCCTGTTGACCAAAGTTCCTATTACCAAATATATCATGTCCACATTTTAGCAAAAAATTAAAGGGCATGCTAAAAGGTAAAAAAACAACAACAACACAGTTTGAAGAACTGAATAGCATCAGATCCAGAGTTATAACTAGTGATAGAATTATCAGACCAGAAATTTAAAATAATTATGATAAATATGATAAGGACACTATAGGAAAAAGTAAACAACATGCAAGATAAAATAGTATAAGGAGAGAAATGGAAATTATATGAAAGAATAAAAAAATAAGTTCTAGATATCAAAAACAGGAAGAATCAAAAGGATAATTCTAGAGATGAAAAACACTATAGCAGGAATGAAGAATACCTTTGATGGGCTCATTAGTAGACTAAACACAGCTGAGGAAGAGATATTTGATTTTGAGATTATGACTATAGAAACTTCCCAAACTGAAAAACAAAGATAAAAAAATTTTAAAAACTCTATAATATTTAAGAACTGTGGGACAACTACAAAGATATGACATATGCATAATTGAAATATCAGAAAGAGAAGAAACTAAGAAAGCAACAGAAGCAATATTTGAAGCAATATGACTGTTTCCCAAAATCAATGTCAGATGCCAAACCACAGGTCCAGGAAGCTCAGAGAACACCAAGCAGGATAAATGCCCCCCCAAAACTATAACTGGCCATATCATATTTGAACATTGAAAAATCAAACAGAAATTTTAAAAAATCTTGAAAGAGGCCAGAAGGGGGGAAAATGTCTTACCTATAGAAGAGGAAAGATAAAAAATTACAGACCTCTCCTCAGAAACTATCCAAGCAAGAATAGAGTGAAGTTAAATATTTAAAGTGTTGAGAGAAAACCTCCAACCTAGAATTTTGTACTCTGTGAAATTATCCTTTAAAAGTGAAGGAGAAATAAAGACATTTTCAGACGAACAAAAATTGAAGAAATTTACTGCCAGTTGACTTGCCTCGTAAGAAATAGTAATAAAAATTTTTCAGGGAGAAGCAAAATAATGTGTCAGTATAAGTTTATTTATCCTAACAAATGTACCATTATGATGCCATAGGGGAGGTTGTGCATGAGTGGGGACAGGGAGTTTATGGGAATCTGGTATAATCTGCTAAATTTTGCCATGAACCTAAAACTGCTCTGAAAAATAAAGTTTCTCAATTTTAGAAAAGTCAATGTCAGATGACGTCAGAGTAATGTTGGCATGAGAGATACTTCTGATCTCTCCCTTGAAATTTCAACAAATTGAACAACCATAATGCAGTGAAGGAACCCCAGCTGGGCTCACAGGAGCACCTGAAAGATCCATGCACTGAATGACCTAAAAGTGGGATGGAATGAAAAGGGAGGCAGAAGATAAAATGCATTTGTGGTGGGCTTTAGAGAAGAGAGGAGACAAAATCGGTGTGACCGGGGTTTTTTTGTGTGTTTTTTTATCCTCTGCTGGAAGAGGAGGGAAGCTTGGGCTCTCTGGATTTTGTCTGAGGGTTATGGAGAGGGAAACTTGGAGTGACTGGGTCTCCTTCTGCTGGCAGGAGCATTGAGATAGAGGGGCAGAGTGGGAGATAAACCAAAGTGGCCATATGGCATGGCCAATGTTCTGCAGTCTGCCTGCAGCATGCACTTGGCAGAGATAGAAAAGCTAAAGTGCAACCCCACCCCCAGCCACCCAGATCCTGCCTCCCTCACCTCACAGCAGGGAGAGTGGCAGAGACAAATCCCACAGCTAGCTCTCCAGAGCCACTCTCTCCCCTGAAGAACAGAGGTGCTCCAAATCCAGTCCCCAGGTCTGTTGAGATGTGGGAAGGAACAATCGGAAGCCTGAAATCACCATTGCTAGAGCCATAAAGCTGGAACACTAAAGTTGTAATGCTGAAGTCAGAAAGCCCTCACAACACACCCTACCCACCAATGCAACTGTAGCCCCACCTATGTTATTTTGTAGGAACATCTGGTGATATTGTGACAGGAACATCTCAGCGGAGGAATTTCACAGAGCTAAAACTTGTAATTCACTGCCAGCTACTGAAAGAAACCTTTCAAAACTGAAATTTATTTTTCCTTTTTTTACCCTTTTTTTCTGTTTTTCTTTATTTCCTCTTCTTATTTTTTGTCTGTATCCCCTTTGAATTTCATTCTTTAATTTTTATATTTTTTTCTTATTTTTTTGTGGGTGCTTTGTTTTTGTTATTATTTTTTGTTTGCTTTTGATCTTTATTTCTGTGAGGTTTTTTGTTATAATTTTTAAAAAATTTTATGTTTTATTGCATTCTTTTTATCTTAATTTTTTCTTTTAGCTGTTTTTATTAGGGTTATTAACAATATCACTCACAAATGCCATCAAGGAAGAAAAAATCAAATACCATGACTACACAAGACATAGATATAGTTCAGAAAGAAAATGAAAAATCTCCAGAAAAATATCTCAATCACATGGAAACCTTGGAGTTAAATGATAGAGAATTCAAAATTGAAGTTCTGAAAATACTCAACGAGGTGTGAGAAGACACCAATAGGCAACTTATTGAGCTCAGAAAACAAATTGATGAACAAAATGAATACCTCAACAAGGAGAGTGAATCTTTAAAAACAGAGATCAAGAACTCAATTCATAAATTGAAGACTGAGGTAGCAAGTTTAGCTAATAGAACAAGCCAGATAGAGGAAAGAATCAGTGGCATCAAAGACAGGCAACTAGAGATGCTACAGAGAAAAGAAGAGACTCATGCATTAAAAAAACTGAGAGAGTTCTACAAGAATTGTCTGACTGCACCAGAAAAAGCAATATAAAAATATGGGTATATCAGAAGAAGAGAGGGAGAAGGGAAAGGAGAGCCTATTCAAACAAATAATTGATGAGAATTTCCCAAGTCTATGAAAAGAGTTAGAGCCTCGAATCCAAGAAGCAAACAGAATGACAAGTTACTACAACCCAGATAGACCTACTCTGAGGCACACCATAATAAAATTGTAAAAAATCAATGACAAAGATTCTCCAAGGCAGCTAGAGAAAAGAAGAACATAACATACAAAGGAAAGCCCATTAGGTTATTATCAGACTTCTCAGCAGAAGCTCTATAAGCTAGAAGAGAGTGGACCCAAACATTCAAAGTACTGAAAGAGAGGAATTACCAGACAAGAACACTATATCCATCAAAGTTATCCTTCAAATATGAAGGAGAAAATAACTTTTATAGGCGTACAGAAGCTGAGAGAATTTATCACCAGAAAACTCCTATTGCAGGAAATACTCAAGGGGATTATTTGACCAGATACAAAGAATAAAACAAATCAAAACTATAAGTAAAAGCTCAAACAAGGTCGTGATAAAAACAAGGATAATATCCGTCAACAATAACATAAAAGGGGAGAGGATAAAGATCTGCAGTAACAAAGGAGGATGGGGTGCAGAAGCACTCATAGGACTTTTGTACATATGAACACTGTTCTCTTAAAAACCTAATGGTGGCCCTGGCCGGTTGGCTCAGTGGTAGAGTGTCGGCCTGGTGTGCGGAAGTCTCGGGTTTGATTCCTGGCCAGGGCACACAGGAGAGGTGCCCATCTACTTCTCCACCCCTCCCCCTCTCCTTCCTCTCTGTCTCTCTCTTCCCCTCCTGCAGCCGAGGCTCCATTGGAGCAAAAGATGGCCCGGGCGCTGGGGATGGCTCCTTGGCCTCTGCCCCAGGTGCTGGAGTGACTCTGGTCACGACAGAGCAATGCCCCGGATGGGCAGAGCATCGTCCCCTGGTGGGCGTGCCAGGTGGATCCCGGTCAGGCACATGCGGGAGTCTGTCTGACTGCCTCCCCGTTTCCAGCTTCAGAAAAAATACAAAAAAACAAACAAACAACCTAATGGTAACCACACACAAACAAGCCACTACTGAAACACACAGCTGAAAAAAAAAGAACAGGGTAAAGAAGTATGGAATACCACCAAACAAAAATAACTGACAGACACACAAAAGAGAAGAACCAAACAAGACCCAGAGCTACCAGAAAACAAAACTTAAATGGCTGTAGGAAATCCTCAAGTGTCAATAATTACCCTAAATGTAAATGGACTGAACTCATCAATAAAGAGGCACAGAGTAGCAGATTGGATAAAAAAAACAAAACTCAACTACATGCTGCCTTTAAGAGACACATCTAAGCTGCAAGAACAAAAGTAGATTCAAAGTGTAAGGTTGGAAAATGATTCTCAAAGCAAATATCCAAAGAAAAGCAGGTGTAGCCATACTTATTTCTGATACAATGCTGATTTCAAAGGTAACCAGAGACAAAGATGGACATTTCATAATGATAAAGGGGACATTGTATCAAGAAGACATAGCACTTCTTAATACATATGTACCGAACGAGGTAGCACCAAAATATATGACATCTACTAACTGATCTAAAAATAGAAGCAGACAAAAAACACAATCATACTTGGAGATTTCAACACACCATTGATGGCTTTAGATAGATCATCAAAACAGAAAATCAATAAAAAAAATATTGGCCTTAAACGACACACAGGACCAAATGGACATAATAGATATTTATAGCACACTTCACCCAAAAATGTCAGATTATATATTCTCCAATGTGCATGGAATATTCTCAAGGAAAGACCATATGTTGGGCCACAAAACTAACATCAACAAATGCAAGAAGACTGAAATTATACCAAGCATATTTTCTGATCATAAGGCTTTGAAATTAGAATTCAACTATAAAAAAGAAGTAAAGAAATCCAAAAAAAATGTGGAAATTAAACAACATACTTCTAAAAAATGACTGGGTCAAAGAAGAAATAAAAGAAGAGATCAAAAGATATATATAGACAAATGAAAATGACAACATGGACATATCAAAGTTTCTGGGATGCAGCAAAAGCAGTAATAAGAGGGAGGTTTATATCATTGCAGGCTTATATCAAGAATCAAGAGAGATCCCAAGTAAATAACCTAACATCACATCTTAAGGAACTCAAAAAAGAAGAACAAAGGAAACCCAAAGTCAACAAAAGAAAGGAAATAGTAAAAATTAGAGCAGAGCTAAATGAAATAGAAAACAAAAAGTATAGAAAAACTGAATACAACAAGGAGCTTGTTCTTTGAAAAGATCAATAAAATCATAAAACCACTGGCTAGACTCACTAAGGGAAAAAAGAGGAAGGATTCATAAACAAAATCTGAAATGAAAGAGGAGAAATTACCACAGACATCATAGAGATACAAAGGATCATAGTAGAATATTATGAAAGATTATATGCCACCAAATTCAGCAACCTAGAGGAGATGGATACATTCCTAGAACTATACCTACACTGAGCCAAAAAGAAGTGGAAAACCTAATAGACCCAAATAAACCTAAATAAGCAGGGAGAAAATAGAAACAACTATATAAAAAAAAAAAAAACTACCCCTAAATAAAAGTCCAGGACCAGATGACTACACTAGTGAATTCTACCAAACATTCAAAGAAGATTTGGTACCTATTCTCAAAATCTTCCAAAAAGATAGATAGAAGAAACAATACTCCCCAATGCATTTTATGAGGCCAACATAACACTCATACCAAAATCTGGCAAGGACAATACATAAAAAGAAAACTACAGACCAATATCTAATGAATACAGATGCAAAAATCCTAAACAAAATACTAGCAAATTGCATACAATGCATTAAAAAAATAATACACCACAATCAAGTGGGATTCATTCCAGGAGCACAAGGATGGTTCAGCATACATAACTCAATCAACATAATACATCACATTAAAAAAAAAAGACAAAAAATCATACGATTCTATCAATAGATGCAGAAAAGGAACTCAGTAAGATATAACATCCATTTATATTTAAAACACTCAAGAAAATGGGTATAGATAGAAAGTACCTCAACATAATAAAGACCATATATGACAAACCATCAGCTAATATCATGCTAAATGGTGAAAAAATGAAGGTGTTTTTCTTTTTCTCTAAAATCAGGAACAAGACAAGGCTGTCAACCTCTCCACTCTTATTCAACATAGTTCTGGAAGTTTTAGCCAGAGCAGTCAGGCAAAAGAAAGATATAAAAGGCATCCATATCGGAAAAAAGAAGTAAAAGTATTACTTTTTGCAGATGACATGATCCTGTATATACATAGAAAACCCCAAAGACTGCACCAAAAAACTATTAGAAGCAATAAACCAATACAGTAAAGTTGCAGGATACAAAATCAGTATACAAAAGTCAACTGCATTTCTATATACCAGTGATAAAACATTGGAAAATGAACTAAAAAACCCCCACAATTCCTTTTACAATTGCAGAAACAAAAAATACCTAGGAATAAACATAACAACAGATGTGAAGGACCTATATATTGAAAACTACAAAACATTATTGAAAGAAATTGAAAAAGACACAATGAAATGGAAAAATATGCCATGTTTATGGATTGGAAGAATCAACATCATTAAAATGGCCATATTACCCAAAACAATATACAAATTTAATGCAATCCTCATCAAAATTCCATTGTCATTTTTTAAAATAAATAAAACAAAAATTACCAGGTTTGTATGGAGCCATAAAAAAAAACCCGAATAGCCAAAGCAATCCTGAGGGAAAAGAATGAAGCTGGAGGTATCACACTACATGACTTCAAATTATACTACAGAGCCACAATAATCAAAACAACATGGTATTGGTAGAAAAACAGACATACAGACCAATGGAGCAGAATTGAGAGCCTAGAAATAAAACCACATATATATGGAAAATAATCTTTGACAAAAAAGCCAAAAACACACAATGGAGAAAGAAATCCTCTTCAATAAATGGTGCTAGGAAAATTGGCAAGCCACATGCTAAAGAATGAAACTTGACTACAGTTTGTCCCCCTGCAAAAAAATTAACTCAAAATGGATCAAAGACCTAAATATAAGACCTGAAACAATAAATTACATATGAAGAAAACATAGATACTAAACACATGGATCTTGGCCATAGAAAACAATTTATTAATTTGACCCCAAAGCCAAGGGAAGTAAAGGCAAAAATAAATGAATGGGATGATATCAAATTAAAATGCTTCTGCACAGCAAAAGAAACTGACAACAAAACTAATAGGCAGTCAACTAGATGGGAGATGATATTTACAAACAACAGCTCTGATAAGGGGTTAATATCCAAAACATATAAAGAACTCACAAAGCTCAACAACAAACAAGCAGACATTCCAATTAAAAATAGGGAAAGGATTTGAACAGACACTTCTCCCAAGAGGACATGCAAATGGCCAGCAGATATATGAAAAGATGTTCATCTTCACTAGCTATTCAAGAAATGCAAATAAAAACTACAATGAGATGCCACCTCACACCTGTTAGATTGCCTATTATCAACAAGACAGATACTAACAAGTGTTGGAGAGACTGTGAAGAAAAAGTAACCCTTACTCACTGCTGATGAGAATACAAACTAGTACAACCATTTTGGAAGAAAGTATGGTGGTTCCTCAAAAAATTAAGAATAGAATTACTGGATGTTTATTCCAAAAACTCGAAAACATTGGTACATAAAGACATATGCACTCCCATGTTCATCACAGCATTATTCACAGTGGCCAAGATATGAAAACAACCAAAGTGTCCCTCAATAGAGGATTGGATAAAGAAGATGTGGTACATATATACAGTGGAATACTACTCAGCCATAAAAAATGATGACCTGTTGCTACATTATTTATGACAACATGGATGGACCTTGAGAACATTATACTGAGTGAAATAAGTAAATCAGGAAAAGCTAAGGACTGTATGATTTTACATATAGGTGGGATATGAAACTAAGACTTATGGACATAAATAAAACTGAAGTGGTTGCCAGGGAGAGGGGGATGTAGGGGATGGGGATGGGAGTTGGGGTTGGGGGAAGGGTGTAAAGAGAAACAAATAGAAGGTGATGGAAAATGATTTGACTTTGGGTGATAGGTATACAGCATAATCAGCAGTTCAAATTCTATAGAAATGTTTCCCTGAAACTTATATACTCTTATTGATCAGTATCACTGTGTTAAATTTAATTTTCTCAATAAAATTTAAAAATTAAAAATAAAGAAAAGAAAGAAATGTCAATTGCATTTAGAATCAAGAAAGAAACTGATTACTTTGGCAAGAATAATTTTAGTGGACTAATGAGAAGCAAGCTAGATTGGAATAGGTTGAAGAGGTATAGAAGTGTGAAGTCTAAAAGCATAAAAAGTTAATTGAAACACCAGGAACATAAAATGTTTGTGTGTGAGGAAAACAAATGTGTAGAACCTTTTATTTTACAATTGAAGTTAATTTGTTATAAGTATATAATACTGTTATAACTATAAAATGTATTATGAAAGCCTGTTGTAATCACAAAGCAGAAATGTGTGTAATACACAAATGATAAAGAGAAAAGAATCTAAAAATAACACTACAAAACTATCAATTCATAAAGAAAGGCAAGAGAGGAAAAAAGAACTATAAAACAATAAGAAAGCAATTAACAAAATGGTGGTAGTTCTATGTATCTATAAGTTCTTATGTATCTTACCTATTAATAATTACTATAAATATAAGTAGTTTATTCAAGTATTTCACTGAGTTTGCTAAAGAAAAAAATCTACCATTTAAAAGACATAGAGTGAAAAAATAAAAAATAAAAAAAAATATATATGTATATATCTCAACTATATGCTGCCTACAAGAGACTTGCTCAAGCTTTTAGGACACTCAAGCTGAAAATGAAGAGATGAAAAAAGTTATTCTATGCAAACAGACATCCAAAGAGAGCTATACTTAAATCATACAAAATAGATTTCAGGTCAAAGGTGTAATAAGAGACAAAAGAAGGTCACTGTATTATAGTAAAGATGTCAATTCACCAAGATAATATAACAAATATAAATATATAAATAGCCAGTATTGAAGCACCTATATATTATATATTAAATGATCATTAACAGATCTAAAGGCAGAAATAGATAGCAATGCAATACTACTGGGTGTTTCAGTATCCCACTTTCAATAATGGATAAATCATCCAGACAGAAAATCAACAGGAAGTAATGGACTTGAAGTATACTTTAGATCAGGGATTAGGAACCTTTATGGCTGAGAGAGCCATGAATGCCACATAGTTTAAAATGTAATTCCGTGAGAGCCATACAATATGTTTAACACTAAATACAAGTATATGTGTGTGTTTTATGTAAGACCAACACTTTTAAAGTACAATAAGTCTCTGAATTCTTTTTAATAACGTTGTTATGCTGTTGCTAACCAATGATGAATAAAGTACTTCTTACCATTAATGCAACTTCTGGTTCTGCATGATTTTGCTGATGGCTTTGTAGTCTGGTTGATATGTGGTGAGGTTAAGCTTCATGCAGGCATTGAGACTTCCATCCTTTAAACATGATCAGAGGTTGGTCTTAATGTTCTTAGATGTGAGAAAGACTGCTCACTTTCATATGTAGAGCCAAACATTGTCAGTACAGCAATACTCACACGCTGCAGTGTGTGGTATGTGATGGGAAGCGCATTACAAGTTTTGACAATCAGCTGGTCTGTGGATTGAAGTTTTTTCATTTCTCCCCACTTGTGTTTACTTGCCAACTCTGCTTGCTGTCATACAAGTCTTTCCAAATCTTCATTCAGTGACTTGAATTTATTCACCCACATGTCTGAGGCCTTCAGATCAGCAGCTTGTAGCTCAAAATCTCTGACAGAGACACTGGGGATGTAACTCAGGTTGGCGTTGTCCACTGCACACTCGTTTGGATGGGTGATGAACTTGAAAAGACGAGTGTGCTCATGAAATTCTCCAAAGCGCACTTTGAATTACTGTAGGACAGCGGTTCTCAACCAGTGGGTCATGGCTTTAGGCGACCCCCGCCGGGGTCGCGACCCACAGGTTGAGAACCGCTGCTGTAGGAGATTAGATGTGGAGCCCACTAGCTGCTGGAGATCAAGATATGAGCAGGGTCACTTGCCGTGCATGCATCTTTTTTTTTTTTTTTTTTGTATTTTTCTGAAGCTGGAAATGGGGAGAGACAGTCAGACAGACCCCCCGCATGCGCCCGACCGGGATCCACCCAGCACGCCCACCAGGGGCGGCGCTCTGCCCACCAGGGGGTGATGCTCTGCCCCTCTGGGGCGTCGCTCTGCCGCGATCAGAGCTACTCTAGCGCCTGGGGCAGAGGCCAAGGAGCCATCCTCAGCGCCCGGGCCATCTTTGTTCCAATGGAGCCTTGGCTGTGGGAGGGGAAGAGAGAGAGGGACAGAGAGGAAGGAGGGGGGGGTGGAGAAGCAAATGGGTGCTTCTCCTATGTGCCCTGGCCAGGAATCGAACCCGGGTCCCCCGCATGCCAGGCCGACGCTCTACCACTGAGCCAACCAGCCAGGGCCCTGCATGCATCTTTAAACTCTCCCAGTTTTTCAAAGTGTAGTAAACGACCAGTTTTAATGTTGGTGATGAGAAGTTCTGGCTTGTTTTCAAATGCAAACACTGCTTGTTGAAGGGATAAGACTGTATTTCCAATGCCTTGTTTCTTCACATTGAGCTGGTCCAGATGTTCAGTAATGTCCACGAGATAGTAGAACTTCAGGAGCCACTAAGTATTAGCTAACTCAAGATGCTTGATTTTTTCATTTCAAGAAAATCCAGCCCTGGCCGGTTGGCTCAGCGGTAGAGCGTCGGCCTAGCGTGCGGAGGACCCGGGTTCGATTCCCGGCCAGGGCACACAGGAGAAGCGCCCATTTGCTTCTCCACCCCTCCGCCGCACTTTCCTCTCTGTCTCTCTCTTCCCCTCCCGCAGCCAAGGCTCCATTGGAGCAAAGATGGCCCTGGCGCTGGGGATGGCTCTGTGGCCTCTGCCCCAGGCGCTAGAGTGGCTCTGGTCGCAACATGGCGACGCCCAGGATGGGCACAGCATCGCCCCCTGGTGGGCAGAGCGTTGCCCCTGGTGGGCGTGCCGGGTGGATCCCGGTCGGGTGCATGCAGGAGTCTGTCTGACTGTCTCTCCCTGTTTCCAGCTTCAGAAAAATAAAAAAAAATTAAAAAAAAGAAAATCCAGATTTTGCTCAGACAAGCCGTGAAACAGCTGAACACCTTCCCTCTTGACAACCAACACACATTGCTGTGCAGAGGCAGAGCAGGATAACTATTCCCAACTTTATCCAGCAGTGTTTTGAACTGGCGATCATTTAAAACTTGGGCAACAATAAAGTTGACCACCCAAATGACCAGCAACATCACCTCACCAAGCTGCTCCACACACATCTGAATACAAAACACCTCCTGATGTAGGATGCAGTGAAAACTTAGGATGGGTTTCTTTTCATGTTCACGAAGAAGCGCTATGAATCCTCTGTTTTTCCGTACCATGCACGGAGCACCATCAGTACACACCGAGATAAGTTTATCCATCAGTAGATTTTTTTTCTTTAGCAAACTCAGTGAAAGATTTGAATAAATCCTCCCATCTTGTTGTCTCTTTCATAGGCAAAACAGCAAGACTTTCCTCACGTAGCGTGTCACCGACAGTATTCCTTGTTATCACGCTGAACTGGGATAAATGGCTTACGTCTGTTGACTCACCCAAAGCGAGAGAAAAGAATAGTGCTGCATTTATGTCCTTCTCTTGTGTTGCCTCAATTTGACTTGCTATCATGATGGTATGATCATGAACAGTTCTTGCTGACAGAGGCATGTCTTTTATTCATTTGATTATCTTGTCTTTATCCGAAAAGTCGTCAAAAAGTTCATTGGCAACATCAAGCATGAATGTTTTGGCATACTCCCCATCTGTGAATGGCTTTTTGTTTCTCACAATTGCTAAAGCACCAGCAAAGCTGACCAAATTCCAGTCATCTTGTTGGGTCCAAACACAGAGTTGCTGCTGACTAGCTTGCACTTTGCACAGTAGCTCTTGACATGTTTTCTTCCTGCTGTCCCCCACTGAATATTTCTATGCAAATGTAGTATGGCGTGTGTCAAAGTGCCGCTTTATATTTGACCATTTCATTGATGCATTTTTATCATTGCATATTAGACACACTGCAGAACCTGCTCTCTCCACAAAGGTGAATTCCTCTGTCCATTCCTGCTGAAAAGTACAATACTGCTCATCTTTATTTCTTTTAGCCATCTTCTTCGTCAAAAGGGTTTCTGCAATTAGCTAGCTGACTATTTGATTAAAAGGAGGGAAGTTTACTTCCTGGCCTCACAACGACCCATGTACGTTACACATTATTTAATAAAAATTTGGTGTTGTCCCGGAGGACAGCTGTGTTTGGCTCCAGCCACCTGCAAACCATGAACATGAGCAGTAGGAAATGAATGGATTGTAATATATGAGAATGTTTTATATTTTTAATGTTTTTTTTTTTTTATTAAAGATTTGTCTGCGAGTCAGATACAGCCATCAAAAGAGCCACATCTGGCTCACGAGACATAGGTTTCTGACCCCTGCTTTATTTATTTCTTTTTTCTTTTTTTTTTTTTTTTCATTTATCTGAAGCTGGAAACAGGGATAGACAGTCAGACAGACTCCCACATGCGCCCGACCGGGATCCACCTGGCACGCCCACTATGGGGCAACGCTCTGCCCACCAGGGGGCGATGCTGTGCCCATCCTGGGCATCGCCATGTTGCGACCAGAGCCACTCTAGCGCCTGAGGCAGAGGCCACAGAGCCAACCCCAGCGCCCGGGCCATCTTTGCTCCAATGGAGCCTTGGCTGTGGGAGGGGAAGAGAGAGACAGAGAGGAAAGTGCGGCGGAGGGGTGGAGAAGCAAATGGGCGCTTCTCCTGTGTGCCCTGGCCGGGAATCGAACCCGGGTCCTCCGCACGCTAGGCCGACGCTCTACCGCCTGACCCCTGCTTTAGATCAAATGGACCTAACAGATATATACAGAACATTTCACCAACAACTGTAGAATTCACATTCTTCTTGAATGCATACTGAATATGTTGCAGGATAGATCACATGTTAGGTCATAAAATAAGTCTTAAAAAAATTTAAGAAGACTTTATCAAGTATCTTTTTCTACCACAGTGATGTGAAATTAGAAATCAATAACAGGAGAAGAAAAAAAAAATAACAGGAGAAGGTCCTGGCTGGTTGGCTCAGTGGTAGAGCATCGGCCTGGTGTGTGGAAGCCTTGGGTTTGATTTTCAGCCAGGGCACACAGGAGAAGCACCCATCTGCTTCTCCACCCTTCCCCCTCTTCTTTTTATCTCTCTCTTTCTCTCCCGCAGCCAAGGCTCCATTGGAGCAAAGTTGGCCTGGGCACAGAGGATGGCTCCATTGCCTCCACCTCAGGTGCTAGAATGGCTCTGTTGCAGTGGAGGAATGCCCCAGATGGGCAGAGTTCACTCCCTAGTTAGCTAGCCAGGTGGTTCCCAGTTGGGTGCATGCAGGAGTCTGTCTGCCTCCCCACTTCTCACTTCAGAAAAATACAAAAATAAAAAATAAAAAAATAACAGAAATAAAGCTGGAAAGTTAGAAAATTTGTGGAAGTTAAAACAACATACAAGTAAAAAAGTAATAAAAAGAGAAAGAGTAAAAGAAAAAGAAAAAAGAAATATCAAAAAATATCTTGAGACAAATGAATATGGAAGTACAACATACCAAAACCGTGAAATACAGCAAAAGCAGCTTGAAGAGGGAAGCCTATAGTGATAAATGCCTACATTAAGAAAAGTTGAGCCTGCCTGGCCTGTGGTGGTGCAGTGGATAAACCTTTGGCCTGGAATGCCAAGGTTGCCGGTTTGAAACCCTGGGCTTCCCTGGTCAAGGCACATACAGCGAGCAAGCAATGAACAACTAACATGAAGCAACTAAGAGTTGTTACTTCCCATTCCATGCTCCCATTTCTCTCCTGTCTCTGTAAAATCAATAAAGTATTTTTTTTAAAAAAAAAAAAAAGAAAAGTTGAGCCTGACTAGGTGGTGGTGCAGTGGATTAAAGTGGTGGCCTAGGATGCAGAGGACTCAGGTTCAAAACCCAAAGGTCACTGGCTTGAGCGCCTATTCATCTGGCTTAAGCCAAAAGGTCATTGGCTTGAACAAGGGGTCACTGGCTCAGTTGGAGCCCCTTGATCAAGGCACATAATGAGAAAGCAATCAATAAATAACTAAGGTGCCATGACAAAGAGTTGATATGTCTCATCTCTCTCTTCCTGTATGTCTGTTCCTATTGACCCTCTCTCTGTTTCTGTCTCTGTCTTGTTAAAAGAAGAAGAAGAAGGAGGAGGAGGAGGAGGAGACAAAGAAGAGGAGGAAGAAGGAGAAGAAGAAGAAGAAGGAGAAGGGGCAGAGGAGAAGAAGATGGAGAAGGAGAGGACAAGAAAGAGAAGGAGAAGGAGAAGAAGAAGGAGAAGGAGGAAGAGGAGGAGGAGGAGGAGAAAAAGAAGGAGAAGAAGGAGGAGGAGGAGGAGAAGGAGGAAGAAGAAGAAGGAGGAGGAGGATGAAGAAGAAGGAAGAGGAGGAGGAGGAGGAGGAGGAGGAAGAAGAAGAAGAAGAAGAAGAAGAAGAAGAAGAAGAAGAAGAAGAAGAAGAAAAAGAAAAAGAAGAAGAAGAAGGGAAGAAGAAGAGAAAGAGGAAGGGGAGGAGGAGGAGGAGGAAGAAGAAAAGTTAAGGCCCTGGCTAGTTGGTTGGCTCAAGAGATAGAGCATTAGCCTGGCTTGCAGATGTACAGGTCCAATTTTCTGTCAGGGAAGCCACCATCTGTTTCTTTTCACCTCCCTCTCCCCCTTCTCTCTTTCTTTTCCTCTGGAAGTCAGTAGCTTTATTAGTTTGATCATTGGTTTGAGCATAAGCCTGGATACTGAGGGTAGCTTGGTTGGTTTGAGTGTTGGCCTCGGGCACTAAAGATAGTGGTTGATTCAAGCATCAGCCCCAGATGGGGGTTGCCAGGTGAGTCCCAGTTAGGGCACATGCGGGAGTTTGTGTCTCTAGCTCCCCTCCTTTCAAAAAAAAAAAATTGAGATGTCAAGTAATCAACCTAATCTTACACTTCAAGGAACTAGAAAAAGAACAAACTAAATCCTAAGTTAGAAGAAAGGTATTAAAGATTAGAGCAGAAATAAATGAAACAGAGACTAGAAAGACAATAGAAATGATTAACAAAACTAAGAATTGGTTTATTTAAAGGTAAACAATTGATCAGCTTTTATCTGGACTAGGGAAAAAGAGGTGACTCAAATTAACAAAATTATAAATGAAAGGAGACATTACAACAGACCACAGAAATGCAAGAGATCATAGTAAACTACTGTAAAAATTACATGCTAAAAAAAAAATTACATGCTGACAAATTAGATAACTTAAAAGATACAGATAAATTTCTAGAAATATACAACTTACCATAACTGAATCATTAATAGAAAATCTGAACAGACCAATAACAAGCAAAGAGATTGAATTAGTAATCAATAATCTCACAGTAAATTAAAGGTACCACATGGCTTCACTCGTGAATTCCAGCAAACATTAAAAAAAATTAATACCAGTCCTTCTCAAAGTCTTCCAAAAAATTGAGGAGGTGGAAATACTTCCAAATTCCTTCTATGATGCCAACATTACTGTGATACCAAATTCAGACAATGACATTGAAAGAAAAGAAAATTACAGGTCAATATTCCAGATGAATGTAGAATAAAAATTCTCAACAAAATACTGGCAAACCAAATTCAAGAGCACATTAAAAGGATCATATACCATGATCAAGTGGCATGCAACAATAGTTCAATGTTTATGTTAAGTGAAATAAGCCAGGCAGAAAAAGAAAAATATCATATGACCTCACTCATTTGAGGAATCCAATGAACAAAGTGAACTGAGGAATGGAATTGAGACAGAGGAGGGATCAAAGGGACCAGAGGAAAAGAGGACAGAGGGAAGGGGGATGATAGGATGGGATAAACCTGAAGGGAAGGGGGGAGGGCACTATAGGGAGGGGGGTAAGGTAGATGTTGAGAATACGGGGGAGGGGGGATGCATTTGGGGCAACACTAGAATCTATGTCAGGGGTCCCCAAACTACGGCCCATGGGCCGTATGCGGCCCCCTGAGGCCATTTATCCGGCCCCCACCACACTTCCAGAAGGGGCACCTCTTTCATTGATGGTCAGTGAGAGGAGCATAGTTCCCATGCTCCAAACTGAAATACTGGTCAGTTTGTTGATTTAAATTTACTTGTTCTTTATTTTAAATATTGTATTTGTTCCCGTTTTATTTTTTTACTTTAAAATAAGATATGTGCAGTGTGCATAGGGATTTGTTCATAGTTTTTTTTTATAGTCCGGCCCTCCAGTGGTCTGAGGGACAGTGAACTGGCCCCCTGTGTAAAAAGTTTGGGGACCCCTGATCTATGTAAACACAATAAATTAAAATAAATAAAAAAGCATAGTTCAATGTATAAGTCAATTAATGATATATACACCACATTAACAGAATGAAGGACAAAAATTGTCTGACCACTTCAATAGATGCAGAAAAAGCATTTGACAAAATTCAACATCCTTTTATGATAAAATTTTCAACAAATTAGATATAGAAGGATTATACCACAACATAATTAAAGGTCATATATGATAAGCCCACAGATAACATCATACTCAAAGGTGAGAAGTTAAAAGCTCTTCGTCTAAGATCACACTAAGATAAAGCTGTCTTGACACTTGTATTCAACATAGTACTAGAAGTCCTCACCAGATCAATTAGGTAATTAAAAGAAAAAAATCATCCAAATTAGAAAAGAAGTGAAATTACCTCTGTTTGCAAATGACATGATTTTATATGTTGAAAACTCTAAAGACTCTGCCAAAAAAAACCTGTTATAATTAATAAACAAGTTTAATAAAGTTGCAGGATACAAGACTACATACAATAATCCACTGCATTTCTATACACTAACAACAAACTCTCTGAAAGAGAAATTAGAAAGCAGTCCTATGAGATACTAGAAAAATATCTGCCTATAGTTCCTGGTACAGAGTTCCTAAATCTTGTCATTTCCTAAGTGATAAGAACCCTAGAAACAAGTCTTGTTTTAATTTTGGATTTTGGTCCCATTACTGACACAAGTCTCCTAAAACCGTTGTATATTCCTAAGCAATAAGAACACGAGAAGATCTTTTATTCCAATGAGACACTCCTGGATGGGGACTGGTCACCAAGAATACCAAGCCATAATTAGAAGCTAAGAATTTTCAGCCACCCCTCCCCACCCCTCTTCTCCAGAGTGGAGAAAGGCTGGAAATGAAGTTAATAATTGCTCATGACTACATAGGGAAACCTCCTTAAAAATCCCCATAACAGGGTATTCAGAGAGCTTCTAGGTTGGGAAATATATCCACATTGGGAGGGTGACACACCCCAACTCCACAGGGACAAAAATTCCTATGCTCAGGACCCTCCTAGACCTCACTCTATGTATCTCTTTATCTAACTATTAATATTTATCCTTTATACATCCTTTAATAAATTGACAAATGTGTTTCCCTGAGTTCTGTGAGCCACTCTAGCAAATTAATTGAACCTGAGCAGAGATGGTGGGAAACTCCAATTTGTAGCCAAATTGGACAGAAGTTGTAGGTAACCTGGGGACCTCTACTTGGAATTGGCATCTGAACTAGGGTGAGAGCAGTCTGTGGGGCTGAACCCTTAATCATGGGATCTGACACTATATTTAGGTAGTAGGTAATGCTAGAATTGAATTGAATTGTAGGACACCTACAATTAACTGAAGAGGTAAAAGACCTGTATACTGAAAACTATAGACATTAATGAAATAAATTGAAGAAGACACAGTAAATGGGAAAATATTTCATGTTCTTGGATTGGAAGAATCAATGTTATGAAAAAGTCCATACTATCCAAAGTGATCTGCAGAGTCAATGTAATTTCTATCAAAATTCCAATGGCATTCCCCCCCCCAAGAAATATAAAAACTATTCTAAAATTTTTATGGAACTGCAAAAGACCCCAAATTGCTAAATCAGTCTTGAGAAAGAAGAACAAAGTTTAGAGGAATCACATTTCCTGATTTCAATCTATATTACAAAGCTATAGAGATGAAAATAGTATGATATTGGCATAAAAACAGACATACAGACCATTGTAACAGAATAGAGACCCCAGAAATATACGCACACATTTATATTCAACTGATTTTTCACAGGAATGCCAAGAATACAGAATGGGAAAAGGATAGCCTTTTCAATAAATGGTCCTGGGGAAAATGAATATCTACATGGAAAAGAATGCAACTAGACCCCTACCTTATACCATTCACAAAAATTAACTAGAAATAGATTAAAGATTTAAATATCAGACCTGAAACATAAACCTCCTAGGAGAAAACATAAGGGAAAAGCTCCTTGACATTGGTCTTGGTCAGGCATGGCCAACATACGGCCCGCGGGCTGGATCTGGCCCTCATAATGAGTTTATGCGGCCCGCGATTAAATTTTTAATATTCTCTGCTACTTTAAAATCTCAGCTACTCAGAAGCAGAAGCATCTTTGACTATTGGAAATCGAGATATTTAAGAAGATTTAAAAGAATTTCGCGTGTGACTAATCTAGGGTTAACTTCCAATAATTGGTCAAATGGATTTGCAATACTTCTTTATTTTTTTTAAAAAAATTCCATTATAAAGATTTACAACTTTGTACTCTCTGTACTCATATGAACTGTTTGACATTTAGCGGCGATGTGAAACCCATATTCTTTTAGGTGGAGTTTGCCAGTGCACACCCAAGGTCAAACAATTTGTTATTTTTGTGGTTAAGTTTGCTGAATCAAGTGGCATTGTAGCATAGACAATAGCTGCAGTTGATAACTGAAAACGTGTCCGGGCTGTTTGTAAAACGAAATAATTGTTTTATTTGTGATATAACCCCTTCAAGCTCGTTCTATTAATTAAATATTGTTTCGATTGATTGCGATACAGTTTGGATATTTATATGGTATGTACTTATATTTTTATTAAAATAATATTGCATAATAAAATTTTTTTCACTCACATTTATTAATAAACAAATTTTTTTTTCTTTTTCTTTTTTTTTTTAATAAATTTTTATTAATGGTAATGGGATGACATTAATAAATCAGGGTACATATATTCAAAGAAAACATGTCTAGGTTATTTTGTCATCAAATTATGTTGCAAACCCCTCGCCCAAAGTAAGATTGTCCTCCGTCACCCTCTATCTAGTTCTCTGTGCCCCTCCCCCTCCCCCTAACTCTCTCCCTCCCTCCCTCCCATGTCCTCCCTCCCCCCCCACCCCTGGTAACCACCACACTCTTGTCCATGTCTCTTAGTCTCATTTTTATGTTCCACCAATGTATGGAATCATGTAGTTCTTGTTTTTTTCTGATTTACTTATTTCACTTCTTATAATGTTATCAAGATCCCACCATTTTGCTGTAAATGATCTGATGTCATCATTTCTTATGGCTGAGTAGTATTCCATAGTGTATATGTGCCACATCTTCTTTATCCAGTCTTCTATTGAAGGGCTTTTTGGTTGTTTCCATGTCTTGGCCACTGTGAACAGTGCTGCAATGAACATGGGGCTACATGTGTCTTCACGTATCAATGTTTCTGAGGTTTTGGGGTATATACCCAGTAGAGGGATTGCTGGGTCATAAGGTAGTTCTATTTGCAGTTTTTTGAGGAACCACCATACTTTCCTCCATAATGGTTGTACTACTTTACAGTCCCACCAACAGTGAATGAGGGTTCCTTTTTCTCCACAGCCTCTCCAACATTTGCTATTACCCGTCTTGTTGATAATAGCTAATCTAACAGGAGTGAGGTGGTATCTCATTGTAGTTTTGATTTGCATTTCTCTAATAACTAATGAAGCTGAGCATCTTTTCATATATCTGTTGGCCATTTGTATCTCTTCCTGGGAGAAGTGTCTGTTCATGTCCTCTTCCCATTTTTTTATTGGATTGTTTGTTTGTTTGTTGTTGAGTTTTATGAGTTCTTTGTAAATTTTGGATATTAGGCCCTTATCTGAGCTGTCGTTTGAAAATATCAGTTCCCATATAGTTGGCTGTCTGTTTATTTTGATATCAGTTTCTCTTGCTGAGCAAAAACTTTTAATTCTGATGTAGTCCCATTCATTTATCTTTGCCTTCACTTCTCTTGCCATTGGAGTCAAGTTCATAAAATGTTCTTTAAAACCCAGGTCCATGATTTTAGTACCTATGTCTTCTTCTATGTACTTTATTGTTTCAGGTCTTATATTTAGGTCTTTGATCCATTTTGAATTAATTTTAGTACACGGGGACAGGCTGTAGTCGAGTTTCATTCTTTTGCATGTGGCTTTCCAGTTTTCCCAACTCCATTTGTTGAAGAGGCTTTCTTTTCTCCATTGTGTGTTGTTGGCCCCTTTATCAAAGATTATTTGACCATATATATGTGGTTTTATTTCTGGGCTTTCTATTCTGTTCCATTGGTCTGAGTGTCTATTTTTCTGCCAATACCATGCTGTTTTGATTATCGTGGCCCTATAATATAGTTTAAAGTCAGGTATTGTAATGCCCCCAGCTTCATTCTTTTTCCTTAGGATTGTTTTGGCTATTCGGGGTTTTTTATAGTTCCATATAAATCTGATGATTTTTTGTTCCATTTCTTTAAAAAATCTCATAGGGATTTTGATGGGAATTGCATTAAATTTGTATATTGCTTTGGGTAATATGGCCATTTTGATTATGTTTATTCTTCCTATCCAAGAACAAGGAATATTTTTCCATCTCATTGTATCTTTTTCGATTTCCCTTAACAATGCTTTGTAATTTTCATTATATAGGTCCTTTACGTTCTTTGTTATGTTTATTCCTAGGTATTTAATTTTTTTTGTTGCAATCGTGAAGGGGATTATTTTTTTGAGTTCGTTTTCTAATATTTCATTGTTGGCATATAGAAAGGCTATGGACTTTTGTATGTTAATTTTGTATCCTGCGACCTTACTGTATTGGTTTATTGTTTCTTTTTTTTTTTTTTTTTCTTCTTTTTTTTTTCCTGAAGCTGGAAACAGGGAGAGACAGTCAGACAGACTCCCACATGCGCCCGACCGGGATCCACCCGGCACGCCCACCAGGGGCGACGCTCTGCCCACCAGGGGGCAATGCTCTGCCCATCCTGGGTGTCGCCATGTTGCGACCAGAGCCACTCTAGCACCTGAGGCAGAGGCCACAGAGCCATCCCCAGCGCCCGGGCCATCCTTGCTCCAATGGAGCCCCGGCTGCGGGAGGGGAAGAGAGAGACAGAGAGGAAGGTGCGGCGGAGGGGTGGAGAAGCAAATGGGCGCTTCTCCTGTGTGTGCCCTGGCCGGGAATCGAACCCGGGTCCTCCGCACGCTAGGCTGACGCTCTACTGCTGAGCCAACCGGCCAGGGCGGTTTATTGTTTCTAATAATCTTTTTGTGGAGTCCTTCGGGTTTTCGATGTATAGGATCATATCATCAGCAAAAAGTGATAGCTTTACTTCTTCTTTTCCGATATGGATGCCTTTTATTTCTTTGTCTTGTCTGATTGCTCTGGCCAGAACTTCTAGCACCACGTTGAATAAGAGTGGAGAGAGTGGACAACCCTGTCTTGTTCCTGATTTAAGGTAGAAAGTCCTCAGTTTTATGCCGTTTAATAGGATGTTGGCTGATGGTTTATCATATATGGCCTTTATCATGTTGAGATATTTTCCTTCTATACCCATTTTGTTGAGAGTCTTAAACATAAAATTGTGTTGTATTTTATCAAAAGCCTTTTCTGCATCTATTGATAAGATCATGTGGTTTTTGTTCTTTGTTTTGTTGATATGGTGTATTACGTTAACCGTTTTGCGTATGTTGAACCATCCTTGAGATTCTGGGATGAATCCCACTTGATCATGATGTATTATTTTTTTAATATGTTGTTGTATTCGGTTTGCCAGTATTTTGTTTAGTATTTTAGCATCTGTATTCATTAGAGATATTGGTCTGTAGTTTCCTTTCTTTGTGCCATCCTTGCCAGGTTTTGGTATGAGGGTTATGTTGGCCTCATAAAATGTGTTTGGAAGTATTGCTTCTTCTTCAATTTTTTGGAAGACTTTGAGTAGAATAGGAACCAAGTCTTCTTTGAATGTTTGATAGAATTCACTAGTATTACCGTCTGGGCCTGGACTTTTATTTTTGGGGAGATTTTTAATACTTTTTTTTTTATTTCCTCCCTGCTGATTGGTCTGTTTAGGCTTTCTGCTTCTTCATGACTCAGTCTAGGAAGGTTGTATTGTTCTAGGAATTTATCCATTTCTTCTAGATTGTTGTATTTGGTGGCATATAATTTTTCATAGTATTCTACAATAATTCTTTGTATTTCTATGATGTCTGTGGTGATCTCTCCTCTTTCATTTTGGATTTTATTTATTTGAGTCCTGTGCCTTTTTTCCTTGGTGAGTCTTGCCAAGGGTTTGTCAATTTTGTTGATCTTTTCAAAGAACCAGCTCCTTGTTTTATTGATTTTTTCTATAGTTTTTCTGTTCTCTATTTCATTTATTTCTGCTCTGATTTTTATTATCTCCTTTCTTCGGCTGGTTTTGAGTTGTCTTTGTTCTTCTTTTTCTAGTTCCTTAAGGTGTGAAGTTAAGTGGTTTACTTCGGCTCTCTCTCTTGTTTGTTCATATAGGCCTGAAGTGATATGAACTTTCCTCTTATTACTGCTTTTGCTGCATCCCAGAGATTCTGATATGTCGTATTTTCATTTTCATTTGTCTGTATATATCTTTTGATTTCTGCGCTTATTTCTTCTTTGACCCATTCATTTTTTAGAAGTATGTTGTTTAGTTTCCACATTTTTGTGGGTTTTTCCCCCTCTTTTTTGCAGTTGAATTCTAGTTTCAAGGCTTTATGATCAGAAAATATGCTTGGTATAATTTCAATTTTTCTAAATTTGCTGATATTGTCTTTGTGGCCCAACATATGGTCAATTCTTGAGAATGTTCCATGTACACTAGAGAAAAATGTATACTCTGTCGCTTTGGGATGAAGTGTCCTGTAGATGTCTATCATATCCAGGTGTTCTAGTATTTCGTTTAAGGCCACTATATCTTTATTGATTCTCTGTTTGGATGACCGATCTAGAGCCGTCAGCGGTGTATTGAGGTCTCCAAGTATGATTGTATTTTTGTTAGTTTTTGTTTTAAGGTCAATAAGTAGCTGTCTTATATATTTTGGTGCTCCTTGGTTTGGTGCATATATATTAAGGATTGTTATGTCTTCTTGATTCAACTTCCCCTTAATCATTATGAAATGACCATTTTTGTCTCTGAGTACTTTTTCTGTCTTGTAGTCAGCATTATTAGATATGAGTATTGCTACACCTGCTTTTTATTGGGTGTTGTTTGCTTGGAGTATTGTTTTCCAGCCTTTCACTTTGAATTTGTTTTTATCCTTGTTGCTTAGATGTATTTCTTGTAGGCAGCATATAGTTGGATTTTCTTTTTTAATCTATTCTGCTACTCTGTGTCTTTTTATTGGTAAGTTTAATCCATTTACATTTAGTGTAATTATTGACACTTGTGGGTTCCCTACTGCCATTTTATAAATTGCTTTCTGTTAGTTTTGTATCTAGTTTGATTCTTCTCTTTTGTTTTTCTATCATTTGTTTTTGTTTGTTTGTGTTCCATACTTCTTTCCTCTGTTGCTACCTTTTTTAAGTCAAGTGTTTTTGTGGTGGTTTTTTTAAGGGTGGTTACCATTAAGTAATGAAAAGGGTACCTACCATATTCATTGTAGTACCCTATCTTATAAGTATTTCTGCACTTCATCATCCTTTGCTACTGTTAATCTCCATCCTCTCCCCTTTTTTTCCTTTGTTGTCACAGTTTAAGTTTGGTTTTATTGTGTTCTTGGTGGAGCTGTTACTTGTGGTGTTGTTTTCTTTTGTTCTTTGAATCTGGTTGGAAAACCCCCCTTAGTATTTCCTGGAGTAGGGGCTTTCTGTTGATAAATTCTCTCATCTTTTCTGTATTTGTGAATGTTTTTATATCTCCTTCATACTTGAAGGATAGCTTTGATGGGTATAGTATTCTTGGCTGAAAGTTCCTCTCTTTCAGGGCTTTAAATATTGGGGTCCACTCTCTTCTAACTTGTAGAGTTTCTGCTGAGAAATCTGATGATAATCTAATAGGCCTTCCTTTATATGTTGTACTCTTCTTTTCCCTGGCTGCCTTGAGAATTTTTTCTTTGTCATTGGTTTGTGTCATCTTTATTATGATGTGCCTTGGAGTGGGTTTGTTGGGGTTAAGAAAACTTGGTGTTCTGTTTGCTTCTTGAGTTTGAGGCTTTAGTTCCTTCCACAGGCTTGGGAAGTTCTCGTCTATTATTTGTTTGAGTATATTCTCCATTCCATTTTCTTTCTCTTCTCCCTCTGATATACCTATTATTCTTATGTTATTCTTTCTGATGGAGTCAGACAATTCCTGTAGGGCTTTCTCATTTTTTATTATTTTTGAGTCTCTTTCTTCTTCTCCCTGTTGTGCCTCAAGTTGTTTGTCTTCTATTTCACTAATCCTATCTTCAATCTGGGCTGTTCTGTTAGCTAAGCTTGTTACCTCGTTTTTCAGCTCGTGAATTGAGTTTTTCATTTCTGTTTGATTTGTTTTTATAGTTTCAATTTCCTTGGTAATATATTCTTTGTGTTCATTGAGTTGTTTTCTGATCTCCCTATATTGCCTTTCTGTGTTTTCTTGTATATCTCTGAGTATTTTTAAGATTTCTATTTTAAATTCTCTGTCATTTAGCTCCAAGGCTTCCAATATGTTAAGTCTTTTCTCCATAGATTTTTCCACATCTATTTGTGTTACCTCTCTTTCTTTTGTATCCATAATATTCGATTTTCTCTTCCTTAATGGCATCTGAGGGTGGTCTTATTGATAGCACTAATTAGAATTAATAAAGAGTAAAAAGAAAAGAAAAAAAAAAGGGTAAAACACCCCAACAAAAAAAACAGTAATAATTTATTATTTCCCCCTTTTTTTCTCTCTTCTCTTTCCCTCCTCTCCCCTCCTCAGGGAAATATCGTGCCTATAATGGAGGGCCTGATTTGGGGTGAAGAGTTCAAGGGGCAAAAAAAAGGGAGTAGGGACCTACTAAATGCAAAAAAAAAAAAAAAGGAAGAAAATCTTAGACAAGCATAAGATGATTTGCTTGTAAGTGATGGTCAACTAAGAGATATAATGAGAGGGATAAGAGGGAACCAGAAAAAAGGACCAAAAAATAATAATAAAGAAGAAAAAATAAAAATAATAAGTAAAAATCTGTTGTATTAAGTGGAGTGAAGACTAAATACAATGAAGACCTTGGGTTGGGAGGACCCAAAATGCCACAAAAATAAACAAACAAGAAAAAAAAATAAAAACAAAAGCAAAAAAGAGAAATAAAGCCAAAAAAAAGCCTTGAGTCCCAAATTAACTAATTTGTTCATGATTGAGGATTATATGGGAGGAAAGTAAAATGAGAAAAGAAAAAACGAATAGAAAGGAAAAAATAAGAAAAAGAGAAAAACGAAGGAAGAGATAAAATAGGAAGAGAAAAAAACAAAATAAAGCAAGACAAAAAAAAAAACAAAACAAAAGAGGAGAGAGTGAGAGTTAAGTGTTTTGGAGTATAACCTTAAAGGAGGGTGAGGATGAAGAAGAAAAATAAAATGCAACACTCATGGGTAGTGTAGTTCAAGAAAGGGGAAGCATAAGATGGGCAGAGAATAGAAGGACCGAGGTGGAGGAAATAAAGGCAAAAAGATAGAAGAAACAAACAACAACAACAAAAAAAAAAATTAGTGCATCAAGTTGTAAAGTCTGTGGGTTTTTCTTGATTTTGAGAGGTTAACTTCTTCCTTTTTCTTTTCTCTCCCTCTTCCTGGTCGGTGACTCTGTACCCCAGGCTCTGCCCCTGTGTCACTCTTAGGTAGGGATTTGCAGTTGATGGGATTCTATGGCAATGTCATATAATTGGCTTTAGTCTTGCTGGAAGTAAAGGCTTGTTGGCGTTTGCAGGGTCCAACGATGAGAGAGTTTGTTTTCCTGGATTCTTTCTCCTAGTCCCCCCTTTCTGAATTAGCAGCCTGGTGATCCAGCTATAAGGCTGCAACTGCTTCTGCCTGGGGAGTAAGAGGCTCAAAGAGCTGGGAAATCCCCACTCTATCCCCACTGAGTGCAAGGCTTTGGGGAAGGCTCTGACAGTCAGGGCCTCCAGTGTAATCAGGCGGGGGTGGGAGTCAATTGTTGTCAAGGTGACTGTTCAGCGCCTATCATTTAGTTGGACCTCTCAACCCAGGCTTTCCACACTTTGTAGCCTGTTTTTGCAGGGAAGAAGAGGCACTAGTCTCTGCTTACGACTAGTGTAGTATAGACCTTATTATCTGCCAAGTCCTTCTTGTTAGCGTTTATCCCTGAATATGGAGGCTCTATCAATCAGAAATTGCCCTCGCCCCTTTAGCGAGAGGCACTAAAAAATATCACGCCTCTTGTCTTGGATCGCTGAACTGAGAGAGATCTTATCAATTAGAACCGAGGGTGCGCAGATTTCATGGGTTAAGCTAATTTCAGTGATTGGGTCGCAGCTGTGCTTCCGAAGGTATTTTAGGCTGCCTGCGCGCGCCCCTCCCCCAACGCTTGATTGTTAGCTTGAATGGCTGGGTGAGGTGCCCCGCCCACGGAGAGAATCTCCCAAGCCTCTCCCGCTGGCCGCACCGCTGGCGGCTGGACCGCACCAGGCGCAGGATAATGGAGCCCCCTGGGTGTGCGGACCAGCAGGGCGCCCTGGGCGCGTGGAATGCCCAAGGCACGCGCGCGAATGGGGCGCTCCGGGCACCGGTGGCCGGCGACCCCCACTCGCTGTGTGCAGGCCGCTGGGAACGTCAGCGGTGCTCAACCGGACCGGGCGCGCGCGCGCGGCCGCTCGCGGCGGCGGTTCGCGGCGACTCGCGGTGGCCGCTCGCGGCGGCTCGCGGTTCCCAAGTATATGGGCTGACTCACCACAGGCGCACTTCCTTGCGGTTTGAAAGAACGTCCCTGTGGTAGATTCCTCCACACCCTCGTCTCTCAGATTCAAGTGATAACAGTCCTTCGCTATCAGTTTGTGTGGAACTCCGGAATGCTCCGAGGATAAATTTTTCTGTTTCTAGTTGATAAATTTGTTGTGATAAATTTGTTGTTAGGGGAGAGCTGTCGGACGCGCTGCTCACGGCGCCATTTCCGTGACGTAATATTGCATATTAAAATTTTTTTCACTCACATTTATTCATAAACAAATTACATAATAAAATTTTGTTTACTTAAACAAATCATTTTTGTATTTAACATTTTTTAATTTTAATATTTCATCCGGCCCGTGAAAAAAGTTTTCTTTCTAATCTGGCCTGGGGGCAAAAACTGTTGGCCATGCCTGGTCTTGGTAGTGATTTCTTTGATAAGATGCCAAAGAGAAATGCAATAAAAGCTAAAATAAAAAAGTGGGACTACTTCAAACTAAGAAGCTTCTGCACAGCAAAGAAAATAATAAATTGAAAAGAAAATGCACAACAGGAGAAAAAAATTGCAAATCTCATGTCCTATAAGGGTTAATTTCCAAAATATGTAAAGGAATTGTACACCTCAATTTCACAAAAACAAATAATCCAATTAAAAATGGGTGAAATACCAGAATAGACATTTTTTGAGAGAAGACATATCAACAGACATGTGAAAAAGTGATCAATATCACTAATCATCATGGAATGCAAATGAGAACCACAATGAGGTATTACCTCATACTTTTTAGGATGACTATCGTCAAAAAGACAAGAGATAACAAATGTAGTCAAGATTGTGGAGAAAAGATAACCTTTGTACACTGTTGATAGGAATATAAATTGGTACTACTGTTGTGGAAAACCATATGGCAATTCCTCAAAAAATTAAAAATAGAAATACTATGTGATCCAGTAATCTCACTCCTGATTATGTATTCAAAGGAAATGAAATCAGTATCTCAAAGAGATAGCTGTACTCCCATGTTCATTACAGCACTATTCACATCAATCAAGATAAGGAAACAGCCTAAATGTTCTTTTTTTTTTTTAAGATTTTATTTATTAATTTTACAGAGAGAGGAGACGGGTGGGTGCAACGAGAAATATCAGCTCATAGTTGCTTCACTTTAGTTGTTCATTGCTTGCTTGTTATATGTGCCATGACTCAGCAAGCCCAGGGTTTCAAAACAGTGACTTCAGTGTTCCAGGTCAACATTCTATCCACTGCGCCCCCACAGGTCAGGCATAACTGTTCTTCAATGGATGAATGGATAAAGAAAATGTGATATAGGTATTGATAGAATTGAATATTATTCAGCCACAAAAAAATTTCATTACTTGTGACAGTGTGTCTGGGCATTATGCTAAGTGAAATAAACCATAGAATCAGATACTGTATGGTATCACTTATACATGAACTCCTAAAAAAAAAAATTTTCAATTTCATAGAAACAGAATAGAATGATGTCTGCCAGGGTCTAGGGGGAACCAAATGGGGAAATAGGGAGATAAAGGTAAAAGAGTGCAAGTTCTGAGGCTCTAACGTACAGCATAGTAATGATAGTTAATAACATGTTACTGTATATACCTGGAAGTTAGTGAGAATAGATCTGAAACTTTCTCACCACGTGTACACACACACAGTTACCTAAATGAGGTGATGGATGTGTTAATTATCTTGATCTTAGTAATCACTCCACAAGGTATATGTGTATCAAATTATCCCTGTACAAGTTTAAATAATATACAATTATATTTGTCAAATATTTCTCAGAAAAATTGAGGAAGTAATGATTATGTATAGAGCTAGACACTGGAGAGAAATAGAGAAAAAAAATAGTAATGGGAGGGAGAGGCAGGGTCAGAGGTAGTTTGTTTTGTTTTAATGATAGTATATACCGGAACATAGTAAAAAAGTAGGCTAATAGGAATTATGGAAGGGAAGAAGAGGGGATAGCTGAATGTAACGTAGGAGGCAACTAGAGCTTCCTGTTACCTAAAGATCTATTTGAAGTTGGGCTGAATTTCACTTCTTCAATCTAAAGCAATAAAAATTTTTCCCATACTTTCTAGGGTTTTTTTCTATGCTCCTTTACTTTCTCATGGTTATATTTCCCTTTCCTTTCCTGCTTTTATGAATACTCTCAGTTCTTGCTTCACCAATTCTCTCTCTCTTACCCCCCCCCCACACCTCTATGTAAATCAGGCATCCTGTAATTTAAATGTGTCATCTTGCAATAAATGTCACTTCTTATGCTCATGTATCTTCTGTCTCTTCTCAAAAGTTCTGGTCCTAGTAGGCATCTCTTTCTCACCATCCCTGAGAAGCTAGTATATAAGAACTTCCCTATATTTCTCCAAAGAAGATACACGAGTGGCCAGTAAGCACATAAAAAGATGCTCAATATTATTAGTCACTAGGGAAATGCAAATCAAAACCACAATGAGATATTACTTTATATCCACCAGGATGACTGTAATCAAAAAGACAGATAATGCTTGAACATTGGTAGTGCAGTCCATAGAGTGTTGACCTGGGACACTGAGGACCCAGGTTCAAAATCCCAAGGTTTGAGTGCAGGCTCACTAGCTTGAGCACAGGGCTGCTTGAGTGTAGGATCATTGACATGACCCCATGGTGACTGGCTTGAGCCAAAAGGTCACTGGCTTGAGCAAGGTGTCACTGGCTTGGCTAGAGCCCCGGGGTCAAGGCACATATGAGAAACAATCAATGAACAACTAAAGTGATACAACTACAAGTTGATGCTTCTCATCTCGCTCCCTTTTTTTCTTCCTCTCTCCCCCCCCCTCTCTCTCTCTCACACACACACACACACACACAAAAGATAGTAACAAATGGATATGGAGAAATTGAACCTTCAGACATTCTCATGGGGATGCAAAATAGTGCAGTCATTTTGTAAAACAATTTGGCAGTTCTTCAAAATTTTAAACATGGAGTTACCATAGGACCCAGCAATTCTACTCTCAGGTTTATACCCAAGATAAATAAAAAATATACATTCTCATGAAAATTTACACATGAATGTTCATAGCAACATTTATTCATAATAGCCAAAAAGTAGAAACATCTTCATTGTCTACTGATGAATTCTTTTTTAAAAGTAAAGTGTATTGTATCCATACAATAAAATATTATTTGGAATAAAAACAAATGAGGCACTGATACATGCTGCAACTTGTTGAACCTTTAAAATATTATACCACATGAAAGAAGCCATCACAAAAGACTATGTATTATATTAACCCATTTATAAGAAATGTCCAAGATATGCAAATCTAGAATGGACATAGATTACTGCTTACTTAGGGCTAATGGAGATGAAATGGAGATTGACTGCAAATGAGTATAGAGTTTCTTTAGGTGGGACAAAAATGTTCTAAAGCTGTGGTGATGATTGAACAATGCTGTAAATATACAACCATCAATTTGTTCTTTAAATGGATGAATATTTTTTAATTGTTTTAGAAAGGAGAGAGAGAGAAAGTGATATGGGGTGAGAGGGAGCTAGAAGCATCAATTTGTAGTAGTTGCTTTTCATGTGTGCCTTGACCAGGCAAGCCTGGGACTTTGAATCAGTGACTTCAACATTCCAGGTCGAGGCTTTAACCATTGTGTCACCACAGGTCAGGCTAAATGGGTGAATTTTATGGTATGTGAACTATATCTCAATAAGGTGTTTAAAAAAACTTTCGATACTATTATATGGAAGAGGGAAGTCCTTGAAAAAATGAGGAGAAATAGGATCCAGAATACCAGTGGAAGAACCAGCTTTTAAAAGAAGAGAGATTTCCATTGTGGAACATTTGTAAATACAGTGGTAGCAAGGAAAGCTTTGTGTGTGGAAAGATATTTTAATAGCTTTTTAACAGGGGCCATTTTCATTTTGCAAAGGCTCCTAAAAATTATGAGTCCTGAGTGGTTGCATCCTGTTTGATATTTTATGTAATTGGAGGGAAGCATAAAGTAAGGCTGTCAGCTGAGAATGGAAGAGAGAAGGGATGAGAGGTTTGAGGAAAATAGGGTAAGCATGAAATAGTCACAAAAAGCTAGAGAAGTATAGAAGAGTTCCCCATCTGTGGCTACTCCCTTTGAGTTTGTGGTGTCTAATATGCCAGATTGTATCATTTTCTCCAGCACTCACTTGGACTGGTGGTCCAGATAACATTGATGTCAGGGTTTATCTAGGGCTAGGGATTTGTCGGGCATGTGTGATCGGGAAGAGAAAAGAATAAGAAAGTAATTGTAAGGAGAAAGGGATAAGAAAGCACTTGTAATGATGGATGGCAGTAGATACGAAAGGAATGACAGGAGAAGGATCATGGATGCAGATAAAATGGTAGGATCAGTAAACTGGAGATTTCAATGTAGGGGGAAGTTTATTTCATGAAGACAACTGAGCAGAGTTGGAAGGAGGGAAGAAGCTATTTGAATTAGTGATTCTTTAGTTTCTGTTGATGGTTAAGGACTAATTAAGCTTGATCATGGAGTGACCAAAATAGCATGAGAGGGAAAGGTTATTAGAAATGCAGAGGTCAAGCAACTGAGAGGCCAGTGGTTGCTTGGGTCATCCACTTGAATGATAAAATTGCTGAGAATAATGACAGGAGAGAGAGAAAAAGCTGTATACAGGTGTGAAATCTTCAGTGAAAGAAAGAAGTCAGTAGATGCCTTTAAGTACCTTACTTTTCGCTTTATACCTTTGTTCTTTCCTTTGCTTGCAATATGCCTCTTCTACTTCCTTCTCCTCTTTTCTCTCTACCATCCTCTACCATCCTCTTCATTCCTCTCACCCTCAACTTAAAATCTCATCATTCTTTCAGGACCCCATTCAAATTGCACTTCCTCAATAATGATGAATGTATTTAAACTTTGAGTACTATTTTAATACATCTTGAAAGTGTTAGTCAAGTTACACAATTTAGACGAGATCGGGCACGTTCAGTGTGGTATGGCCGTAGACAAGTTACACAATTTAGAACAGACAGAGAAGCAATCACTGAACAGTCTACCATTTTCAATACAGGGATTAGTTGGCAAAGCAACATTTTCTTATAGTTGCAGCTTTCTGATGTCTTAGAAAGGACTTTTGGTTTTTTAAATGCATATTATTGCATAATGAAGACATTCAGTGTTTATTCTAAAATTTAGTTTTAACTATTGATTGATAGATGTAATTATTTGTTTTCTTTTAACAGAACACTTTTTGGGAGATGTTGCCTTAAATGTGGTAGGGAAGTTTTTTGAGCTGAGTATATTGCAAACCATTTTGTCTTTCAACATATTTTTTTGACTTAAATATACAGTGGTGGGTAAAAGTAGGTTTATCGTTATAAGTACACAAAACACAGGATCATTCTTATATTATTATTGATAATTGTTGCATTATTTTCTATATGAACAACTGTAAGCCTTTTGCCCACTCCTGTGAAGACCACCTTACTATTTTTAGAAAAAGATTTATTTTTAAGTTTAAAACTTTTTTCAAGTTGAGGGAATAGATGGATGGATAGATAGAATAATACATATGTTTTATTTTAAATGTGACAATTATATATAACAATACAAATAGGACATCTGAGAAGTTGTCCTATTTTAATATAGGACATTTTTTTAATAGCCGTGATTATGAATTTGTTTCAGACTGGGAAAGATCCTGAAACTGGAGATACAATTTTTGAAACAAAGTTAAGCTCTCATCTAAAAATCAAGGTTCCATCATCTCACCAGAGGTCTGTTCTTGAAAGCAATGCAGGTAAATCAGTTATCAACGTTCTGCTGCCTCAGCCCCTGGAACTTGCATTGGTAAGCACTGGTCTTTTACTAACTACTTCTTGAAAAGACTATGAAAGACTTGATTTGGTGCGGTGAACACATAATATGGTGTGCAGAAATGTGTTGTAGAATTCTGCACCTGAAACCTGTAGAATTATGTTAACAGTGCCTCCCCAATAAAATTCAAATTTTTAAAAAAGGCTAAAAAGAAAATATACTTATTGGGAAGATTTAGATGTGCTCGATTTTTTAACAAATCTAGGGGATATGCAGAGGTGCTATATTTATAGCTCTATATAGCCAGATGTTTTGTAAATGGACTGACAATTGACAGTTGTGTCTCTTGGGGCATAGCTATTTAGACAGAATTAGAGTTCAAGTTACATATTGGAACAGGCAATACCTGAGAAAGGAAAGCAGGGAGGAAGCAGGATCGAGCAGGAATAACCTTTTTTTTTAATGCTAAAAGTTTATGGCTTTATTAACACAAACACAGCATGCACATAGCTATTTCATTTTTTTCACTGCACAGCTTGGCGTGGGGTCAGTGACTCTGATGATATCAAGATCTGGCCCATGAATCTTCTGTGCACCCTCTCGTCAGTGCCTCTGGGTTTTTACCAATTCTGCTTAATTTTGACATATCAGTCTGATTGGTGCCGAATTAACTTCTTGGTCCTCTTTTTGACAATCTTGGGTTTCTTGAAAGGGTCTGAGGGCAGCCATGGTGCTGAGTAGGAAATGGCTGTCACCTCTAAAGACAGCACCGAGGAAGAGAACCTCAGTCTTCAATGTGGATCTGACAGAAACACTCTGAGTGGGGAGGTCTGGAGCAAAGATTGTCCATTACAGGAATCTTATGTTGGGCTGCTGTGCTCAAATGTTGGCTGAGATTTGCCTGAGAAAATTATGGTCTCAGCCTGAAAGCTAAAGCAGATTCTAAAGATGTTATAGCAGGGGACTATTGGTTCATTGCACTCCTTGAGATGGTACAACAGGTTGTTTGTTTTGGGTCTGAGCAGAGTACCTCCATGGGTACCACAGTGTTAATAACAGTTATTGGCCCTATCTGGCTGGCTCAGTGGTAGAGTGTTGCCCAGTATATGGATGTCCTGGGTTTGATTCCCAGTCAGGAAACACAGGAGAAGTGACCATCTGCTTCACTACCCTTCCCCTTCTCTCTCTCTCTCTTCTGCTCCCACAGCCATGGCTTGATTGATCTGAGCATGTTGGCCCTGGGTGCTAAAAATAACTTAAGTTGCGAGCATGGCCCTAGATGGGCAGAGCATCGACCCTAGATGGGAGTTGCAAGGTGAATCCTGGTTGAGTCACATGAGGGAGTCTCCCCTCCTTTCACTTGGAAAAGAAGAGAAAAGAATTTTTTAATAAAAACAGTTATCATTATCTCCTACTCTCTAAGAACCAGAGGTTCTCTTTAAATGTGTTATTTGTAACCTTTGCACAGCAGTCCCTAGGGGTAGAATAATCCTCATCGTTCAGATGAAGAAATTACAAGATTATATAGCTAATAAATTAGAGAGCTGACATAGTCGGTATATCAGGTAAATATGCCCGTTACATTCTTTATCTTAGTTTTTTGATAAAAATTTTTTCTAATGAATTATTCTAGATTATATCTTGAACAAACAACTAGTTTCAGAGATTTTTAAGCCAGAAAGAAAAGTGACAGAAAGAAAAGAGAAAAGAAAGAAAAAAGAAACCTAACACAAACTTTCCTATGCTGTTCAAGTTTTAACTCTGAGTTTGGGTTCCACACTTCACAGCATATAATAGACCCCTATTCAGAGAGATTTATCTGAAGGACATGGTTGTTTTGTGGAATCCAAGAATTGAAAAGGCAGATGATGGCTAGAAAGGAAGCTGGCTGTCTTCTCTCTTTTTGACCCTATCACTATTTTTCTGCTCTGCCTCTCTACCTGCTTCTTTGTTATTGCTCTCCCTGGTTTTGTCTCTCACTCTCAAGCTCTGTCTCTCTCTTCTCCCTGTCTCTGCTTTTATCTCTGTCTCTCTGTCCTTTTCTGTCTCTGATTGTCTTTCTTTTGCTGTCAATCTCAGTCTTTCTGCCCAGTCTCTGTTGGTCTCTGTCTTCTCCATCTCTTTTCCCTCCATCTCTCCTCTTAATCTTCCTCTCTTTTTTTCTTTCTCTGTGCCTTTTGTCTATCTTCCCTCCCCCTCCCCTATGCCTCTTTATTCCCTCATCCTCCCTGCTCTCCTCTCTTTCTCTCCCTCTCCCTCTCTCTCTCTTCCTTCCTCTCTCTCTCTCTTTCCCTCTCCCTCTCTCTCTCTCCCTTCCTCTCTCTCTCTCTCTCTCTCTCTCTCTTTATCTCTCATTTTCCCTCTCCCTCTCCGTGTAATTTCTTTTCTCTCTGTCTTCAACTCTTTAACTCTCTGATCCTGTCTTTTTCTCTTTCTGTCTCTCATCTTGATTTGTCTCTTTTTGTCTGCTTCTTTGCATCTTCAAGAAATAGAAAATGAGCCTGACCAGGTGGTGGCGCAGTGGATAGAGCATCGGACTGGGATGCGGAAGGACCCAGGTTTGAGACCCCAAGGTCGCCAGCTTGAGCGCGGGCTCATCTGGCTTGAGCAAAGAGCTCACCAGCTTAGACCCAAGGTCCCTGGCTCCAGCAGGGGGTTACTCGGTCTGCTGAAGGCCCACGGTCAAGGCACATGTGAGAAAGCAATCAATGAACAACTAAATAGTCGCAACATGCAACGAGAAACTGATGATTGATGCTTCTCATCTCTCTCTGTTCCTGTCTGTCTGTCCCTGTCTATCTCTGCCTCTGTAAAAAAAAAAAAAAAAAAAAAAAAAAAGAAGAAATAGAAAATGAGTCTGTATCCTACTTTGTACTTTCTTTAACTTTGATGTTCCATAAAAGAAAGTATCTATATGCATTTAAATGTATATATTTTAAACCAAGTATCCTTATTACATGTTTTAACAGCTTCAAAAATTATTTATTTTCCATAAAAAGTACAGTATATTCTAGAAATATAACAAATGTTATAAGTAAAATACATTTCTTTTTTTTTTATAGAGAGAAACATCAACTTCTTGTTCCAATTATTTATGCATTCATTGTTTAATTCTTGTGTGTGCCCTGATCATGTTGGGGGAAATTGAACCTGCAAACTTGGCATATTGGGACTACACTCAAACCAACAGAGCCACCCAGCCAGAGCCAGTAAAATACCTTTCTTAGCAGTTAACAAAGATAATCAAAGCATCATTCTTTATTTCAAAACTTTAATTAGCTTTTCTTCCTAAAGAGTGATTTCAACCAAGGTATTCTCAAATAGTTGTTGCACTACATGAAGTTCTCTTGGGAGTTGTTACACCTAGCTCAATTCAGAAAATTCTTTAGTTATCTGTCTAGAGGTTTAAAATTTAATTAGAAGATTAAAATGTTATTAGTATGGAACATTATGATTTAGTCTACTCATTTTAAGTTGTGTTTTTATGGTATTAAAGTAGTTTCTTTCTGTTGTTTAATTCACTATTTCACAAAACATTGATAGAACACAAATCCCACTACTGCTGGTAAGAAAAGCAGATACCTGTTAACAAGTACTCCAACTTCGCAAACAGCTGGTTTAGAGGTAAGTATTAGTATTTGCACTTGTAGTATCTATTTTCTGGCTCCCCTTCCTTCCTGTTGTTCTGTTTCTGTCACACCAGGGGAATATAGCATATAGAGAATAATATTTTTATTTTTATTTTGAATGAACACACGTTCAGTGGAAGTGCTCTGTATATTGCTATACATAAAAGAAAGAAAAGGATTAGAATACTGACGCACTAACCTATCTTGATCGCTTTCTTTATCTGTCCTTTTCTGTATCTGACTCTCTTTCTTTGACTGTCAGTCTCAGTCTTTAAACTCACAGAAAAAGTAGATGGATTTCAGTTAATAAGTCCCTTATAAATATTAATTGGACGAGGAATAGGAAAAATTACATGATGCTATAGCTAAAAAAATACCTATTTAAATAATAACTTTAAAGCTACAAAGTATTATAATCTTTTTTTATATAAATAAATTTTTATTTTAATGGGGTGACATCAATAAATCAGGGTACATATATTCAAAGAAAACATTTCCAGGTTATCTTGTCATTTAGTTCTGTTGCATACCCCTCACCCAAAGAGAGATTGTCCTCCGTCACCCTCTATCCCGGTGTTTCCCAACGTGGAGCCCACGCCCCACAGGAGGGCATTTCGATAGTTAAGGGGGGCAATTTGAAAATGGACTCGACACGACTTTAACTCTTTCACCCCGGGCCATTTAAATGCAATGCTAGATATCGGTGCCAAATTTAACAAAAAATGCAATTCTTAAATAATTGCGGTAAATAATTATTAAGTATAATTTCGTTTGACGAGACCAAAATATCAACTGGGTGATTGGCATCGTCAAGTAAACTTCGTCCTGGGTTCACCGCGGAGCGTGCCGTCTGCCGCAGGGAACCCCGGACGTTTTAAAAACTCGCTAAACAATGCAGTTATTCTCACCTAATTGGCCCATCGCAACTTCTGTAGTGTTTCACATCATTCAGTTGGTGTTAATTTGAAATAAGTGTCAGTCAAAACTGTTGTAAAAGCTCGTTGATTTAATAAATATACATATATATATTGTATAGATATAATTGGTAAGTATTTGATTTTATTTTTATCAATATTAAACTCTTTATTAAGTACTTCTTGCATCCGGGCTAGAAATTTTATAAATATTATTGGGGCTATAATAGTGCATGCACGACAATTTTAATTTTAGAAGCATAACTTTCCAGAAAATTTTGTCAAGTGGAAAAAATATAGATACCTTTTGATTTGCGGTGGTAGTGTAGTAAATGTGTTATATACATTTAAATAAATATGAATTTTTAGTATACGTTTACTCTATGTCACATTGAATATATTTTAACACATATTTTAATATTAGTTTTTAATTGATCTTATTTTTATTATAGCCCATAGTAAAATGAGTGGTGCAAGCAAGAAAAAAACTCGTCAATATTCGGAGGAATATTTAAAATTTGGGTTCATACCCGCTGTTCACGATGAGCGGATTCCTTTTTGTCTTTTATGCCAGCAATGCTTGACCAACGAATCAATGAAACGAGGTCGTCTTGAGGCGCATTTGAAGGCGAAACATAGTGCTCATATTAATTCAGATTCGAGTTACTTTAAAACTTTAAAGAAAAATTTTGAAAAAAGAACAACATTAAAGTCTCTATTTACTGCTCATACTTCAACTAATAATCGTGTTCTTGAGGCTAGTTATCAAATTTCTTTATTCATCGCTAAAACTGGAGAAAACACACTATAGGAGAGAATTTAATAAAACCATCAATATCAGCATTTCTTAAAACGGTTCTTGAAAAAGATGACAAAGATGTAAAAGCTATGCCACTCAGTAACAATTCTGTTAGCAGAAGAATAGACGAAATGAGTGAGGATATTGAAAAACAACTTATTGAAAAGCTGAAAACAAGAAAATTCTCCTTGCAAATGGATGAATCAACTTTGAGAGACAGTGAGGCAGTATTGATAACTTACGTAAGATATATTGATAAAGGACATTTTGCTGAAGAAATGTTGTTCTGTAAAAGATTAGAAAGCACCACTACCTCCAAAGATATATATAATAAGCTAAAAAAATACTTAGATGTCAATGATATACCAATGAAAATATAACATCTTGTGCTGCAGATGGTGCTCCCAATATGATGGGCAAGAAAAATGGCTGCTTAAAATTGATGAAAGATGTGAATCCAGAAATGATTCTTGTGCATTGTGTTATTCATAGGGAAAACTTGGTAGCTGAAACATCTCGCCTGTTCTGAATGAAGTATTCCATACAGTAATAAAGTGTGTTAATGCTATTAAAGCTAGTGCCAAATGTGAGCGTCTTTTCAAGCTATGTTGTGAAGAACAAAATGAAGACCATGTGAGACTTTTACTTCATACTGAAGTAAGATGGCTATCTAAAGCAGGGGTCCCCAAACTACAGCCCGCGGGCTGCATGCGGCCCACTGAGGCCATTTATCCAGCCCCCACCGCACTTCCAGAAGAGGCACCTCTTTTATTGGTGGTCAGTGAGAGGAGCATAGTTCCCATTGAAATACTGGTCAGTTTGTTGATTTAAATTTACTTGTTCTTTATTTTAAATATTGTATTTGTTCCCGTTTTGTTTTCTATTTTAAAATAAGATATGTGCAGTGTGCATAGGGATTTGTTCATAGTTTTTTTTATAGTCTGGCCAACCAACGGTCTGAGGGAGAGTTAACTGGCCCCCTGTGTAAAAAGTTTTGGGACCCCTGATCTAAAGGAAACTGTTTGAAAAGATTTATGGAACTGTTTGATACTCTTAGTGATTTTTTAAGCGACAAACCTGAAATGAAGTATCTGTTAACAATAGATGGTAAAGCATTTGTGAGTTATTTAGCCAATATCTTTGAAAAACTAAATATATTAAATAAGCAACTTCAAGGAACAAATAAAACTCTTGTCGATGCAAAAGCAAAGATATTTGGTTTCATTACCAATATTGAGTTATGTCAGAAACATATTAACAACAAAAACTTTAAACAGTTTCATTGGCTCCAAAAATGTGAAGTAACTGATACCGCTTTACTTGTTATTGTCAATCATTTGAATATTCTATCAGCTGATTTAAAAGAAAGATTTTCTGATTTAAAACAAATTGATTTCCCAACATGGATGATGCAGCCAATGTTAGTGGATTTGTCTGATATATCAAATATGCAGTATCAAGAAGAACTTGCAGAATTGCAAAATGATGAGTCAGTTAAAGCTTTATTTAATATCAAAGGAACGATGGCATGGCTTTGTGAGGAAACAGAAATCAAATACCCAAATTCAACCAAATGTGCAAGAAAACTATTGCTACCATTTCCATCTTCATTTTTAGCTGAATGTGGATTTAGTGCTGTAAATGATTTACTGGTATAAAAAAAAAAAAAAAAGAAATCGGCTGGATATAACAAAACGTGGAGACTTGAGACTAAAGCTAACCAAGTTGGAACCTAATATAAAATCTCTGTGCAGCAAGCATCAAGCGCAAGGATCACACTAAATTAAAATAATAAATTAATATAGAAAAATCTGTATTAAAATTATTTGGAATTTAAATTTCTGTTTTTCATTATATGTTTTGAAATTTTACTTACTGTGTTTTGTTAACAATTTCATAGTGATTTCTTCCTAGAAACCTATCATTTATGTTTATTAAGTGAACAAATCAATTTTTTAATGTTAAAAATTATGTATGTTACATGGGGGGACATAAAAATTTTAGAAAGGTTAAGGTGGGGCATGGCACAAAAAAGGTTGGGAAACAGTGCTCTATCCAGTTTTCTTTGTACACCTCCCCCTCCCCCTCCCCTCTCCCTCCTCCCCGCCCCACACCCCCCATAACCACCCCACGCCTGTCCATGTCTCTTAGTCTCATTTTTATGTCCCACCAATGTATGGAATCCTGCAGTTCTTGTTTTTTTCTGATTCACTTACTTCACTCCCCATAATGTTATCAAGATTCCACCATTCTGCTGTAAGTGATCCGATGCCATCATTTCTTCTAGCTGAATAGTATACCATGGTGTATATGTGCCCCATCTTCTTTATCCAGTCTTCTATTTTTTTTTACAGTGATTAAAAGCCTTTAAGCAAACTCTTGGCCAATACAGCAAGAATCCATAAAAGAGTAGTGTCCTTAACATGTTCACCAAGTCCAAGTTGGCCCCATTACCATGCCAAATTCCTGAAAAATGCAACCCAACCACAGTTCAGTCTCTTAGGAGCTGTCACAGAAAGCAGGAGTCCAGGAAAAGTCCACATCCAGGAAAAGTCCTCTTGGCACTGGAATTGTTGTCACCATTATATACTTTGCAGCTCATGTCCAAGTCCCAATGACCGCTGCTTCTAGCTGGTAATGATTCAGGTAGACTGGAAAAGCCATTTGCAGCATGCATGGATATGGAGCTTCTGTTCTCTGCCTGGAGAGATGAGACCAGGTTGCTTTTCCCTGGAGCTCTGTGACTGTGGCATGGTAAAGAGAACCTTGGGATACACTAAGCTGGGTGGCAAAGGTAGATTCATAATAGAAGTTGGAAAAAGGGGGAAAGAGAGCTCTAAATTAGGAGTAGGTCCCAGCCTTAAATATGAGTGGGCATTGAGGTAGGAGGGATAAAGGAAACACTATATATTAAGCAAAGCAGCAGAAAATAGGACTATCAACACCCACAACAGAGATCTTTGAGGGAAGAATAAAAAACCTGACTATTCAGGCAAAACATAGTTAAGTGGCCCTTGTGCAAATGAGATCAGTTTACCTGCTTCTTGGAAGAAATACCCTAGGCTCGTCCACAGTGTCGTAGATGGGGCCAACGGCCCTGGGCACTTTCAGCCTTCAGTGGCTAACCCCAGCATTCTGGGCAAGGTTAGGTCATAGGTGGCTGGAGCAGGGCTGGAAGAGACTGAACCCTCCCTTAGAGGAGCAAGGGGGAAGCCTACCTTCCAGTGTCCCTGTTTCCTCACAGCAGAGGCATGTAAGCCTGGCAGGCTTTAGCTCAGTGACCTTCCTTTCCACTATTGAAGCAGGACCCAGATGGCATCCTATGAGACCCCTTTGGGGCGCTGGAGCCTTTAAGGGTATATCCTAAAAGCTGGTAGTTCCCCTGATCTCTATTGGGCTTTATCTGCCTCTAGGTGTCTTAAAAGCCATGCTCATAAGATCTCACTGAGGGTTTTGAGGATCCCCATCCGCCTATATAAATCTTTTCCATATATCTGGAGCTATTTGGAAAAAGACAAAACAGTGTTATTAGCTGGATCAAATAAAGAAGGTAATAGTTTGCAGGCGAAAAAGATTTGGTGTCTCTTGTTCATCAGCATTCAAAAGAAATGTAAATTTTTTTTTTCTTTCTGAAGCTGGAAACGAGGAGAGACAGTCAGACAGACTCCCGCATGTGCCCGACCGGGATCCACCCAGCACGCCTACCAGGGGTGACGCTCTGCCCACCAGGGGGCGATGCTCTGCCCCTCCGGGCGTTGCTCTGCCGCAACCAGAGCCATTCGAATGCCTGGGGCAGAGGCCAAGGAGCCATCCCCAGCGCCTGGGCCACCTTTGCTCCAATGGAGCCTTGGCTGCGGGAGGGGAAGAGAGAGACAGAGAGGAAGGAGGGGGGGGGGGGTGGAGAAGCAAATGGGCGCTTCTCCTATGTGCCCTGGCCGGGAATCGAACCCGGGTCCCCCGCACGCCAGACCGACGCTCTACCGCTGAGCCAACCGGCCAGGGCCAAATTTTTTTTTTTTAAGTAAGAAGCATGATATGGTAGACCCGTAGGAGTTCCAGGATATGACTACCCCCTTTTAAATTTTTTTTTAAATTGACCTTAAAATGTTTGCTGAGTACACTTTAATAATACCTTAACTATAAAGATTGTAAGCATGACAAAATACAGTAAATGCTTTTGCTCTATATGCAGGAGCATTTTCAGTTTAGCCAGTTTAGGAAATCCAATAATAGAACAATGCATACAGACAATGAGCTGTAACATGCTTAGCAGCCTCTCCTGTTCTGACAGAGGTTACTATAGATCCGGAATATGTATTCACTGTAATATGGATATACGACTGTATGCCAAATGAAGGTATATGAGTAACATCCATCTGCCAAAGTTGTCCTGGTAGGGGTCCTTGAGGGTTAACTCCAAATGAAGGGGCAGTATAGGACCCCTTGGACAGGATTTCCCAATGTGCCGTGCTGCTTCCCGAGAAAGTTGAAACTGTTTACACAGGGCTGCAGCGTTCTAGTGATGAATAGTATGAAACTGACTTGCTCGGTCTGTCATGGTTGCTCCATATAATTTTCTTTTGGGTAGCTTGATCAACAAGGGCATTCCTAGGCCCTGGCCGGTTGCCTCAGTGGTAGAGCATTGGCCTGGTGTGCAGGATTCCCAGGTTCAATTCCCAGTCAGAGCACACAGAAGAAGCGCCCATCTACTTCTCCACCCCTCCCCCTCCCCTTCCTCTCTGTCTCTCTCTTCCCCTCCTGCAGCCAAGGCTCCACCCGAGCAAAGCCACCCCGGGCACTAAGGATGGCCCCATGGCCTCCGCCTCAGGCACTAGAATGGCTCTGGTTGCAACAGAGCAACACCCCAGATGAGCAGAGCATTCCCACCCCTGGTAGGCATGCCAGGCGGATCCCGGTCAGGCGCATGCAGGAGTCTGTCTGACTGCCTCCCCATTTCCATCTTCAGAAAAATACAAAAAATAAATAAATAAAAGAAAAAATACAACAAAAACAACAACAAAAAAAGGGCATTCCCTTGTGCTAAAGCTCCAGAGAGCATGGAGTGAGCTTGAGTATGTCCTATGAAACATGGAGCTCTATGTTGACATATAAGTCTTTGAAGAAGGAGGAACTGCTGAAATGGTTCATCAGCATTTGTCCCTAAGACTGCAGTCTTTATAGTGGAAACACCATAAGTAAATATTTGCTGTCTGTCTATAGATCAAGGGGGGAATATGGCAAATGCTGAAAAGCCATGATCTTTGTGCCCCTCCCCTCCCCCAACCCCCTTCCTCTCCTCCCCCCACCCTGTAACCCCAACACTGTTGTCCATGTCTCTGAGTCTCATCTTTATGTCCCACCTATGTATGGAGTCATATAGTTCTTAGTTTTTTCTGATTTACTTCTTTCGCTCAGTATAATGTTATCAAGGCCCATCCATGTTGTTGTAAAAGATCCTATGTCATCATTTCTTATGTCTGAGTAGTATTCCATAGTATATATATACCAAAGCTTTTTAATCCACTCGTCCTCTGATGGACACTTGGGCTGTTTCCAGATCTTTGCTATTGTGAACAATGCTGCCATAAACATGGGGGTGCATTTCTTCTTTTCAAACAGTACTATGGTGTTCTTGGGGTGTATTCCTAACAGTGATATGCTGGGTCAAAAGGCAGTTCGATTTTTAATTTCTTGAGGAATCTCCATACTGTTTTCCACAGTGGCTGCACCAGTCTGCATTCCCACCAGCAGTGCAGGAGGGTTCCCTTTTCTCCACATCCTCGCCAGCACTTATTCTGTGTTGTTTTATTGATGAGCGCCATTCTGACTGGTGTGAGGTGATATCTCATTGTGGTTTTAATTTGCATTTCTCTAATCATTAATGATGTTGAGCATTTTTTCATATGTCTATTGGCCATCTGTGTGTCCTCTTTGGAGAAGTGTCTATTCATTTCTTTTGTCCATTTTTGGATTGGATTGTTTGTCTTTCTGGTATTAAGTTTTACAAGTTCTTTATAAATTTTGGTTATTAACCCCTTATCAGACGCAATGTCAAATATATTCTCCCATTGTGTAGTTTGTCTTTTTATTCTGTTCTTATTGTCTTTAGCTGTGCAGAAGCTTTTTAGTTTGATAAAGTCCCATTTGTTTATCCTGTCTTTTATTTCACTTGCCTGTGGAGACAAATCAGCAAATATATTGCTGCAAGAGATGTCAGAGAGCTTACTGCCTATGTTTTCTTCTAAGATGCTTATGGTTTCACACCTTACATTTAAGTCTTTTATCCATTTTGAGTTTATTTTTGTGAGTGATGTAAGTTGGTGGTCTAGTTTCATTTTTTTGCAGGTAGATGTCTAATTTCCCAACACCATTTGTTGAAGAGGCTGTCTTTACTCCATTGTATTTTCTTACCTCTTTTGTCAAATATCAGTTGTCCATAGAGCTGTGGGTTTATTTCTGGGTTCTCTGTTCTGTTCCATTGATCTATGTGCCTGTTCTTATGCCAGTACCATGCTGTTTTGAGTACAATGGCCTTATAATATAACTTGATATCTGGAAGTGTGATACCTCCCACTTTATTCTTCCTTTTCAAGATTGCTGAGGCTATTTGTGTTCTCTTTTGGTTCCATATAAATTTTTGGAATATGTGTTCTATATCTTTGAAGTAAGTCATTGGTATTTTAATCGGTATTGCATTGAATGTATAAATTGCTTTGGGTAATATAGATATTTTAATGATGTTTATTCTTCCTAACCATGAGCAAGGTATATGCCTCCACTTATTCGTATCTTCCCTGATTTCTTTTATCAATATTTTATAATTTTCTGAGTACAAGTCTTTAATTTCCTTGGTTAGATTTATTCCTAGGTACTTTATTTTTTTGGTTGCAATGGTAAAGGGAATTGATTCCTTGATTTCTCTTTCTGACAGTTCATTATTAGTGTATAAAAATGCCTCTGATTTCTGAGTATTGATTTTATATCCTGCCACCTTGCCGAATTCATTTATCAGGTCTAGTAGTTTTTTGACTGAGACTTTAGGGTTTTCTATATACAATATCGTATCATCTGCAAATAATGATAGTTTTACTTCTTGTTTTCCAATTTGGATGCCTTTTATTTCTTTTTCTTGTCTGGTTGCTGTGGCTAGGACTTCCAGGACTATGTTGAGTAAGAGTGGTGAAAGGGGGCACCCCTGCCTTGTTCCTGATCTTAAGGGGATTGCTTTTAATTTTTGCCCATTGAGTATGATGTTGGCTGTGGGTTTGTCATAGATGGCCTTTATCATGTTGAGGTATGTTCCCTGTATTCCCACTTAGCTGAGAGTTTTGATCATGAATGGGTGCTGGACTTTATCAAATGCTTTTTCTGCATCTATTGAAATTATCATGTGGTTCTTCTCCTTTCTTTTGTTTATGTGATGAATCACATTGATTGATTTACAAATATTATACCAGCCTTGCCTCCCAAGAATAAATCCCACTTGATCATGGTGTATAATTTTTTTTCATATATTGCTGGATCCGGTTTGCTAATATTTTGTTGAGAATTTTTGCATCTAAGTTCATCAGGGATATTGGCCTATAATTTTCTTTTTTTGTGTTGTCTTTGCCTGGTTTTGGAATCAGAATTATGCTCGCCTCATAAAAGGAGTTTGGAAGTCTTCCTTCCTCTTGAATTTTTTGAAATAGCTTGAGAAGGATAGGAGTTAGTTCTTCTTTGAATATTTGGTAGAATTCACTTGTGAAGCCATCAGGCCCAGGACTTTTCTTTTTTGGGAGTTTTTTGATAGCTGTTTCAATCTCATTTGTTGTAGTTGGTCTGTTTAGGTTTTCTGATTCTTCCAGATTGATTTTTGGAAGATTATATGATTCAAGGAATTTGTCCAGTTCATCTAGTTTGTCTAGTTTTTTGGCATACAGTTCTTCATAGTATTTTTTTATAATATTTTGTATTTCTGTTGTGTCAGTTGTTATTTCTCCACTCTCGTTTCTAATTTTATTTATTTGAGTCCTCTCTCTTTTTTTCTGGGTGAGTCTCGTTAAAGGTTCATCGATCTTGTTTACCTTTTCAAAGAACCAGCTCCTGGTTTCATTGATCCTCCGTATTGTTTCTTTAGCCTCTATGTCATTTATTTCTGCTCTGATCTTTATTATTTCCTTCCTTCTACTAGCTCTGGGCTTCACTTGCTGTTCTTTTTCTAGTTCTTTTAGATGCAGGGTTAAGTTGTTTATTTGAGCTTTTTCTAGCTTCTTGAGGTATGCCTATAATGCTATAAACTTCCCTCTCAGGACTGATTTTGCTGTGTCCCATAAATTTCGAGTTGATGTATGCTCATTATCGTTTGTTTCTAGGAATTTTTAAATTTCTTCTTTAATCTCAATGTTAACCCATTTGTTATTTAATAACGTGCTATTTAGTTTCCAAGTATTATTATAATCTTTATAGATTGACTTGTCCCCAGTAAAACGTGCATCTTTTGAAGAATTGTTTTCAAAATTGTCAGCAATTATATTAATTCAGATAAAATTATGTCAGGTTCATCAGAAAATGCTTTTAATGAAATAGTATATTTTAACTTTCTTTTAATTACTTATAAATACTTGGTTTTGCAACATTTAACTTTTACAAAAGAGTAATTTATTCTTTTATAGATGGATCTGTCCTCAGTACAAAAAGCATCTTTGGAGGACCTATTTCCAAATGTCAGCAACTGTGTTAATTCAGATGAAATTGTTCTGGTATCAAGTTTGCAAGGACATTTTTCAAATGAGGTAGTGTTTTCAATTTTCCCTTCAATTGCCAAAAGAAATACTTACTATTATATTAGATAGATACTTTGTATATGAGATACTGTTAAAAATATGTAACTCAGTTAAGGTTATTATCATGTACATGTGGAATCAGTTATCAGTTATAATTCCAAACAAGGGATATTTGGATGCCATGGCCAAAACATTTTATATCCTTAGGACTAGGAGATATTAAAGAATTAGAGGAAATAATGTTATCCTACTTTGATCCAAAACTCAGTTTTTATCTTTACATATAAATTGTGTTATGTGAAAGTGCTATGCTCTGTTAATAAAGAATACATAAAACTAATGACTCTAGGAGCCATAGGTGTATGGGTGGCAGTAGAGAAAGGGGATGAGCAGAAAAAGGGAGAACAGAAGAGAGAAGGGACAGAAAAGAGCCAGAAAGCAGTGAGCTAGGGCAGAGATACAGAGAGAAAGATATAGTAAGACAGGACGAGGCAAAGAAAAAAAGAAACAAAGAGGCAGAACTTGAGGATTGTGTCATGGTTTAGTGTAGCCAGACCTTTTCATTGTGACTCTGGGGTGATGGCGGGGATCCAGGTGGTGAGGAGAAGGATAGAGGTAAAATTATAAAGATAAATCAGGGTCAAGAGAGTATAGGGTCTCATAATCCATATTAAAGAATTTGGAGTTTTTCCTAAGGGGAGCCAATAAAGGATTATGAACAGGAGATGATATCAGATGTTTTTGTATACAGTTTATTCTGGCTCCAGAGGTAGAGAATAGATTGAAAATGGCTGAGACTAGAGGCATTTGGAGAGATAATAACAAAACAGACAGCAATAAATGAAATAGACTAAAAGTCAAAAGAAAAGATCAGTGAAACTAAGAGCTACTTTTTGAATGGATAAACAAAATAGACAAACCTTGAGCAATACTTACTAAGAAAGAAAAGACTCAAAAAATAAAATTAGAAATGAAAGAGGAGACATTAAAACTGATACCACAGAAACATAAAGGGTCATAAAAGACTACTATGAACAATACATGCCCCAAATTGGACAACCTAGAAGAAATGGAAATATTCCTAGAAAAATACAGCCTATCCAGGTTGAATCATGAAGAAATAGAAAATCTAAACAAACCAATAATGGCAAGGAGATTTAATCAATAATCAAAAATCTTCCAACAAACAAAAATACAGGACCAGACAGCTGTGTCACTGGTGAATCCGAACAAACATTTAATAAAGAGGGGCTTCCTCAATATGGCAGTGTAAATAAATGCAGTATTCTAATCTTCCCACATCCACATCAAAATTACAACTGAACTACAGAACAACCAAAATTCAGAATCACCTGAAATCAAACTGAGTGGAAGGCCTACAACTAGGGATTTAAAGAAGCCACATCACGACTAGTAAGAGGGGTGGAGACATGGAACAGACTGGTCCTATACCCACGTATAGTGGGTTATAATTGGGAGGCATATCTCGACTGTTGATGTTCCCCCTGAGGATCGAGTCCTCCCAGCCCCACACCCTGCCTCCTAGCCCAGTATTCCAGAGCCAGAAAGAGAAGACCCCATAACTTCTGGCTATAAAAACCAGTGGGGGCCTGGCCTGTGGTGGCGCAGTGGATAAAGCATCGACCTGGAAATGCTGAGGTCACCGGTTCGTAACCCTGGGCTTGCCTGGTCAAGGCACATATGGGAGTTGATGCTTCCAGCTCCTCCTCGCCTTCTCTCTCTCTCCCTCTCTGTCTCTCTCTCTCCATTTCTCTCTCCTCTCTAAAATGAATAAAAAAATTAAAAAAATATATTAAAAAAAAGAAATTCATTAAAAAAAAAAACACCAGTGGGGATTAAGACTTAAGGAGACAGAGACTGCTGGAGTCCCAGGCAGTTCCTCTAGAAGGGCCACACACATGGACTAACTCAAACTTGCTTCCTCTGAGCTCCAGTCTAGAGGCAACAGATTAAAAGGCACCAGAGGCCCTGGCCGGTTGGCTCAGTGGTGGAGCATTGGCCTGGCGTGCAGGAGTCCTAGGTTCGATTCCCAGCCAGGGCACACAGGAGAAGCACCCATCTGCTTCTCCACCCCTCCCCCTCTCCTTCCTCTCTGTCTCTCTCTTCCCCTCCTGCAGCCAAGGCTCCATTGGAGCAAAGTTGGCCCGGGCACTGAGGATGGCTCTGTGGCCTCTGGCTCAGGCACTAGAATGGCTCTGGTTGCAACAGAGCAACCCCCCAGATGGGCAGAGCATCGCCACCTGGTGGACATGCCGGGTGGATCCTGGTCGGGCGCATGCAGGAGTCTGTCTGACTGCCTCCCCATTTCCAACTTCAGAAAAAAAAAAAGGCACCAGAGATGTATAGGGAGGAACTGAATTGTCCAGCATCAAAGCAAGAGCTGGAAAGGCAGCTTTCTGCCAGGCCTACTGGAAGAGGCCATTGTTCCTTTGATGAGCCCTCCCTCACTCCACAGAGGCAGCGAGCAGGTGCTATATCTGAGACTCCATCAACCTGGCTCACACTGTTTGCCCACTCTGATGATTCCCTGAGACCCCACCCCAGCAAACTTGCAGGTCAACCCAAGCTGTTTCCAGTGGCTTTTTCATGAGAATAGCTTGTCTGGCTGATGCTTCAGATTTTCCTAAAATCTCTCAAACAAGAAGTATCTGGATTCAGCAACCCTCATCTTAGGCCTGGAACTAGTGGTATATGGCCTTGGTTCACAGCTCTTCCTCTCCTGGGCACCTCTAAACCTAGTACAAGTAACAGCCGTCTACACATCGCACTGTAGCTCATGCTGGGTGGCCCCAAGCAAGGCACAGGCAAAGGCTGACTTTGCACCTCCCAGAAGGCTCCAGAGCCATTCCACCTGGTGGATAGCTTCATACCATGCTGGATTACAACCCTATCATCTCCACTGAAGCAAGTCTAGCTCTGTAGGGCCAACTTATGCACAGCAGCTCCTCCACTGTAGTTAGTCACAGTGGGTCCTCACAACTGATCAGCCTAGGAGTCAATACCTCCTAATGATGCCAGCAGCAGTTCAGGTTCAACTATAACAGTATAGAGCACACAGCCTACACAGGGTGCACCTGGAACACACAGCTCAGATGACCAGTGAGGCTATACCATAGGGCTCTACAGGACACCTACTACATAAGGCCACTGTAGCAAGTCTGGGAAACATAGCACCTCTGCCTAATACATAGAAACAAACACAGGAAAGCAGCCAAAATGTAGAGACAAAGAAACAGGTCCCAAATGAGAGAACAGGAGAAATCTCCAGAAAAAGAACTGGTGAAAATGGAGGCAAGCAAAACAAATGTCCAGATACAGAGTTCAAAACAGTGGTTATAAGGATGCTCAACGAACTTAGTGTGAACTTCAACAGCATGAAAAAAGACATAGAAACCATAAAAAATAACTAGTCAGAAATGAAGGATACACTAACTAAAATGAAGAATAATCTACAGGGGATCAACAGTAGAATAGATGAAGCCAAGAATCAAATTAGCAGTTTAGAATATAAGAAAGCAAAAAAACACCCAGTCAGAACAACAACAACAAAAGAAGAATTTGTAAAAATGAAGATAGTGTAAGGAGCCTCTGGGACAACTTCATGCATACCAACATTGTATCATGGGAGTGCAAAAAGGAGAAGAGAGAGAGCAAGAAATTGAAAACCTATTGCATAAAATAATGACAGAAAACATCCCTAATCTGGTGAAGGAAATCAACATACAAGTCCAGGAAGCACAGAAAGTCCCAAACAAGATAAAATGAAAGAGGCCCAGACCAAAATACATCATAATTAAAATACAAAAGGTTGAAGACAAAGCAAGAATCTTTAAAAGCAGCAAGAGAAAATCAGTTCTTTACAAAGGAGCTCCCATAAGACTATCAGCTGATTTCTCAACAGAAACTTTTTTACAGGCCACGACTGATTGGCAAGAAATAGTCAAAGTGATGGACCTACAACCAAGATTACTCTACCCAGCAAAGCTGTCATTTAGAATAGGACATATAGAAAGCTTGCCAGACAATAAAAAGCCTTAAGGAGTTTATCACCACCAAACCAGTATTACATATAATGCTAAAGGATCTTCTTTAAGAAGGAAAAAAAGTAAAAAGCATGAACAATGAAATATCAATAACTACATATCTATCAACTGAATCTAAAAAACAAACAAGAAGAACAGAAACAGACTCATAGATACAGAGAATATTTTGACAGTTGCCAGATGGAAGGATGGCTGGGGGAATGAATGAAAAAGGTGAAGGAATTCAGAAGTACAAATTGGTTGTTACAGAACAGTCATGGGGATGTGAGGTACAGCATAGGGAATATAGTCAATAATATTCCAATAACTATGTATGGTGTCAGGTGGGTATGCGACTTATTAGAATGGTCACTTTGTAAGCAGAATACATCCTTCTTTTGAAGATATACTTAAATGTACTTTTTAAATTAGAAGAGAAGGAAACAGTGCTGTAAAATATATTTGAAAATTGCTAAGAGAATAAATACTAAAAGTTCTCATCACAAGGAAAAATAATATTTTTGTAAATATTTCATGTAGTGGATGTTAACTAAACTTTGTGGGGTAATCATTTCACAATATATACTATGTTAAGTTATTATGTTATACACCTTAAATTTATACAGTGTAATATGCAATTATATTTCAATAAAACTGGTAGGAGAAAAGGGTTGAGTTGAGGGGCTTTAGCAATATGTTGAGGCCTTTCAGTCCTCTTATACGATAACTTTTTAGTTCAAACATTTTCTAATATAACTCTGATTATTGTTTAATTTTATTTATTCTATATCCTAAAATGCATAATTTTTAACTTTTTTTTTTTTTTTTTTTTTTTTTTGTCGTCTGTACTGACCTATCCTTTCTCCCATTGTTTTGCATCTTTTGGTTCTTTTCTTCTGTGTTTTGAAAGAGCTTCCCAAGTGTTTCCTTCAAAATACTAGAAAACATAGCAGTCTCAAAGAGCAGCTACGTATATAGAAACTTTTCTTTTTATTTTATTTATTTATTTTTAGTCGAGAGGAAGGGAGACAGACTCCCATATGTACTCTGACCGGGATCCACCGGCAACCGCCATCTGGGGCCAATGCTTGAATCAACCGAGCTATCCTTGCACCTGAGGCTGATGTTTGGACCAATCAAACCACTGGCTGCAAGAGGGGAAGAGAGAGAAAAGAGGAAAAGAGAGGGGAAGAGAAGCAGATGGTCACTTCTCATGTGTGCCCTGACTGGGTATTGAATCCAGGATGTTCACACACCAGGCCAGTGCTCTATCCGCTGAGATAGCTGTCCTGGGTCTATATAGAGAATTTTCATTCTGGAAAGGCACTGAGCCTTTGAGTTAGGAAAGGGTTGATCTTCAAAATATTTAATGGTTCAGGCAGAGGTACAGGTTCTGATATATGAAAATAGATGTTGGCCCAGTCAGGTCTACCTCAGACTGTAAATAACTGATACCAGTATGAACCTCAGCTGAATGTTAGCCCTGGAGATGAGAGAGGAAATCGTTTTATTTTTTTCAGGCACTGAAAATGGAAGTTTATGAGACTGAGACTTAATGTTTTTTTTCTCAATTCAGTTTCATAATTCTTAAAATCAATGGAGATTTTCTCAATTTTGGTAAAGGATGAACTATGATCACTTTTCCTTGTATGTGGTTTTATTTTTCTGGGTGGTGTGCAGGAGTAAATAATTATCTTGTTAACTTGTTGCATTGGTTTCCTTGAGCTGCAGTAATCAAGTACCACAAGGTAGGTGGCTTCTTAAAACAACAGAAATTGACTCTTTCACAGTAAGTGTTGGAATCTGAAATCAAAGTGTTAGCCATGTTGTGTCTGAATCCTTTAGGGGAGGATCTTCCTTGCCTCTTCTAGCTTCTGTCAGCCCCAGGCATTACTCTTATCTCTGCCTTTATCTTCATATGCCTTTCTTCATTCTGTGCTTGTGTGTGTCTCTGTCTTCATATGGCATTCTCTGTAAGTGCCTCTTAAAAGGACACCTGTCTGGTCATATTGGATTAAGGCCCACCCCAATGGCTTCATCTAAATTTGATTAAATCTGCAAACATGCTATTTTCAAATAAGGTCACCTTCACAAGTACTGAGGTTAGAACTTCAACATACCCCCGCTTTTTTTTAAATTTTATTTATTCATTTTTAGAAAGGAGAGAGAGAGGGAGAGAGAGAAACAGACAGAGAGAAGGGGGGAGGAGCTGGAAGCATCAACTCCCATATGTGCCTTGACCAGGCAAGCCCAGGGTTTCGAACCGGCGACCTCAGCATTTCCAGGTCGACGCTTTATCCACTGCGCCACCACAGATCAGCCCCCCCCCTTTTTTGAGGATACAATTCAACCCATAACACTTGTTTTTCTATTTTTCTGTCTAATCAATCCTAAACTTCACCAATTATCTATATGGCCTCTCTAGATCTTCAGTTGCATCAAGTTTTTCCTGAATTTCAACTTACTAAAGAAGTGTCTCATGGGCCCTGGCCAGGTAGCTCACTTGGATAGAGTGTCATCTCAATATGCAAAGGTTTCAGGTTTGATCCCTAGTCAGGGCACATACGGGAATGCACGAATAAGTGAAAAACAAATTAATATTTCTCTCGCATTCTCTCTTTCTCCCCCTTCTTCTTTCTCTAAAGTCAATAATAATTTTTAAAATCTCTCCTGGAGCCTTCTGACTTGTTCTAAGAGAGTGTGCTGTATTGCCCTCTAGAAGTAGGGCTTGGTTGACATCTTGGGATCGCCCTGTACCATCATCCTAGAATTCACTTTCACTTTCTCCTGGGTTGTATCTTCTGTTTCCCCCATAGCTTTCCCTTTCTGCCTTATTTTGGTGAACCTAATCATTCTTTAGGTTCCTGAGAAAAGGAGACATTGGTATAAAAATTGTTTGAGACCTTTTCATGGCTGAAATTGTTTTTTATTTCCTTTCTCATATGTGATTGATAAGTTAGCCAGAGAATTCTAGGTTGCAAATAATTTTTCTTAGAAGTTTTCTAGCATAACTATTATAGTTCTACCCTCCCACCTTTATTTCAAAATGCCAATTCCTAGTCTTTTATCAATGATCAACTTCTCTTTCTCTGTATCTTCAGTGTTATAAAATTTCATGGTAATGTGCCTTGGTATGGGTCTTTGTATATCAAGCTAGAACATGGTAATTTTTTTTTTTTAATTTTATTTCTTTTCAGGCCTGCTTTGAACACTCTAATTTTTTCAAAGTAAACGCTTCGGGCCCCGCGGGACACTCAGCTAAGAGCATCGAGGGGGCGCCGAGAGGCAAGGGGCGGGGACGGGCGGTGGCTCGCCTCGCGGCGGACCACCCGCCCGCTCAGTAAATTTTTTTAATCTGGAAACACACACACTTCGGTTTGGGGAAATTTTTTAAATCATTTCATTAATAAGTTGTAGGTCTCTGTTTTTTCTCCTATTTTTGGAACATCTATTATTTGGATAGTGGAGTTCCTATACTGACCCTCCATCTTCTTATCTTTTTTAAAAAAACCTCTTAATGCTTTTGTTCTACCCTCTAGAAGAGTCCCTCAATTTTATCTTCCAAATCTTGTATTGAAGATTTTACATTTATGTCATAATATTTTTTATTTAGAAAATTAAATTTAATGGGGTGACACTGATCACTAAGAATACCTAGGTTTTAGGGAAAACTTTCTATAGCATTTGAACTGTTGATTGTACTGTGTGCCTATCACCCAAAGTCAAATTACTTTCTGTCATAGTATATTTGTCCCTCTTTACTCCTCTTTTTCCACCCCCTCCCCCTGGTAACCACTTTACATTTTTATATGTCCATGAGTCTTATTTTTATATCCCACCTATGTGTGAAATCTTATACTTCTTAGCTTTTTCTGATTTACTTACTTAACTCAGTATAATGTTCGCAAGGTCCATCCATGTTTTTGTAAATGGCAATATGTCATCATTTCTTGTGGCTGAGTTGTAGTCCATTGTATATATGTACCATATCTTCTTTATCCAGTCCTTTACCGAGGGACACTTGTGTTGTTTCCATGTCTTTGTCACTGTGAATAATGCTGCAATGAACATGGGGCTGCATGTGTCTTTTTATACCAATGTTTTCTAGTATTTTGTGTAGATGTCCACTAGAGAATTGCTGGGTCATATGGTAGTTCTGTTCTTAATTTTTTGAGGAGCTATCATACTTTCTTCCATGGTGACTGTTCCAGTTTACATTCCCACCAGCAATTAATGAGGATACCTTTTTTCCACAGCCTCTCTAACACTTATTACTTGTCTTGTTGATAATAGCCAATCTAATGGGTGTGAGGCAGTATCTCATTGTAGTTTTGATTTGCATTTCTCTACTAGCTAATGAAGATGAGCATCTTTTCATATCCCTGTTGGCCATTTGTATTTCTTCCTGGGAGAAGTGTCTCTACAGGTCCTCTCCCCATTTAAAAAAATTTTTTTTAATTTTTTATTTTTAAAGATTTTATTTATTGAGAGGAGAAAGAGGGAGGGACAGGGAGTGAGAAGTATCAAATAGTTGCTTCACTTTAGTTATTCATTGTTTGTTGTATGTGCCTTGACTAGGCAAGCCTAGGGGTTCAAACTGGCGACCTCAGCATTCCAGGTCAATGTTTTATCCACTGTCCCACCAGAAGCCAGGTCTTTCCCATTTTATAATTGGATTTTTTACTTGTTAATTGCTGAACTTTGTGAGTTCTTTATATATATTGGATATTAACCCCTTATCAGAGCTGTTGTTTATAAATATCATCTCCCATTTGGATGTCTGCCTTTTTGGTTTTTTGTTGGTTTCTTTTGTTGTACAGAGTTTTTTAGTTTGATATAGTTCCATTCATTTATTTTTGCCTTTACTTTCTTTGCCTTGGGGTCAAATTCATAAAATCCACTCTAAGACTAAAGTCCATAAGTTTAGTACTTACGGTTTTTTCTATGTAATTTATTGTTTCAGGTCTTATATTTAGGTCTTTGATCCATTTTGAATTAATTTTGTGCAGAGGACAAAATGTGGTCAAGTTTCATTTTTTTGCATTTGGCTTTCCAGTTTTCCCAGCACCATTTATTGAAGAGACTTTCTTTTCTCCATTGTATGTTTTTGGTTTTTCTGTCAAAGATAATTTGTCCATATATATGTGGTTTTATTTCTGGGGTCTTGATTCTGTTCCATTGGTCTGTATGTCTGTTTTTCTACCAATACCATGCTGTTTTGATTATCAGGGCTCTATCGTATCATTTGAAATAATGTAGGATGATACCACCAGCTTCATTCATTTTTCTAGGATTGTTTTGGCTATATGGGGTATTTTATGGTCCTAAACAAACCTGGTGATTTTTTTTGTTGTTCTATTTCTTTAAAAAATGACATTGGGATTTCAATGAGGGTTGCATTTTGTATATTGCTTTGGGTAATATGGCCATTTTAACTACATAGATTCTTCTGATTCATGATACTGGAATATTTTTCCATTTCATTTTGTCTTTCAGTTTCTTTCAGCAATGCTTTGTAGTTTTCAGTATATAGGTCCTTCACAAACTTTGTTAAGGTTATTCCTTGGTATTTTGTTGTTCTTGTTGCAATTGTAAAACAAATTGTTTTTTTTAGTTCATTTACTGATATTTCATTGTTGATATATAGGAAAGCAGTAGACTCTTGTATGTTGATTTTGTATCCTGCAACTTTACTGTATTTTATTGTTTCTAGTAGTTTTTGGGGGAGTCTTTAGTTTTCTATATACAAGATCATGTCATCTACAAAAAGTGATCACTTTACTTACTTCTTTCCCAGTAGGGTTGCCCTTTTTTTTTTTTGGATTTTTCTGAAGTTGGAAATGGGGAGGCAGTCAGACAGACTCCCACATGCGCCCGACCGGGATCCACCCAGCATGCCCACCAGGGGGCGATGCTCTGCCCATCTGGGGCATTGCTCCATTGTGACTAGAACCACTCTAGTGCCTGAGGCAGAGGCCATGGAGCCATCCCTAGCGCCTGGGCCAACTTTGCTCCAATGGAGCCTCGGCTGCAGGAGGGGAAGAGAGAGACAGAGAGGAAGGAGAAGGGGAGGGATGAAGAAGCAGATGGGCGCTTCTCCTGTGTGCCCTGGCCAGGAATCAAACCTGGGACTCCTGCACACCAGGCCAATGCCCTACCACTGAGCCAACTGGCCAGGGCTTTGCCTTTTATTTCTTTCTTTTGCTGGATTGCTCTGGTTAGGACTTCGAGCAGTACATCGAATAAAAGTGGAGAGAGTGGACAGCCTTGTCTTTTTCCTGATTTTAGAGGAAAAATCTTCAGATTTTCACCATTTAGTATGATATTGGCTGATGACTTGTCATATGTGGGCTTTATTATGTTGAGGTACTTTCCTTCTATACCCATTTTCCTGAGTGATTTAAATATAAATGGATGTTGTATCTTATCAAATGCCTTTTCTGCATCTATTGATAGAATCGTATGATTTTTGTCTTTTAGGGTTTTGTTTTGTTTTGTTTTGTATTTTTCTGAAGCTGGAAACAGGGAGGCAGTCAGACAGACTCCCGCATGCACCCGACCGGGATCCACCCGGCACGCCCACCAGGGGGCAATGCTCTGCCCATCCGGGGCATCGCTCTGTCACGACCAGAGCCACTCTAGCGCCTGGGGCAGAGGCCAAGGAGCCATCCCCAGTGCCCGGGCCATCTTTTGCTCCAGTGGAGCCTCGGCTGCAGGAGGGGCAGAGAGAAACAGAGAGGAAGGAGAGGGGGAGGGGTGCAGAAGCAAATGGGCACTTCTCCTATGTGCCCTGGCCGGGAATCAAACCCGGGTCCCCCGCACGCCAGGCCGACGCTCTACCGCTGAGCCAACCGGCCAGGGCCTGGTATGATCCTTTTTATGTCTATGATGTCTATGGTAACTTCTGCTCTTTCATTTTGAATTTTGTTTATATGAATCCTTCCTTTTTTTCTTATTGAGTCTAGCCAGAGGTTTGTCAATTTTATTGATCTTTTCAAAGAACCAGCTCTTTGTTGTATTAATTTTTTCTATAGTTTTTTATTCACTATTTCATTTAGTTCTGCTCTAATTTTTACTATTTCTTTTGCTGACTTTTGATTTTCTTTATTCTTCTTTTTTGAGTTCCTTAAGATGTGATGTTAGGTTGCTTATTTGAGATCTCTCTTGTTTCTTAATATAAACCTGTAATGATGTTAATTTCCCTGTTATTACTACTTTCACTGCATCCCAGAAGTTTTGATATGTCATGTTGTCATTCTGATTTGTTTGTATATATCTTTAAATTTCTGTTTTTATTTATTTTATGACCCAGTCATTTCTTAGAAGTATGTTGTTTAATTTCTACATTTGTGTTGGTTTCCTTAATTCCTATTACAACTGAAGTCTTAATTTCAAAAGCCTTATGGTCAGAGAATATACTTGCTAAATTTCAATGTTCTTGAATTTGTTGAGGTTAGTTTTGAGGCCTAACACATGGTTTATCTATATGTTATGTCCATGCAAACTAAAATATGTATAATCTGATGTTCTGGGATGAAATGTTCTGTAAATGTCAATTATGTATATTTATTATTATAGTGTGTCATTTAAGGCCATTTCTTCATTGATTTTCTGTTTGGATGATCTATCTAAAGCCATCAAGGGTGTGTTGAGCCTCCAAGTATGATTGTGTTTGTCTGTTTCTATTTTTAGATCAGATAGTAGATGTTGTATATATTTTGGTGCTCCCTGGTTTGGTGTATATATATTAGGAAGTGTTATGTCCTCTTGATACAATGTCCCCCTTTATCATTATGAAATGTTTATCTTCGTCTCTTGTTACATTTGTTGTCTTGAAGTCAGTGTTGTCAGATATGAGTATGGTTATACCTGCTTTTCTTTTTATTTTATTTGCTTGGAGAATTGTTTTTCAGCCTTTCACTTCTGAGTCTGCTTTGTCCTTGTAGCTTAAATATGTCTATTGAAGGCAGCATATGGTTAGATTTTGCTTTTTGATCCAATCTGCTACCTGGTATCTCTTTATTGGTGAGTTCAGTACATTTACATTTAGGGTAATTATTGCCACTTGAGGATTCCCTATAGCCATTGTTTTCTGGTAGCTCTGTGTCTCCTTTGATTCTTCTTTTTTTGTGTTTCTCTTAGTTGTTTTTGATGGTGGTATTACATACATTTTCCCCATTTCTTCTTTTTTTAAACTATGTGGTTCAGTATTGGTTTTTTCATAGGTGGTTACCATTATGGTTCTCCCCTCTCTGGATTCCTGATTGACAAAAACCCAGACTGTCTGGGTTTCTCTCCTCTCCAGACCTTGACCAAAAGTGCTCCTGTCTTCTACCCCACTTATCAACCCTTCCCACCTTCTTCTTTTCTTTTTTTTTTTTTTAGATGAGAGGAGGGGAGATAGTGAGACAGACTTCTACATGCATCTGATTCACCTGGTAACCCCTGTCTGGGGACGATGCTCTTAACTGAGCTATTTTTAGCACCTGAGGCTGGTGCTTGTACCAGCCGAGCCATCCTCAGCACCCACGGCTAACACTCGAACCAATCAAACCACTGGCTACAGGAGGGGAAAAGGGAGAGAAAGAGGGGTATGGAGAGAAGCAGATGGCTGCTTCACTTGTGTGCCCTGACCAGGAATCAAACCCAGGACATCCATATGCTGGGCCAACACTCTATCCACTGAGCCACCAGCCAGGGCCTACCCTTCCCACCTTTGGTCAATTCTATGCAGTGATCTTTTCAAGCAAGCCTGTAAGCCCAACTGAGGTTGCTTTGCTGAGTTATAGCTATTCAATTTGTTGAAATTTCTTTTCTTTTCTTTTCTTTTAATAAATTTTTATTAATGGTAATGGGATGACATTAATAAATCAAGGTACATATATTCAAAGAAAACATGTCTAGGTTATTTTGTCATCAAATTATGTTGCAAACCCCTCGCCCAAAGTAAGATTGTCCTCCGTCACCCTCTATCTAGTTCTCTGTGCCCCTCCCCCTCCCCCTAACTCTCTCCCTCCCTCCCTCCCATGTCCTCCCTCCCCCCCCACCCCTGGTAACCACCACACTCTTGTCCATGTCTCTTAGTCTCATTTTTATGTTCCACCAATGTATGGAATCATGTAGTTCTTGTTTTTTTCTGATTTACTTATTTCACTTCTTATAATGTTATCAAGATCCCACCATTTTGCTGTAAATGATCTGATGTCATCATTTCTTATGGCTGAGTAGTATTCCATAGTGTATATGTGCCACATCTTCTTTATCCAGTCTTCTATTGAAGGGCTTTTTGGTTGTTTCCATGTCTTGGCCACTGTGAACAGTGCTGCAATGAACATGGGGCTACATGTGTCTTCACGTATCAATGTTTCTGAGGTTTTGGGGTATATACCCAGTAGAGGGATTGCTGGGTCATAAGGTAGTTCTATTTTCAGTTTTTTGAGGAACCACCATACTTTCCTCCATAATGGTTGTACTACTTTACAGTCCCACCAACAGTGAATGAGGGTTCCTTTTTCTCCACAGCCTCTCCAACATTTGCTATTACCCGTCTTGTTGATAATAGCTAATCTAACAGGAGTGAGGTGGTATCTCATTGTAGTTTTGATTTGCATTTCTCTAATAACTAATGAAGCTGAGCATCTTTTCATATATCTGTTGGCCATTTGTATCTCTTCCTGGGAGAAGTGTCTGTTCATGTCCTCTTCCCATTTTTTTATTGGATTGTTTGTTTGTTTGTTGTTGAGTTTTATGAGTTCTTTGTAAATTTTGGATATTAGGCCCTTATCTGAGCTGTCGTTTGAAAATATCAGTTCCCATATAGTTGGCTGTCTGTTTATTTTGATATCAGTTTCTCTTGCTGAGCAAAAACTTTTAATTCTGATGTAGTCCCATTCATTTATCTTTGCCTTCACTTCTCTTGCCATTGGAGTCAAGTTCATAAAATGTTCTTTAAAACCCAGGTCCATGATTTTAGCCCCTATGTCTTCTTCTATGTACTTTATTGTTTCAGGTCTTATATTTAGGTCTTTGATCCATTTTGAATTAATTTTAGTACACGGGGACAGGCTGTAGTCGAGTTTCATTCTTATGTGGCTTTCCAGTTTTCCCAACACCATTTGTTGAAGAGGCTTTCTTTTCTCCATTGTGTGTTATTGGCCCCTTTATCAAAGATTATTTGACCATATATATGTGGTTTTATTTCTGGGCTTTCTATTCTGTTCCATTGGTCTGAGTGTCTATTTTTCTGCCAATACCATGCTGTTTTGATTATCGTGGCCCTGTAATATAGTTTAAAGTCAGGTATTGTAATGCCCCCAGCTTCATTCTTTTTCCTTAGGATTGTTTTGGCTATTCGGGGTTTTTTATAGTTCCATATAAATCTGATGATTTTTTGTTCCATTTCTTTAAAAAATCTCATAGGGATTTTGATGGGAATTGCATTAAATTTGTATATTGCTTTGGGTAATATGGCCATTTTGATTATATTTATTCTTCCTATCCAAGAACAAGGAATATTTTTCCATCTCATTGTATCTTTTTCGATTTCCCTTAACAATGCTTTGTAATTTTCATTATATAGGTCCTTTACGTTCTTTGTTATGTTTATTCCTAGGTATTTAATTTTTTTTGTTGCAATCGTGAAGGGGATTATTTTTTTGAGTTCGTTTTCTAATATTTCATTGTTGGCATATAGAAAGGCTATGGACTTTTGTATGTTAATTTTGTATCCTGCGACCTTACTGTATTGGTTTATTGTTTCTAATAATCTTTTTGTGGAGTCCTTCGGATTTTCGATGTATAGGATCATATCATCAGCAAAAAGTGATAGCTTTACTTCTTCTTTTCCGATATGGATGCCTTTTATTTCTTTGTCTTGTCTGATTGCTCTGGCCAGAACTTCTAGCACCACGTTGAATAAGAGTGGAAAGAGTGGACAACCCTGTCTTGTTCCTGATTTAAGGTAGAAAGTCCTCAGTTTTATGCCGTTTAATAGGATGTTGGCTGATGGTTTATCATATATGGCCTTTATCATGTTGAGATATTTTCCTTCTATACCCATTTTGTTGAGAGTCTTAAACATAAAATTGTGTTGTATTTTATCAAAAGCCTTTTCTGCATCTATTGATAAGATCATGTGGTTTTTGTTCTTTGTTTTGTTGATATGGTGTATTACGTTAACCGTTTTGCATATGTTGAACCATCCTTGAGATTCTGGGATGAATCCCACTTGATCATGATGTATTATTTTTTTAATATGTTGTTGTATTCGGTTTGCCAGTATTTTGTTTAGTATTTTAGCATCTGTATTCATTAGAGATATTGGTCTGTAGTTTTCTTTCTTTGTGCCATCCTTGCCTGGTTTTGGTATGAGGGTTATGTTGGCCTCATAAAATGTGTTTGGAAGTATTGCTTCTTCTTCAATTTTTTGGAAGACTTTGAGTAGAATAGGAACCAAGTCTTCTTTGAATGTTTGATAGAATTCACTAGTATAACCGTCTGGGCCTGGACTTTTATTTTTGGGGAGATTTTTAATAGTTTTTTCTATTTCCTCCCTGCTGATTGGTCTGTTTAGGCTTTCTGCTTCTTCATGACTCAGTCTAGGAAGGTTGTATTGTTCTAGGAATTTATCCATTTCTTCTAGATTGTTGTATTTGGTGGCATATAATTTTTCATAGTATTCTACAATAATTCTTTGTATTTCTATGATGTCTGTGGTGATCTCTCCTCTTTCATTTTGGATTTTATTTATTTGAGTCCTGTGCCTTTTTTCCTTGGTGAGTCTTGCCAAGGGTTTGTCAATTTTGTTGATCTTTTCAAAGAACCAGCTCCTTGTTTTATTGATTTTTTCTATAGTTTTTCTGTTCTCTATTTCATTTATTTCTGCTCTGATTTTTATTATCTCCTTTCTTCGGCTGGTTTTGGGTTGTCTTTGTTCTTCTTTTTCTAGTTCCTTAAGGTGGGAAGTTAAGTGGTTTACTTTGACTCTCTCTTGTTTGTTCATATAGGCCTGAAGTGATATGAACTTTCCTCTTATTACTGCTTTTGCTGCATCCCAGAGATTCTGATATGTCGTATTTTCATTTTCATTTGTCTGTATATATCTTTTGACTTCTGCGCTTATTTCTTCTTTGACCCATTCATTTTTTAGAAGTATGTTGTTTAGTTTCCACATTTTGGTGGGTTTTCCCCCCTCTTTTTTGCAGTTGAATTCTAGTTTCAAGGCTTTATGATCAGAAAATATGCTTGGTACAATTTCAATTTTTCTAAATTTGCTGATATATTCTTTGTGGCCCAACATATGGTCAATTCTTGAGAATGTTCCATGTACACTAGAGAAAAATGTATACTCTGTCGCTTTGGGATGAAGTGTCCTGTAGATGTCTATCATATCCAGGTGTTCTAGTATTTCGTTTAAGGCCACTATATCTTTATTGATTCTCTGTTTGGATGACCGATCTAGAGCCGTCAGCGGTGTATTGAGGTCTCCAAGTATGATTGTATTTTTGTTAGTTTTTGTTTTAAGGTCAATAAGTAGCTGTCTTATATATTTTGGTGCTCCTTGGTTTGGTGCATATATATTAAGGATTGTTATGTCTTCTTGATTCAACTTCCCCTTAATCATTATGAAATGACCATTTTTGTCTCTGAGTACTTTTTCTGTCTTGTAGTCAGCATTATTAGATATGAGTATTGCTACGCCTGCTTTTTTTTGGGTGTTGTTTGCTTGGAGTATTGTTTTCCAGCCTTTCACTTTGAATTTGTTTTTATCCTTGTTGCTTAGATGTGTTTCTTGTAGGCAGCATAAAGTTGGATTTTCTTTTTTAATCCATTCTGCTACTCTGTGTCTTTTTATTGGTAAGTTTAATCCATTTACATTTAGTGTAATTATTGACACTTGTAGGTTCCCTACTGCCATTTTATAAATTGCTTTCTGTTAGTTTTGTATCTAGTTTGATTCTTCTCTTTTGTTTTTCTATCATTTGTTTTTGTTTGTTTGTGTTCCATACTTCTTTCCTCTGTTGCTACCTTTTTTAAGTCATATGCTTCTGTGGTGGTTTTTTTAAGGGTGGTTACCATTAAGTAATGAAAAGGGTACCTACCATATTCATTGTAGTACCCTATCTTATAAGTATTTCTGCACTTCATCATCCTTTGCTACTGTTAATCTCCATCCTCTCCCCCCTTTTTTTTCCTTTGTCGTCACAGTTTAAGTTTGGTTTTATTGTGTTCTTGGTGGAGCTGTTACTTGTGGTGTTGTTTTCTTTTGTTCTTTGAATCTGGTTGGGAAACCCCCTTTAGTATTTCCTGGAGTGGGGGCTTTCTGTTGATAAATTCTCTCATCTTTTCTGTATTTGTGAATGTTTTTATATCTCCTTCATACTTGAAGGATAGCTTTGATGGGTATAGTATTCTTGGCTGAAAGTTCCTCTCTTTCAGGGCTTTAAATATTGGGGTCCACTCTCTTCTAGCTTGTAGAGTTTCTGCTGAGAAATCTGATGATAATCTAATAGGCCTTCCTTTATATGTTGTACTCTTCTTTTCCCTGGCTGCCTTGAGAATTTTTTCTTTGTCATTGGTTTGTGTCATCTTTATTATGATGTGCCTTGGAGTGGGTTTGTTGGGGTTAAGAAAACTTGGTGTTCTGTTTGCTTCTTGAATTTGAGGCTTTAGTTCCTTCCACAGGCTTGGGAAGTTCTCGTCTATTATTTGTTTGAGTATATTCTCCATTCCATTTTCTTTCTCTTCTCCCTCTGATATACCTATTATTCTTATGTTATTCTTTCTGATGGAGTCAGACAATTCCTGTAGGGCTTTCTCGTTTTTTATTATTTTTGAGTCTCTTTCTTCTTCTCTCTGTTGTGCCTCAAGTTGTTTGTCTTCTATTTCACTAATCCTATCTTCAATCTGGGCTGTTCTGTTAGCTAAGCTTGTTACCTCGTTTTTCAGCTCGTGAATTGAGTTTTTCATTTCTGTTTGATTTGTTTTTATAGTTTCAATTTCCTTGGTAATATATTCTTTGTGTTCATTGAGTTGTTTTCTGATCTCCCTATATTGCCTTTCTGTGTTTTCTTGTATATCTCTGAGTATTTTTAAGATTTCTATTTTAAATTCTCTGTCATTTAGCTCCAAGGCTTCCAATATGTTAAGTCTTTTCTCCATAGATTTTTCCACATCTATTTGTGTTACCTCTCTTTCTTTTGTATCCATAATATTCGATTTCCTCTTTCTTATCGGCATCTGAGGGTGGTCTTATTGATAGCAAACAGGCGCACTTCCTTGCGGTTTGAAAGAACGTCCCTGTGGTAGATTTCTCCACACCCTCGTCTCTCAGATTCAAGTGATAACAGTCCTTTCGCTATCAGTTTGTGTGGAACTCCGGAATGCTCCGAGGATAAATTTTTCTGTTTCTAGTTGATAAATTTGTTGTGATTTAGGGGAGAGCTGTCAGACGCGCTGCTCACGGCGCCATTTCCGTGACGTCACTGATTTGTTGAAATTTCAAGTGGAGAGATCAAGGGTATCTCTCACATTACTCTGAAGTCCCATAATGTATATTTTTTTAATGCATAAGAATTCCTATTTTGTTTTCTGGATGCCTCTTTATTATAACATACTTATTTCCTGGTTGCATATTTTCTAATGTTAATTAGTTAATCTCACTGTTTTCTTTCACTACTGTAGTCTGTTTCTTGCTTGCTTTATCTTTTCCCCTTTTTTCTTTCTTTACCTGTTTTTTTTTGTTGTTGTTGTTGTTTTTTTTCATTTTTTTTTTCTGAAGCTGGAAACAGGGAGAGACAGTCAGACAGACTCCCGCATGCGCCCGACCAGGATTCACCCGGCACGCCCACCAGGGGCGAGGCTCTGCCCACCAGGGGGCGATGCTCTGCCCATCCTGGGCGTCGCCATGTTGCGACCAGAGCCACTCTAGCGCCTGGGGCAGAGGCCACAGAGCCATCCCCAGCGCCCGGGCCATCTTTGCTCCAATGGAGCCTTGGCTGCGGGAGGGGAAGAGAGAGACAGAGAGGAAGGCGTGGCAGAGGGGTGGAGAAGCAAATGTGCGCTTCTCCTGTGTGCCCTGGCCGGGA